>NC_080562.1:1017500-1325357 GCF_030253575.1 Rhododendron vialii | reverse complement strand
TCTTCCTCTTTCCTTAACCCGAACTTTGATGCCGAGCAGTCAGTGGCAAACAGATGAGAAGAAGCAAACTTCTCTGCCCCACCCATGACTGGCATCGGAGTGGCCATTTTGACTCGACTTTGATAATTTTGTCTATAGGTCTGCCCCAAAACTCCATCCACCGTCTTGCTTATGGACTCAAACTTGAAATTCAGCTCCAAATGCGCAAAGCAATCCTCTTCTGTCACATGTAACCATGAACCCTTGATTCCTCTGAAGTGATTGGAACCACGCGCGCTTCTATATCAAACAATCCTTCCACTTTGACTTTCACCTTGTTAGTGTCGGCTAAACGTTGAAATACAATCCTGTTTCGGGTGATTTCCATGTTTTACCCTCTCCATTTGGCAACACGATAAATTCTCCATTCAAATGGATCAGCATGTTTTCAGTTGATTCCTGCCATTTCAAAACAGTTCTTCCTTCTAGGTAGAATTGATGATGCCCAAACAAGATCCCAATCGAGTGGACCGAAGTGAAATCTCTTCCTTTCTTGCTTTTCTTCCCAATGAAATGAGCATTAATATGGAGTGTAGGATCGGACACTAAGCAGAAGTCCTTGTCTTTCCTGCCGTGAAAGTAAAACATGATCCCATCTCCGCCAATGAGTCGTGGGTCCTGGCACACTGCTCCTGGCTTGTCACAAGCTGATTCCGACCAAAAACCAAAAATTAGTAAGCCAATGATACTGAGTAGCAGAAGAAAACAAGATAAAAATAGTGAAATCCAAATGGAAAGAGGAACTCAGGTGAATCAGTAGTAGAACACCTAAATCTAGCCTAGAATGCGTCCAAGACTCTAAGAGCAATATCTGGAATGTATGTGATAGCTTTTTCGAACCCTGGTTCTGAATTCTGTCATCTTGAAACCACCTCCGTTTTTGGCGCCCAGTCCTGGGCAAGCGTTGAAAGGCTATTTAATGATCTTTTAATTAAATTGGGCCAAAGAAATAGAGATGAATTGGGTTAAAATTAATGGGTCAAACTCATGTTGACTGGGCCCAATTAATTTTAATTTGGTTCGGGCTCGAGTTTGGAGGTTTTGGGCAAATTTGTAAAAGAATTCGGCTGGCCCAAATGTTGGTATGGGCTAAATATGTTAGTAGGCCATTTAATTTAATTAAATGGCCCATTGCCCAAATGGTCCATGACAAGTGGAAAGAAATAAGGAAGTTGTTGCCTGGTGAGAGCCATTTGACCGAGTCAAATGGCTGGGAGTTTAACTACCCACGGAAGAAGGGATGATGTGGCCCATTATTTATCAACCGCCCATGGAAATAGGAAGTGGAGGAGAAGATCATGGCCCATTTCTCTCTTAACCGCCCATGATCAAGAGTTTGCACATAGGTAAATTGGTATTCACTCCTCTCAACCGCCCATGATCCCATGATGAGAAGAATCATGAGACACTTGTCATTACGAGAAGAAAGGGCGGGAAATCTATTTTCATGCCAAAGCCGTGGAGCACATTGCCTATAAATACTAGAAGACAAGAAGAAAAAAGGGTTCCCACACCAATCAAGCTCAACGCTTAAAACCAAAGCCTTCCCAACGAAGCAACTATCTCAATTTCCTCACCTTCACTCAATTACTTCACCAAGTAATTCGGGTTTCTATCTCTCTTGTATCCCAACTTTATTATTACGAAACATAATAAAGTTATTCATATCTCTCTTCATCCCCTACTTTATTATTACGATATAGTAAAGTAATTCTATGCTGTTACTTTCTTTCCTACATGGTTAGAAAATTATTAAGTCCTCGCACGAATAGGCAAAACCACGGACCTTCACTGCAATCCAGCCCTTAGGTTGCAACACTATCGCCCTCTCAGATCTAGAAGTCAGAAAAGGGACGCTCAACCCTTTACGTTAGACGCGACAAGTCTTGGCACGCCCGCTCAGTCCTTGAGCCACATTTCGAAGCCGAACATCTTTTTGGCACGCCCAGTGGGACCCTAATCGTCTAAGGGTTTTATCATGGTCAAGAAGCCGCAGCAACAAACGGATCCACCACAGAGTCCTGAGGGAGTGGCAGTCGACGTGCCATTACTCGAGGAAGCTGGTCCTCAGATCAGCGCCCAAGATCTTAGCGACGCTACCAACAGCGTCAAAAATTATATGTTCATGGCAGGACGTGAGATCTCCAACAACGTTATGCAGTCAATCTCGCAATCGTTCACTCAGTCCTTGGAACCTCTGACCATAGCAGTCAACAAGATGATTGCTACGCTTACAGAGAGGCTACCGCTCGCTCCTCAGCAGCAGGGCTTTCCACAGTTTGGTGTCTTTGGCAACGGTCAAGACCAAGCTGGCTTATTGGGGGTTCCTCCCCCTTCTCAGACATTTTACCATGCTACTTCGTCTAATAGCCCTACACTCGGGGGGCAAAAAGAGAAGGGAGTCGTGATTAGAGGAGCTTCGACGCCTCCGAATAACGATCAAAGGTTTACTTTGGTTGAGGACCAGAGCAAGCTTGACAAGTCTGACAAGACGGACAGAAGGCCTTTGCAAGGAGGCCAGGGCTCTGGAAAGGACAAAGGAGCACATACTCCTCAAAGCTCTGATACTCGGAGGGCAAGTCCAGCCCAGAACCAGCAGGCACAAGAGGCGCACCCACAGCCTCCTCCTAAGCCAGACCCAGTCATGGGAAGGGATCAAGTCTTGAACCTGCTTCAGGAGCAGTTAGGACCTGGTTTCAGACCTTTGGGAAAGCCAATGTATAGGAAGCCTCATACTGAGGAGGTGGACAATACACCTTTCCCAAAGGGTTATAGAGTCCCAGAATTTCAGACCTTCAATGGTGAGAGCATGCAGTCAACGGTGGAGCACATTGCCAGGTTTCAAGTTCAATGTGGAGAGACTGGAACCATTGATGCACTGAAGTTGAGGCTTTTTCCTAATTCTCTTACTGGGACAGCCTTCACTTGGTACATCAACTTGCCACCTAACTCGGTGCATACCTGGGCACAGTTGGAGGAGATGTTCCACCAGCAATTCTACAGGGTAGAACCAGAAGTCACGTTGGCGGACCTATCATGCTATCGTCAAACCCATCTAGAGTCTGTGGAGTCCTACCTCTTACGTTTCAAAATTGCTCGATTCAAGTGCAAGATAGTCCTTCCTGAGGCCGAATACGTGCGTATAGCATTAAACGGCCTGGGCTTTGAAATGAAAAAGAAGTTTTATGGAACGGAGTTCAGAGACCTGTTCGAATTATCTTCTAAGGCTTCTCATTATGAAAAGTTCTTGGCGGAAGAGTAGGACAGGAAGACGGCATCCAAAGGGACGTATTACCATGACCCTAATTACGAGGTTGCTGCAGCGGAAGCAGAGGCAGACACAGACGTGGCAGTGGCTGAAATCATCAACAAAAAGCCATATGTTTGCAAGGCTTTTGTCAAGATGGAGCCCACAAAGCAGCCAGCCCAGAGCACTTTCAATAAGTCAACCAGGACCTATACATTCGACGTGGGTAGGGCTGAAGCTATCTTTGATCAACTCCTGGCCGACAAGCTGCTCAAACTGCCATTTGGTCACAAGATTCCAACTTCGGAAGAACTGAAGGGCAAAGAGTATTGTAAGTATCACAATTCTTGGAGTCATACTACTAACAACTGCATAGTATTCAAAAATGATATCCAGGACAAAATTGAGCGGGGAGAGTTCAAATTTCCTGAGAAAGACAAGCAGCCCATGGGGGTGGATGGCAATCCCTTTCCTTCAGGGCTGAATACAAATATGGTCTCCGTCAACATGAGGGACATGCCTAGGATTGTTCCTAGGCAGAAGATAAGTTTGGGAGCCCCTTCCAGAGCAGTCTATAAGTCTAGCCCAGGTAGGTATTGGGATCCTTATTATGATGAGGGTGATAACAGGACTGAGCGGGTTAGAAGGTTTGAAAAACTGAACTCTTGGTGGTCCAGACCTTTGGGAGTGAAGAAACCAGAGAAACCAACTTGTTCCATGGTGTGTACAGAGTGTGGACATCATGCCAGTCCTAGCAAACCAGTCCTAAAAAGCATTATTGTGGGAAGGGCTGAGCCAAGTCCTAAGGAGCTACGCAGGTCTAAAGGGAGAAGGGTTGTACGCGAATCTGTGTTCAATTGAATTCAGCAAGGGTTAGTTGAAATTGAAAATGAGCTCGTCAACTTGAGGATATCTGCTCCTTCCAGGGATAAATCAAGGGCTGTGAAACCTCCAGTCACTCCTCCAAATGAGTGGCATAGGGTTGAACATCCAAAGTTTCCCTCTGAACCTCCACCTTTGTCCAGATCTCAGAAGAGGCACCGCCAACATTTTAGGCAGGTAGCAAGAAGGGCTGAGGAAGAAGCAGACCTACTCGACGATCCCATGAATGAAGACGACCTCATGAATGGAGATGATCCCAAGGGGAAGACGAAGATGGAGATCCCAGTGGAAGAGCCTATGGTCGAGAAACCTAAGGCTAAAAGAGTGCACAAGCCCTTGGAAAGGACTATGGAAGAGGCTATCGTTGAGCCTCCCCCAAGGACTTTACCCCAGAAGCAAATCCCGTTCAAAAGGACGTACGAGGAGGTCGTTACCAAATCACCTCCCAAGCAGGCAACGGTACCCAAGAAACAACCTCTCCTGGAAAGAACTCTTAAGGAGGCTAGGATTCAGCCTCCACCAAGACAAGTTACTTTGCTCCAGAAGACAGCCCTCGAACCTAGAAAGCAGGACTCGGGGGGCAAGTCGAAGTTGAATCCGCAGGCCAAGGTGTTTGTCCCTGGACAGGGGCATAACATGCAGTGCAATATGGTTGTGTTCTTACCAGCAGATCTGGAAGCCAAGGACAATACTCCAACAGCCATGGAGGGAGATGTTGTAGAGATGGGGCAGACAGCGGAGATCTTAAATGAGTCCTTCTCTGTAGGACTGAATGGGCCTTCAGTGATCGTGCTGAAGGATGAGGCCGAAGAGAAGAATGAAGATCGTGCGGCTAGCGTGATCTTTGAGAGGCCGAGTCCTACAATGAACAAACACATCAAGCCCTTGTACATTGCTGGTTGCCTTGATGGGATGCCAGTGAACCGTATCCTGGTAGACAATGGTTCAGCAGCCAATCTCATTCCTAAGACCATGATGCAGAGGCTCGGGAAGACTGATCAAGACCTGGTTTCATGCAACGCCACCTTGACTGACTTCACTGGGAAGGAGACAGCATGCCAAGGTATTTTTATCATGAACTTAACGATAGGGTCCAAGACCTTAACAACACCTTTCTTTGTTGTCAATTCACACTCTTCCTTCAATGTTCTACTCGGGAGAGATTGGATTCATTCTTGTCTAGCGGTCCCCTCAACCCTTCACCAATGTCTTATTTTTTGAAATCAAGACGATGTGGAGGTAATATGGGCTGACCGTAGACCATTCCAGGCCTCTACTAACCATGCCGAGGCCCACCTATATGATGAAGGGGTTGGTCCAATGAAGGTGGCTGGCCTTGACAAGTATGGCCGCCACAAAATAGCCCCCATTCATAACAAGAAGTCAGCTGAAGAAGTGAAGGCACTTTTTCAAGAATTAATCGGTCCAATGATTACGGAGTCAAGTAGGCCGATTATAGCTTCATCCAGACACCCTTTCCAATGTCAGTAAGCCCTTTAGAAGAGGAGAAACATGTGGCCCTTCAGACCACATTGTCAAAATTTGAAGCCTATCTACTAGAGAAGAGGTTGATGGGAAGTCAAGAGTCTAAGGAAGATTTTTCGGCCTGTGCGGCCGAAGTAATCAACGAAGACGAAAACTTGGTTGAAGATCTTGATGAAATCCGCCTGGAAGACCTTGAAGCAGCCCCAGCCAAGTTGGATGATTTAAAGGCTGATGTGCAAGATCCTTTAGAAGAAGTTAATTTGGGAGATTCAGAGAATCCCAAACCTGTATATATTAGTCAACTTCTGCCAGAGGACGTGAAGGAAAAGTTCATCCAGCTCTTAAGGGAATTCAAGTCCTGTTTTGCTTGGACTTACGAAGAGCTGCCAGGTCTGTCCAGAGACCTAGTGGAGCATAAGTTGCCTATACAACCAGAATTCAGACCTTTCAAACAACCGCCAAGGAGGATGTCCAATGAGGTTTACTTATAGGTCAAAGATGAGATTGAACGCCTTTTTAAAGCTGGATTCATTCGCACAGCCAGGTATGTTACTTGGCTCTCTAATATTGTGCCAGTCCTTAAGAAGAACGGCAAGGTCAGAGTGTGTGTAGACTTTAGAAACTTGAACTTGGCTTCCCCAAAGGACGAGTATCCGATGCCAGTTGTAGATCAGTTGGTAGATGGAGCTTCTGGTCACAAGGTCTTGTCCTTCATGGATGGGCATTCTGGTTACAATCAGATCTTTATCGACGAGGCCGATACGGCTAAGACCGCTTTTAGGTGTCCTGGAGCCCTGGGAACCTTTGAGTGGGTCGTAATGCCCTTCGGCCTAAAGAATGCTGGTGCTTCATTCCAGCGAGCAATGAACGCCATATTTCATGATTTCATTGGCCATTTTATGGAGATCTACATTGATGATATCGTGGTCAAGTCTCAGTCCTATGATGAACATTTGGAACACTTGAGGAAGTCTTTCTTGAGAATGCAACAGTTTGATTTGAAAGTAAACCCCTTGAAATGTGCCTTCGGCGTCTCCGCAGGCAAGTTCCTTGGATTTTTGGTCCACAACAGAGGGATCGAGGTTGACAAGAACAAGGCCAAAGCAATCATGGAAGCAAAGCCTCCTACCACAAAGAAGGAGTTGCAGAAGCTCTTGGGTTCGTTCAACTTCTTGAGAAGGTTTATCTCAAACCTAGCTGGAAGGGTTCAGGTCTTTTCTCCACTCTTGAAGCTGAAGGACCATGACGTTTTTGTTTGGGAGGCAAATCATCAAAAGGCCTTTAATGAGATCAAAGGCTATTTAGCAACGGCTCCAGTCCTTATGCCTCCCATCAAGAACAGGCCGTTGAAGCTCTACATCTCAGCAGCTGAGGGCTCTATTGGAGGTCTCTTGGCTCAAGATAACGCTCAAGGAAAGGAACAGGCGGTTTATTACTTGAGTAGGTTGCTGACTCCTTGTGAAAGGAGATACACTCCTATTGAAAAGATTTGTCTTGCCTTGTACTTTTCAGCAATAAAATTGAGGCACTACATGCTTCCTGTTTTGGTTTACATTATGAGTAAAACAGACCTAGTTAAATACTTGCTTTCTCGGCCAATCATGAGAGGCCGAATCGGCAAATGGTCTTTAGCTCTAATGGAGTTTAGTTTTCAATAAGTTCCTCAAAATGCTGTAAAGGGTCAGGCCTTAGCGGATTTCCTTGCTGATCATCCGTGCGTGGATATCGGCGATGAGTCCGAGTTAAGTCTTAACGCCCTTGAGATATCACTCACTCCTTGGACACTGCTCTTTGACGGATCAAGGACTCAGCAGGCCTCAAGCTGCGGAGTAATTGTTATTTCTCCTCAAGGCCTGAGGACTGAATTGTCTTTTCAATTTGATTTTCCATTTACAAATAACCAAGCCGAATACGAAGCAGTTCTTATAGGCCTTAAGATCCTAAGAGATTTAGAGGCCAGAGAAGTAAAGATTATTGGGGATTCAAACCTTGTAATCAATCACTTGGCGGGAACGTTCAAATGTTATAGTGAGGACTTGGCTCCTTATTATATGGCAGCAGTGCAATTAATCCAAGATTTTTATAATGTCACGGTCAAACACGTCTCAAGGAGTATGAATACTGAAGCCAACAGCTTGGCTCAGGCCTCTACAGGTCTAAAGCTAGCTCTAGAAACAATCCACAAGATCATCACAGTCCAAAAAAGGTTGTTACCTTCTGTTAGAAGGAGAGGTCTAGGACTGGAGGTATTTACTTCTGACTTCACAGGTGAAAAATCAGATGATGAACCAGAGAACGATTGGCGTACACCTATTATTTCCTTCCTAAAGAGGCCTCATCACAGAACTTCTAGGAAAGTAAGGAGAAGGGCTATGAGCTATATCTTCGTGGACGATGAATTATACAAGAAAAGCTTTGAGGACGATTTACTTTTAAGGTGTTTAGGGCACCCCAAGGCCATGAGGGTCATGAGTGAAGTCCATGAAGGGATCTAGGGCGCCCATCAATCTGGAATAAAGATGAGATGGCTAATCAGAAGGTATGGATACTATTGGCCAACCATCTTAGAGGATTGTATTCGTTTTTCTAGAGGATGTCAACCTTGCCAAGCACATGGCCCAATTCAGCGTGTTCCTGCAGCTGATTATCATGTTGTGGTCAAACCTTGGCCATTTAGAGGTTGGGTCCTTGACATAATTGGGAAAATTTATCCGCCCTCTTCAGGAAATCATACTTACATCTTGGTAGCCACGGATTACTTCACCAAATGGGCGGAAGCGGTGCCATTTAAGTCTGTGGATCAACAAGAGGTAATCAAGATGATCAAGGAAAGAATCATCCATAGGTTTGGATTGCCTGAACACTTGGTTGCAGATAGAGGTACGATATTTATGGGAGAACAGGTGGTTAACTTTGCAGCACAGCAAAATATTATTATCTCCAATTCTACTGCTTATTACGCACAAGGAAATGGCCAAGCTGAATCCACCAACAGGACTCTTGTCAACATTATCGAAAAAATGGTGGAAGATAATCCAAGGGCCTGGCACGAATTGCTTTCTGAGGCCTTATGGGCCTACAGAACCTCAAAGAAGGAAGCCACCAATATAACTCCTTATATGTTGGTATATGGACATGATCTAGTCCTACCAATGAAAGTAGCAGTAAAATCAGCAAGAATAGCATATCAAAATGGTCTCACTCCTGCAGATTATACTCAGGCCATGCTGATGGAGCTGGAGGACTTGGACGAGCTTAGGCTGGCAGCCCTTGATCATATGTTGGTTCAGAAAAGAAGAGTCGGTAGGTCTTATGACAAACGTGTAAGGAGAAAGAGCTTTACTGAGGGTGATTTGGTTTGGAAGGCAGTCTTCCCCTTAGGGGAAAAGAACCCAAGATATGGCAAGTGGTCTCCAACCTGGGAAGGACCTTACCAGATTGCTCAAGTCCTTAGAGGTAATGTCTATCTTCTTATGGACCTAAATAGCGATTTGTTTAAGCATTTAACAAATGGAAAGTACCTAAAGCATCACTATCCTACTATGTGGGAGATGAGAGACTTTGGGGAAATTTAATCTAACAAACCATAGTGAGATTTTATGGCAAGCCCTGAACAGAGGCCGTAATACCTATTATGCAAAATTCATAAAGACCTCAAGTTCAGGCCGCCTATCATCAAACCAAACTGGTGCCTTCGGCCATTTAAAGGAAAGTTCCAGGCCAGGCACAAAAAAGAGAACAAATTTAAAGTTATTACAGGCCCAAGTCAAAAGAAGGAAGTTAGTTCTTAGAAATCAAGACCTACAGAAGGCCTCCAAGACTGTTTTTGAGACTCTCCCAAGAAGTGTCAAGGCTAGCCAGTTGAGTTTCAAGTGTGTCCCGTTGTCCACGGAGGCTTGGCATTTCTTCAACCAACAGGTTCAATTTCATCTTCTGGCTTTTGGATCCAGCTTTCAAATCATTATGGTGTTGGGCCAGAGTTTTGGATTCCGTCCGAAGGCAGTCCAGATGACCTTCAGCTTGTGCCAATTTGCCTTTGAGGTCTTGGATTTCCGTGGAGGTAGTAGTGATGTTTGCTTCGTTGGTCTTAATATCCTCCTTCAGCTGGATCCATTTAGTGCTGAACCTGGTAAGCTCCGCGTCAACAGCTTCTAGCTCTAACAGCTTGGAATTTATCTTGCTAAGCTCATGGGTAGAGGAATCGTAGGACTTGACCATGCTAGGAAACTCTTTTTGAAAGTGTGGGAGTGAAACCTCTTCTATCCCTAAGGCTTGGGACTTTACCAGCACGTCTATGGCCTTCTTAACATTGGAGGCTCGGGCGGGATGAGCTACTGCTTTAAAATTCTGAAGTAAGGCCATTCTGAGGGCTGTTTTGGCCTCAGAAACTTCCTCCGAGGAGAATTGGGATTGAGAGGTCGAACCAAGCCCACTGCCTGAGGTGCCAGAGGTAGCTGCTTTCAACAGATCTTGGGCAGATTTGAACAGAGAATCCTGGTCTTCATCCTTATCTTCCTCTACCACATTGACAAGCTCAGGCTCAACAGGAGGGATGATTGATGGAACGGACTGGATGATTGGAGATCTAGGCTTCTCTGAAGTCCTCGAGGATGTTTCATGCTCAGGTTCTTGGTCGGACAGGTCGAGTTTCTTCTCTTCTGCCTCTACTTCTTCTTCAAAGTAGTCATTAAGTTCCTGGGGATCGAAAACAAGGGAAGTTGATGATAATACGGAGCCATAAACATTGGGGATTTCATGTCACAGTACATCCTTACGATTGGGTTATGTTCAGTGGCAGATTCAGTGTTCTCAGAATCGATTGGTGTCGAAACTTTCTTTCTCAACCTTTTCTTCTTGAAGGGAGCTGATTCTGCTTGCCCTTCTTCACCAATGGAGGTGGCCTGTAAGAGAGAAGGTTAGAAGAACATTTAAACAGAGGATAAAAGGAAGAGCCAAAGAAAGCTCAGACCTTGCCCGAAGGATTGGTTTCGGGAGAACTGGTCTTAGCACTACTTCTTGTCCTGCCAGCAACTACTGTTTCAGAGGCCTACAAAAGAGATGAAGGCATGATTGCCTTATTCTGAAGGACCAGTCGAGGGGCTAAAGAGTTTATACCTTTGGCCATTGTCTCTTGGCTGTGGTCTTCACCCTTTTTGACCTTTGAGCAGGAGGTTCACAGAGGCTTCTTTTGGTTCATCTTCTGAGCCTGTCAGCAAGGGAGGAAATTAATTCAGATCTTGGGAGGCTTAGAGAAATTAACGTGTAAGTAGACTTAATGTTACCTTTTCTATTGACGCTTGAGACCAGAGCAGGACGAAATTGTTGCAAAGGGACAGTTATGCCAGGTTCAGGGATTCCAGTTGGGTGCGGCAAAATATTCATGAGAACATCTAGATATGGAGTGGAAAAGTGCATCTTGGTATAACCTCCCCACCAACTATCAAATTTTGCTCCCTTATCGGTACGCTCAACATAGCGATGGAAGGCAAAGGTCTTTCTGAGCTCAGGAAGGGCGTTTCTAACTTTTTCCAGGTCCCTGGGCTGGATCACGGGCCTATCAGTGAAGTCCTCATTTCAGGACTGGTAAGGAGGCACAGGGGTGAGTTGACATAGTCCAAACTGTCTGGCGAATTGGGCTGCATTGTAATACTCGACTCCACATTTATAATTTGTTGGGGCAAAAGCCATTCCATACATAAGGTCTCTGGAGATCAAAAAGCTGGTCCAGATCTCCATGTGGTCATCAAAGTCGTCCCCCGGGTCTGACGCACCTCTTTTTAACCACCAAGGCACGGTGTCTCTCACAAAAGGCATCCAATTTTTTCCCATACTCACAAGTTCGTGATAGAAAAACTTAAAGTAGACACTGAAGGCATGTCTAGGGCCACGAGCATCAACATAGTGAAGTCCGTAGCAGGTGTTTTTTGAGTTCTTGTTCATGGGCGGGGCGAGTTTGGGAAAATAGGACCATAACCACAGGGTGATGATCCACAATGGACCGGGGGCAAAAATAAACTTGTTATTTATTAACTCTTTCATTCCATGATAAAGATGTGCCAAGACTAGAGGGCCTAGTGCCAGTTTCTGCCCTAAAGCTAGGGCACAGGCCAGATCAATGAAGTCCTTGGTAATCCTATTGGCCGAGACACAAAACAAAAATTTGTTCAACCAGTAAAGAAGGAAAGCGACATGTTCACTATCTTCAACAGAACCCTTTTGGGCATAATGATTGATGAAGGGGGAGAACGACAGGGGCTCCTTGTACTCAAAGTAGGGGGTTTTTGGGACAGAAAGTAGTTGGCCTCAACTCCGTGAGGATGGAGGCCTGTTAGAAAAGCAATGTCCTGAAGCGTAGGACTCATAAGCCCTACCTTGAAGTGAAAGGAATTGGTGGTTACTGACCAAAATTGAGAAGCAGCAAGAAACAGGTTCTTGTCCATGTCGATCAAGGATTTACTGAGAAGAATAGCGTCTCTGATTCCTTTTGGCCTCCATAGATCTCCCTTAGCTTCCATCACTCGATCAAGCCACTCCACGTATTTGGTATCAGGTATGTGCCAGAGTCGGTTGGGAATATCGGTAGAAAAGAGAGTCCAATCGAGACATGGAGACTCGAATGGTAGGGTTTCCTCTGCCAGAGGATACATTGGGGCAAGTTGAGAAGGAAATCCTAGTTGGATGGCTGGGCCAAGACAGACTCGATCAGCATTAGCAATTACCAAAGTGTCGTTAGTGATCGCTATGTGTTTGTCGGCCAAGATCTTGCGGATATGTACGGCAAGGCTGTTAGGGTTTGGAGGCGGTGTGTGAGCTTTATGGGTAGCCATTCCTGTAAAGAGTCAGAGGCGAAATCAGAGGCTATGGAAAACTAGGGTTTTTCTGGATTTCTCTCGAGCGAACAGGAAGAAGACAGAGAAGATGTAGAGAGGGAATGAAAAGAAAGAATGGAGCTTTGGGGATGGCGGCACAATTGATGCCGTTGTTTTTCCTTTCTATCTCTATCTCTTTGATCGAGATTGAAGAAGCAACTCAAGGGTTGGACTCTTGATTGACGCAAAGAGTCCTGACGGTTTGAAAAGCTGCATGGTAGCCAATGCACGGCCTGGGGTGATGACATGTGTCCCTCAGGCCTAAAATGGTGATAGTTGTTGCTGTCAACAGGACTCCTTAGGGGGTTGTTTATCTCGGAAACTGTTGAGATTCAAATTGGAGAATTCAAACCCAATTAAGAAACGTGCTTTAGAACTTAAAAAGTTGTTAGGCCTAAATATGACTTGATTATCTGTTTTAGTGTAAACATTTGAACTTTTGAAAAATTCTTAGGCTAAATAAGCCTGATTATTTTTCAAATCTAGCGATAAGGACTCGTTTGGTTATGCCAAAAACCGTACTTTGTCCTAGTTTACAAGCCTAGATCTTGAACAAGATCAAGGCCTGGGGCGGCATTGTTTACACCCGTTTTTGGCACTCAGTCCTGGGCAAGCGTTGGAAGGCTATTTAATGATCTTTTAATTAAATTGGGCCAAAGAATCAAGATGAATTGGGTTAAAATTAATGGGTCAAACCCATGTTGACTGGGCCCAATTAATTTTAATTTGGTTCGGGCTCGAGTTTGGAGGTTTTGGGCCAATTTGTAAAAGAATTCGACTGGCCCAAATGTTGGTATGGGCTAAATATGTTAGTAGGCCATTTAATTTAATTAAATTGCCCATTGCCCAAATGGCCCATGACAAGTGGAAAGAAATAAGGAAGTTGTTGCCTGGTGAGAGCCATTTGACCGAGTCAAATGGCTGGGAGTTTTACTACCCACGGAAGAAGGGATGATGTGGCCCATTATTTATCAACTGCCCATGGAAATAGGAAGTGGAGGAGAAGATCATGGCCCATTTCTCTCTTAACCGCCCATGATCAAGAGTTTGCACATGGGTAAATTGGTATTCACTCCTCTCAACCGCCCATGATCCCATGATGAGAAGAATCATGAGACACTTGTCATTACGAGAAGAAAGGGCGGGAAATCTATTTTCATGCCAAATCCGTGGAGCACATTGCCTATAAATACTAGAAGACAAGAAGAAAAAAGGGTTCACACACCAATCAAGCTCAACGCTTAAAATCAAAGCTTTCCCAGTGAAGCAACTATCTCTATTTCCTCACCTTCACTCAATTACTTCACCAAGTAATTCGGGTTTCTATCTCTCTTGTATCCCAACTTTATTATTACGAAACATAATAAAGTTATTCATATCTCTCTTTATCCCATACTTTATTATTACGATATAGTAAAGTAATTCTACGCTGTTACTTTCTTTCCTATACGGTTAGGAAATTATTAAGTCCTCGCACGAAGAGGCAAAACCACGGACCTTCACTGCAATCCAGCCCTTAGGTTGTAGCACTATCGCCCTCTCAGATCTAGAAGTCAGAAAAGGGACGCTCAGCCCTTTACGTTAGACACGACAAGTCTTGGCACGCCCGCTCAGTCCTTGAGCCACATTTCGGAGCCGAACACGTACCAATGTGTTCGACACAACTTATGCTTCGGCTTTCTGGTTAAAGATAAATTTGCAACACTGCTTAAGAGTTGTTTATGAGAAGCATCAACTTTGATGCGTTTGGATCCAGCTTTTCAGAATCAAGTTATTCAAAACTAGAAGTTTTAACGATCGAGCACCAATGACAGTTGTGGTGTACGTTGCTCTCTCCCTCTCACACACACGCGTGCATGCAAGCACACAAAGCAAAGCAAAGAGAGCAAAAAGCAGTTGTTAAGATTGCTTCGTTCACTCCGATATATGGAATAACGCCCCAAGCGTAGGGTTTAATACGTCAGTTGAAGCATGATAATCCGGAAGACCGGGATCGTACCCACGGAAATAATTAATACGGCTTTGCTGGACTTGTAAATGTAAGCTCGGGTTTTCGGCTTTTAGACAGCCAACTTGGTTTTACGTGTGTAATGGAAAGTAAAAGGGGCTAAATTGAAAAGTGAATAAACTAAGATAAAAAGCAGGTTAGGTCCAGGAATTATCAACACTCACGACTCAAATTAAACTGCATTTCTCACCCAATTACGCGGTTCAGGATACACAATTAAGGTTCCCAAATCGGAAAATAGAATGGTTCGAATACGAAGCTAGCTCTAGAATTTATTTAGCAAATGCCTCGTACGTCAGAGTTCCAAGCATCATGTGTGGTAAGTAGGCGATGCTCTTACCTACATATGATCAAGGAGATTAACACTTTAGCGATTTGACAAATAAACCCGAACCCCACATCGATTCTCGAATCAAAGGTTTAAACTTTATGGTGAAAAACGCAATTCTACTTAAGCCATGAGGTGCTAATCACTCCATGACCTAACCTTGGAAAACTACTCACACATATCTATTAAGATAAGAGTAAGCAAAAATCTACTTAGCATAATTGAATTAACAACACTAGAAGAAAATTAGATTAAACGATAGATCAAGTAAATTGCTACAACTTTAATGAAGACAACAATATCAAAAACTAACTAATTAAGATAGAAAATTGAAAATTCAAAGCTGGAAAATGAAGAACAGCCAAGAACAATTCAAAATCTAGATCTAGATCTAAAAATGATGCAATCAAATCTATCTACTTGTTTGTACAAAATGACATCATGGCTTTTATACTCCAAGGTACGCACACGGAATATTCTTAAGAGATGCTCTGAAAATCCCCTAATAAGTCTTCGGTATCGATGGCAAAGGACTTAGGTTGCTTTGATGGAGGCCTCGGTACCGATTGAATGTAGGGTCTTCCATCGATAACGAAATGGATAAGCTTCTGTGCCTCGAATTACCTCGTACCGATGGAGAAAATGGGTTCCCATCGATGCCGAGATGGATAAGTCCAATCCCCAGTAATCCCTCGCTACCGATGCATAATTTCATTTTCTATCGATGCCGATTCATATATTTATCACCACCACTTGGTCTCGTTTTCTGCCTTGGCCATGCCTTGCCTTGGCGAGCCGTCGGGTTGCCATCGGGTCTTAAAACTTTGTTATTAGGTGATTTCCTACAAAACAAAATCAATACACCTCGCGAGCAGAAAGCAATCAAAACAACTAAATTTAAGCGATAAAATAAACTAAAACTAAATAACTAGCGCACCCTCTCTTGCATAATCAGGTGCTTATCAAGGATCTTACCACAATAAGGCTTGCAGAGCCTGCAATCTACCTCACACAATCTAGGACAAGCAGCTGGGCAGTTGTACGGAATTCCATACAACTCCCAAACATTGGGTCATGACAAGCAGCTTTCCCAGTCCACACGTTTGACGGGATAAAACAAAAGCATATGATCACAAGAGTAATCCATGCACTTCCCATTTCTGTTCCTTCTCCTCCTTCAGTTTGCAACTTAAGAGAACTTATGGTTTGGGGTTTGAATTCTTGTATTCTTTTTTCACTTGGTTTCTGAAGCTACTCCTACTATGAAGTTAAACAAAAATAGTTAGGTGATTGCTTGCGCGAGAAGGGTAATAATTATGAACAAGGTCAACACTTCGTCTTGAGCAGAGTTTGGAGAAACCTTTGAAATCGGGTTAGGAAAATGATAGATAGATACATACTTACCAATCACGCCCCTCTCACAAAAGTATGGGCCCACAAATAAAATTGTGGAACTCCCACAAGATGGGGCCCCACACATAGAATTGCGGGACCGACACAGGATGGGCCCACACAACCCTCTCACAAACGACCTCGTTTTGGTGCCAAATGGGGATGCCACTCTTGTGGGGGGTGAGATCCTTTGAGCCAAAATTTTGTACCCATCCTCCGCTGCGAACCCCCTCATCTCGACACGTATCCACACCAAATCTCATTCGTTGAATCAAATCCACGCTCTCTCCTCTTCCCTTCTCCAGCGAAAGACTCCCTTCACCCCTTCTTCGCCGGCAACTAATCCATGGCCGGCGCCACCATCCTCACACTCTCTCTTTCCCACCTCATGAAAAGCATGAGTATAGCGCCCCTAGGTCCGAGAACCATAGATTATTTGCATATTTCAACCCTTTCTAAACTTTTGAATCATGTATACCTGCAAATCAAAACATATTTCCAGTTTTTTTCAAGATTCATGTAACTATACCAAGAGTCACAATCCAACATGGCAAACTGCATCTCAAGTGTGTATTAACAAGTTTCAGATTTCTGTGAAAGGAAAGAAAGAGTTTAAAAAACATGGAATGTAAAGGGTCCACATGATACAGCAAAAGACTCCATTTGCATCAACGGCTCATTTCACCAAAGAATTAGTGCATTCGGTCACTCCCTTCGCTGTAATTGTGATCTTCCATATTCCAAATTATGGAGCAATCGGCACTGCAATAAGACGTTCAAAAATCAGGTATTAAGTTAATTGATTCCTATAACAAAAGCATAAACAACAAAGATTGCCAGCATCGATACGAAAAAAAATTGATGATGACTACTTTTTCATTCTATATGAAATCCTCAACGAGAAATTTGATCAGAGATCCAAATTTTTCAATGAAATCTTCATGGATGAAACTCTTGAAATCCGTTCATATGGGCTTCTTGTGCCTCTCTTATGCTTGAACAATCCTTATCTAATGTTTTAAAGGATTGTCTTTGGTAGTGTCCAGCCAATTAGGACCCAAAAAAAGAAAGAACTCAGCCAATTAGGCGCATCTGAATTGCGCCCCGGGCGCAGCTGTAATGCGCCTTGGGCGCATTTAAGTTGCCCTCCGGGCGCACCAAGATTTTCTCTTCTTAATTGTAATGCAATTTAGGCGCATCTGAATTGCGCCCTGGGCGCACCTGTAATGCGCCTCAGGCGCATTTAAGATGCTCCCCGGGCGCACCCTGATTCTCTCTTTTTATTTGTAATGCGCCTCAGGCGCATCCATTGGACTCTGTTTTTGAAGTTACAACATCCGTTCTACTGATTTCCTTGACCCTTGTTTGTGTTTTGCTCAGGGGATTTATCTAAAAACAGTTACGATCGATGCACTTACTCTTGATTGTTTCTTGTGATGTTTCAGGGGATTGTTCTGCTTGTAATTTTAAAATACTCTGGTCTTTGCTGTATGGCGGGTATTGACACTCCGACTAGGCTTGAAACTCCCCAGGATTCTTGATCTTTTGTTTGCGGAAGATATACTTGAATTGTGTGTTTCTGGGGATACAAGAAGTCACATGTGATGTAGTAATTTGATTAGCCAGATGAAACCTTCTGATGTCATGGAAGGTTTGCTTGATGGATTGTGCTGTTCAATGGTACAGTGGTCTCATAAATAAATTGTTTCGAATCTGTTTTCATAAATACTATATTATTTTTAAGTTTGAAAATTACAAATAAATACTTATTTTTTAAGAACCCTTAGCGGAACAGGACGTCAGTTATGTGATTGTCCTCGTCGCAACCTGCTCATCTTCATTTATGTGACTGGATGATATGTTCTTTACTTTCTAGAATAATCATGATATCGAAAAACTTGGAGGCAAAAATGACAACGTTTTGCCTTATAGTGCGGACTGCAATACATGATCCCCAATCCGTGTATGTAGCATTGCTCCTCTGGTTATTACCAAGACAGAAAAATAAGGGGGTCTGTCTCTTACTCCAATCTTCCCTTTAAAATGTTTGTCTTCCCCTCTGGGTGCAAAAGTCTCCCATTTTCCTGTCCTAATTTTGAGGTTAAGATGTTCTAGAGTCGAATCCCACAGTACTGCCAGGAAAAAGAGAGTCAAAACTTGAATCTTTTTTAGGAGTTTTCACAGACAAAGAGGCATATATATTATATTGGACAGATCATACCTAATGAAAGCTGTCACAATTATTAATAAGTAGATTACAGAGGACCGAGCATGACTAGCCAAAGCCAGCCCAAACCACAAGAATGAGGGGATCTCCAATGGAAGAATTATATTTCTATTCCTTCTCAAATTCTTAACACCTACACCATTGGCCATTGGGAACTATAACTTCAGCTGTCTGGCTAGATAATACAACAGTATAGGTAGATCTCCACCGACAGAATTACGTTACAAGGCCCATAGGGCAAGCGTAAATCTGGGAGTACAATTTTAGAACACTACTCTGTATACATTGGCGTCGAAAACTTATCGATCTGTAATTCATCCTTACAAAATGAAGAGAAGACCCATTGAAAGATAGTATTGGTTTAAACTTGAATTCAATGAAGGGGGGAGTATTAAGCTTTGGGATGGATAAAAGGGCTATTAACAACAGAAAAATAGCGCTATACAAAGTTCCTTCAATTTCTTACTCAATTCAACTTTTGATAAATCATTGACAAAAAAAAAATAGATAGGATTCCTTCCTTTGGAGTAGGCACCGCCATTCGATTCAACCACCTCGTGCATTGATATTCGAAGACTATATGCACCGTCACATTCAAAAAGCACACGCACCGGCCTGCGAGTACTTTGTATAATGCTTTACTGGCACGTACTTTGCATTGAGCATTCACAAGCACAACATTAAAGCACCTCATGATTTGCATTTGAACTTCTATTTGCAACAACGCGCTCCGGTGCCCCTTCTTCTTAGTAGACGTGTATTGTTTGCTACATTCCACTAATATGAGTACCACTCCCTCCTCAATATGCCACCTTAGCTACTGCGCCTTCACATGGTTCATATGCATCGAGCGGTTGTGTCCGATAAATTTATTTAAAATTATTTTCCAAGCATTGCTCTGCAAGTAATGATAAGAAACATGACATTATCTTGGAAAACAAAAAGTCTAGGTAGTTGTTTGGCTTCAGCTCATGGTTATCTGTGATAGCCTTTTGGTTTGCAGAATTGCGTAATTTATTGCCTCTTCGAATATATGAATTATGGTCATGGAACACATCCACTTCCTAGGGCCCATTGTTGGAACCGGGTCCAAGCCTTCTCTCTCAACAATGTACCTTTCAAATCTGTAAAGCCAAGATGAAATCTAAATCATTAATTATTAAGACGGACAATTCGGATCACACCCCGAAGTACCCCATAGGTGACCAAATATTTTTTAGATTTAATATACTACATTTTTTTTTGTAACTATGCAGTATGCAAATAGATGTTTGAAAAAAGTGATCCAATTGACAGATTAAGCAGAGTAAGGTTATCCGAAATAAACACATATATAATGGGTCCCTGGGACCAGAGATCGATGGACGGTCTAAAACACCAGAAAGTCTACGTCCACTGCTCCCCCACTGCTCTTAATCTCACCGTCCAAAAGTGTTTTAGACGTTCTGAATTTTAAAAAACCCATATGTGGAAGAGTTAAACTTTTTCACGAAAGAGTTTTTTAAGAACCGGACCATAGTGAGATGTTGAGTGGTGGGTGTAGGACGCTAATGAGAGGCAGATAGGGCCAAATGTGGCTCAGACGTGGCTGCAGTCACAGTAGTTTGTTTGAGTCAGGGACTCATCAAACTCGGCTCATCTCTCAGTCCAAAAAATATGGAAGATGCTTCAGAATATTCCCTTTTGAGTTTCTGTCGAATACCCATCCCTTCAATTATCAAACCCAATCTCAAAATGGATTTCAGTAACTAGCAGCAAGGTCCCACTCCCCAACCCATGCCAACCGTTTCCCCATAACTCCTCTTAATTATGAAAAAAAATTCAGTGCCGAGCGGATACCACGTGATGCCCGCTCGTGCATTCGAGTCGTTCATTTCATTTTTGAACTAATAAGCACCAAAAAATACTAGAGTACACAAATATGTTTGGAATCATTCGAGGTATATGAACTCCACATGAATAGCGTGGGGCTTGCATATTGCATCGGATATGTTTTTTAGCAAGCGGCCCATGTCATATATAATTTCAAACACATCTATATTGGAATCTGCACACTCCTATGTATGGATGTCGCATTGCTGAAGGGGAGTGACTGGGAGTGCGAAATCAATATATTGTTGATTTCGCACTCCCCAAAATCCAAATTGTTAACTTTTTGGGAGTGAAAATCAGAATGAGTTGATAGGAAGTGCAGTTAACAAATTGAAATTTGAGGAGTGTGAAAACCACTCCCTGCCTATGTATACACTAACTCTCCCTACTTATGCCCCTATGCACATTGGTTGTGTCCTTATAACACAAACTTGAGCAGAAGAACTTAAGCCAAAAAAATGATCATGAATGCTACTACTGATACTGCGAAACTCTCTCAATCCGAGCAAGAAAAACTCCTCGACAAACTTGGAGTATTCAAGATTCAAGGCAGAGACAAACGTGGCCGGAAACTTCTCCTGATAATTGGAAAACTCCTTCCCGGTAAACCTCTCTCTCGAGTTTTCTATCATCCGGTGCTTTATCTCTCTTCCTAACTCTTGTTCTGACCATTTTCCGTTTGATGATCAGCAAAACGTGTGACCGTTGAGGCATTGAAAAAGTACTTGGAGGAGAAGATTATGCCTGGTTTGGATGAGCAGCCGTTCTCCGTGGTGTACGTCCACACCGGTGTTCGGAGGAGCGAGAACTTTCCTGGCATCTCGGCCCTCCGATTGATCTCCGATGCTATTCCGATTGACGTCAAAGATCGTCTCGAGGCTGTTTATTTCTTGCACCCGCGCCTGCAGTCCCGCCTTTTCCTCGCCACCTTTGGTCGTCTCATATTCAGCGGAGGGTAATGATTTCATCTCTGGCCCGGACTGAGCAAAATTGTTAAGTCACTTAGAAAAGTTTATTCACCTTCAATATTAATTTGAACGGATATCGATAGTTATATAAACAAATCATACCGAAGAGGGTAAAACTATATTTTCTACACAAATGAAAGATGTCCCATTGTAGAGATATTTTTGGCCAAGTCGGCTACAAGATGAATGATCCCAGGCGAGCAATTATGGTCGGAAAGATTCGAACTCCTGACCCTCTAGCGAGGTGCAAGAGCCCTGACAAATGTTCGAATAACTAATTTTTGGCATCTATGTAAGTTAGAGATAGATAAACAAAATAATATCTTCAATCCATGGGGTACGTATGAAGAACTGGAGAGAGACCAATGAATTGTTGTCAATCTCGACTCATATATGCTTATGAGTTTGGACATAACTATACGGTGGTAATGACTTTTGTCAATTATTGTTAATGTGGCCCAGGTTATACCGGAAGGTGAAGTATGTGAGCAGGTTGGAGTTTCTGTGGGAGCACTTGAGGAGGAAAGAGATGGAGTTACCGGAGTTTGTTTATGATCATAATGAGGAGTTGGAGTACCATCCGATGATGGACTATGGGTTGGAAAGTGATCACCCTAGATCGGTCTGTTCTGCGCTGGCCATGGTGGACTCTCCATTTTCCGTTTACTCCATGAGATGCATTGCCTAGCTAGAAAAAAGAGCAGATTTGTTTTGCTTTTTGTTTGAGTTATTTTTGGTTTTGAGTTCTCAAGATAAGTCTTCATACTATACTGACAGAAATGCTTGGGAAACATATGCTGATATGCCTCGGCACTGTGTTCAAAGTCATCTGGTATTTGTAGGTATTACATGCATGGAACTCGTGTACGTCTGTCTGTGTTCGAATCTGTATCCAAAAATTTGTATCCTTAGCACTAGTCAGCGTATGCAAGAGCTTGTGTGCTTGGTAGCAACAGCCTGTGTCTCAAAATTATGGTATAATGTACCGAGAAGATACTCTGTTAAATTCTGTATACGAAACAATGTTGTTTTCGTTAATCTTACTTACTACAATCTAAGTCTAATCCCTGCTCGATAACCAAAATGCTTACAATCAAGAAGAGTTGGGTGTTTGGATAGCAACTTGTTCTACCAAAAATAGCACTTCTTCTTCCTCATCTTTTGCATACTTCTTTTTATCTTTTTGTTGTACTTGCACGGGTGGATCGTTTGCCACGTCTACCTCTCCGTCACTCAAAAACCTGTAACTGTGCTCGATACACCAACCGCTAAAGCATGCTTATCTAATCCATTAGGGATTACTGGATGGATAGTTTCACAAGGAACCTTCAATTCACAAACAGACTGTTTAGTAATCTCCTTTGACAAGTTCTGCAACATTACTTTGACAAGTCAAAACATCATTCACGCGTCCCTCCAATCAATACATTTTTCACGGAATCACGGTCAATATTTACTTACTACTCTAGTAAGTGTTCGCAAAAAGTAGAAGGTAGTCATATCACAATACCAAGTTTTAGCATTCTCAAGCAGACAAGCATGATTTGTGAACAAACCAGACACGCATTTCCTTAAGCGACATAATGTTCTTGATTAGTTGATCAAGTGATTTACAAGTCGAATTATCCTTACAAGGAAGCCATGCCATCATAAACTCATGATCGATTCAATTCTTTACAGATAAGTTTGTCATCGGAACAATGAAACAGTGAATCAACACAATTTTTCATCCCAAGATAATAAAACACACACTTAACCCACATCGCTAAAATTTGTCATACGTATCAGAAGACTGCAGAGACGAGAGCACGGGTACAAGAACATAGAAAATCATACATATAAACGGGTTCAAGGCCCGGAAACCACCCAAACCCACAAGAAGAAAACCATATTTATCGCCCCAATCACCAATAGATGAGCAAAAACCAGCCACGCGGCCGTTGGGTTCCAAGCCTTCAACAAGTCCATCGCAGCGAACCCGTAAACGGGTTCAAGCCCTGAAACCACGCCAGCCAAGTGGCACAAGGACGCATCATCAGCACGATTCAGAGATAAAGTCACAAACCCGGCGGAAACCAGCAGAGGCGTGTTATGGGTACCGATTCCGACCAAGACGAGGGCGAAAGACCCGATGAATACGACGCTGTAAACGGCCAGAACGAGAGAAACCCAGAGGTAGGTGATGAAGAGGCGCTTGCAGACGCTGCTGCGAATCGCAAAGGAGACGACGGCGGGCTTGGAGGCGGTGCAGAGAGAGGCGGCGGCGAAGACGGAGGCGGCGGAGAGGAGAGGGAACAAGGCGAAGTGGAAGATGAGGCAGCAGAATTGGAAGAAGAGGAGTTTGGTCCATTGGGAAGAGATGTTGTGAGAAGAAGCAGATGGGGAGGTGTCGATTTGGGGGAGAGCGTAGACGGACATTGACATTGCGAAGGTGAGAGATGGGAACGGTGTGAGGTTTCTGCAGTACCAGGTTCGGGAGGAAGGGTTTGGGATTGAGGTTGATTCGTTTAGGATGGCTGTTATGGTTGGGAAATATTGGAGCTCTTCTGCTGGTAGATCCATGGCTGTTTGGTACAGAGTCATCGGTTGTAGTTATATGGAAGCAGAAATTAGGGAGAGAGAGAGAGAGAGATTGCAAAATATGTGAGTTTGAGAAAACCTAATGGAGTAGAAGTCCAACAAAATATCCTGGAGATTATCAGAAAAAAAACAAAATATCCTGGAAAAAATTAAAAACTGATACAGAGGCCTATAGCAAAATAAGGGGTTTGGATGTGAGATAAGAATTTGGAGTATTATTTACGAAGAGAGATAAAATAATATGGAGTATTGATTAATAAGGAATGATCTTAAATAAGAGTTCGACTCCTCTTCAATCCTCCTAAAATTGAAAGATCCTCCAATCTAGATTTAACGACCGGATTTAATACTACACCTAAAAAACCATAGAAGTGAGCACACGAAATAACAATCCTCTCACTGTCCCTCAAAATCGGCCTGTCAAAACAGGAATTTCGTTACTGGATTGTTTAGTCGCGGCCGAACTCCATTACTTAGTTGGTTCTTTAATCACGTTTGATAAAACAACTTCAAATCCCAGCAATTAAAGTTGGATTAGGGATTGGTTAGGTTTTGGAGAGGAAAAGAGAAATAGAAGAAGTTGAAGGAGATGGAGAAGGCAACAAACCTCTCCTCCAGTATTTCAAAAATTCAAGAGACGTTCATAGCAAATTTGATGGGTTTGACTTATCGGAATTCTTCTTCTTTTTTACGGGTCTAATGGTGGGTTTGGGTTTTTTCATATTAGTCTGGGTCTGTAGAAGGAGACAAATTAGATGAGCTACAAGAATGGGTAAGAGGGTTTAAGTTGTAAGAATGGTTGGCTGACGGACGTGCTACTGAAAAGGAATTTATGAATTTCTAGCAGATTACCATTTGGAATTCCTAATCCTAATGAAAAAAGAGTAGATGTTTGATCACTATGATAGTCCTAATTGCAGGTGATGGATAAGCATTTGAGCATATTAGCAAAGCAGCATAGAGAGACGTGATTTTGTAAAGAGATTTGGGGCAGGAGAGATTTGGTGGGTTTAGACTTTAGAGGGCAGCTGACATTTTACGTTTTTACAGATTGGGGGGAAACGAATTGGGGATTTAGGTTTTTAGGATTTTTAGTTGTACAGGTGGGGGATGACGTGTAAAAGAGGGTCCCACAAGCACCAAACCGTTAGCCTCGTAGGCATTTTCCATTCAAGTTTAACGGAAAGGGTAACATTGAAATCGGGTTACGAACTGTAAGGATAAAATTGAAACCAAAAATTTTGTGAGGACAAAATTGAAACCGAGTCTATTTTTTAACGATAAAAAAAAGTAGATAAGCCTTTTCTTTTCTTTGGTTTTGCTGGTGTCCAAACACGACAAACAAAACTACAATCTAAAACGAACACACAAAATAATTAAGCTGGAACTGACCATTTTTAACAAGAGAAACTTTTTCACGGAGGCTTCGTGAACAACTGAGCTACGCAATCACAGCCATCCGTTTCGGCACTGAACAGTCCAAATTTTAAAAAAAACTATTCGCGGGAAGAGTTTAACTCTTCGCGCTAATCTTCATGGTTCTCGCGCAAACGAACTTACGCACAGAGGAATTTACGTGTTCATTGTTCAACATTGCTGAATTCAAAACATATAGCCAAGACTAATTTCTCGGGCCCCACAAGAAAATGAGCTAAAGCTAGTAGTATTAGAACTGCATTTTCCCGATTCTAGATTAGAGAATTTGCCGTTGTAATCTTTGTTTCCTTGGGTCTCAGCTCATGGTTATTGGGTTAGCGATTTTAGGTGTTCCCTTAGGAGGGGTGGCTCGAACTCTGCCCTCATGCATGAGAGTATAAAGGAGGTGCCAATTGTCCTCCACTCCACTTGCATTGCCGTGTTGATACTTCAAACTGACAAATAGGGTTTATTTTCTTTTCTTTGGTTTTGCTGGTGTCTAAACACGATGAAACTACAATCTAAAAGGAACACACAAAATAATTAAGTTGGAACTGAACATTTTAACAAGAGATAAACTTTTTCATAGAGCCTCCGTGAACAAGTTGTTCACGGAGCTGCGCAAACACAGTCGTCCATTTCGGCATGGGACGGTCCAGATTTTAAAGAAACTATTCGCTGGAAGAGTTTAACTCGTCGCGCGAATAATTTTTTTAAAATCCATACCGTCCAATTCACTTTGGACGCACGTGATTTGGCTCCGTAAACGCGAATACACGGAGAGGTCAGTAAATAAGTTTTTCTGTTTGAACAATCTAAAAGAACAAAACGGTTGAATAAACTAAGAACTGCTACATATGCTTATGAACCAACAACAAACTTCTAAATTTAAGACAATTAACAGATACCCTCTGTACCAAATGAATCACTCAGAGGTGAGCACTGGCAACTACAAGAACATAGAAAATCATCAAAAGGTTCTAAACTCAAGACATTATTTCCATTTGTGAGCATAACACAAACCACGCCGCCTAAAATCTAATGGCGGAAGTCGGAAGAGAAAAGCATGCATCGCACCATCAAACCCACTAAAATCACAACCACCAAGTACCCACCAACCATATACCTCAGAGTCACTCCACAATCCAATCCCCCATGAACCACTAAAGACCCAAAAACGCTACCAATCGACCCACAAACCAACAGATAAGTGAAAACAAGCCACGAATCCTTCAACAACACGTAGCACTTCTTCATCGCAGCGAATCCTTAAACGGGTTCAAGCCCTGAAACTAAGGGTGTCAAATGGGCGGGTTTGGATCAAAATGGGTAATTTGCAAGTGGGTTGGGTCTAAGAGCATCTCCAGCCTTGACCTATTTTAAGACTCAAATTTAAAAATGGGGCAAAAACCACAAAAATCTCTCTCCAATCTTTGACCCAAGCTCTTCCCCATTTTGGGTTTTATCCATTTTTTTGCCCAAATCTGAGACAACTTTTGCCTTGACCCATTTCTCCAACGGCTAGTTAGAGAGAGAGAAAAAAAAAGGGAGATGTGTAAAATTTGGGTTTGATGGTTGGAGATGTGTCTACCCAAAATGAGTTTTTACCCAAAATTTGACTCAAATTTGAAGAAAAATACTGGTGAAGGCTGGAGATGCTCTTAATGGGTCATTGACCCATTTAGACCCATTAATTATAAATCTAATTACCCATATCCAACACAACTCATTTATTTAAAAGCAAACCCGACCCTTCCATTAACCCAATTACATACTATATACTAAAATGACTAAAATATATATGTACACTAAAATTACCATACTATCTCTCTACTACAAAAATAACCAAATTACCCTTGTATACTTAATTGCCATATTGGTCACTCTTAATTGCCGAATCGCAACGTATCCAAGTGGCTTATTTTTTTGTCTTTATTCAAATATTTTTCGCATTTGTTAGGCTTTTGTCAAATTCTTGAGGATTATTGCTTTGTCATGACGAGAAAAATCTAAAAAGTAAAAAATTAAGATCGAAATTCATATTTTTTTGAATAAAGATGAAAAAATTGGCTTATTTTTGTCTTCATTCAAAAAATTTAGGTTTCGATCATAATTTTTTACTTTTTAGATTCCTCCTGTCATGTCGAAACAATAATCCACAAAACATTAACAAAAACAAACAAATGTGAAAAAAATTGAATAAGAACAAAAAAAATAAGCCACGAACAAGCCAGTTTTCCATTCATAAGTCGAATTTTCCATTCGATCATAATCAAAACTAGCCCGTTGCGAAATGTATATATCTTTTTTTTGGTCTTTATTTAATTTTTTTTCATATTTGATAGTTTTGCGTCAAACTTTTGTGAATTAGTGATTCGTCTCGTCGAGAAAAATCGGAAAAGTAAAAAATTATAATCGAAACTCATAAATTTTTTCAAAAAGACAAGAATAAGTAAATTTTTTGTCTTATTGACTTATTTTTGTCTTTATTCAAAAAATTATAAGTTTCGATCAAATTTTTTTACTTTTTCGATTCCTCTCATCGAAACGAATCAATAAGTCACAAAAGTTTAATGCAAAACAAAAAAATGCAAAAAAAATTAAATAAGAAAAAAAAAAAAGTCACTTAGCTTTTCAATCCAAACCCTATGCGAGACTACCATGAGAGAAACTTATTCACGACGGAGAGCAATTTCACTAGTCCATTCGCGCAATCGATGGATGAGATGTGTTTTCAATTTTGACTGGTCAAAATAATTATTATTGGTTACACTTGATTTTTAATCCGGACCATTCAAAATATTTTTGGACGTGTGTAATTTAGCACGTAAGAATTGAATGAAAGAGAGAATTGAATAAAAGAGAGAGAGAAAGAGAGGAGAGCAGTCATAGGGGAGGTTGATTTACCGGTAGAAATGGGTCCTTACACGTTCGAGAAGAAATTGATCCCAACCCAGCGCCCATCAATGATCCCAACCCCTTTTCCTTTTGAAATCTGGTAAAGTGACGGGAATTTTGGTAGGTTACTTTCATGACCCATTGGGTCATTTAAGTTGACCCAATAGATGCCCAATTAAGACCCAACTAATAATGGGTTAGCTGGGTTTGAACCTATTCTTATCTAACTAATAAATGGGTTGGGTTGGGTTTATTTTTTAGTTGATGGGTCTGGGTTTGTTAATGGGTCTGAGTTCAATTTGCCACCCCTACCTGAAACCACGCTAGCCAACTGGCACAACGACACAGCATCGGCACGAATCAGGCAGATTGGAACAAACAAGGCTACCAGCAGAGCCTCCGCGCTGTGGGTAACCTCTACAACCCTGTAGAGGACAAAAGACGCGAGAAATACGTAGTTGTAAATGACCATAATGAGAGATACCCAGAGGTAGGTGATGAAGAGACGCTTGAAAACGCTCCAGGGAATGGAGGAGACGGGCTTGGAGGTGTAGTAAGAGGCGACGGTGAATATGAGGGCGGCGTAGAGGAGAGGGAAAGCGAAGAGGAAGATGAGGTAGTGGAATCGGATGGTGGACGAGCATTGGGAACATGATAAGGAACATGAGGAGGTTTCTGCAGTGGGAGGTTTGGGGGGATCATTCTGGGACTGAGGTTGATTCATTTAGGATGGCTGTTATGGTTCGGACCATGGCTGTCTGTGTACAGAGTTATGGGTTGTAGTAATCTGTATCACTACCTCAGGTGAGCCGGGAATCTGTATGTATATGGAAGCAGAAATTGGAGAGAGGGAGAGAGAGAGAGTGCAAAATGCATGTGACTTTGAGAAAACCTGATGTAGATGTCCAATACCCTAATGCAAAAGCCAACAAAATATCCTAAAAATAACAAATAAAACTGATGCAGAGGCCCTATAGCAAAATATAAACCAGAGAGCTTAATGTGAGGTCTCTGACATAGAAACACTTTGTGCCCATAATTATGTGAGTCACCGAATTACCACGGCTGCCAATTATCTCTGGTACAAAAATGAAATGCTCAGTGGCATATTAAGGTTCAACCTTCAGCTCATATTTCGGCAAGGAATCCCTCCTATTTCACATCTATGTTGGAAGAATTTGTTTTGTAACACATTACCACACCACACCAGTGTCCCAACAGGCAACCAGAACGACATATGCAAGCTCCCTTGCATGTGGTTCTTTTGCAGGCTCAGCCTGTGAGCATGGGAGAATGGGGTGATCCAGAGACTTCCAATATACCTTTTTTTGTGCAATGGGATACGGAAAGAGAAATCGATTCATGTTGTACACGTGTTTGTTCATTGGATTTAGTTTGTGCAAGATGCTTTTGACCAAATCGCACAACTCTTGGGGTTGTGAAGCGATTAATACTGGATTCTATGAGTACCTGGGTATAACGTCAATTCTTTGTTTGTGTACCCTAACATATATACTGGCTACCTAGCTATGGTTATTCAAGAATATCGTGAAATTTTGCATGTACTGAGGATGTCGGCATTCTTGCCAAACCACGACTTCATTTGTGCACTATGCGTTCTTACTTCTTACCGTATCTGCATGCTTATTCTCCATGATAGTGGGATGTGAGTTTGGTTCATGCCGTACAAAATCCAAATGCCAGACAACGGATTGCCTAGTCATAAACTGGAAACAACTAAACTAAGTATGATTTAGTTAGTTCATTTCGGTTTACCAAGTTTTGAATTTCATCCCTTCCATGGGATGGTTTGTCGCAGCTTTGTGTATGTCCAACTATCATTGCAGCATGAGATGGAATAAGCAAAAGATGTAAATGCCTACGATTCTTGATCTTGAAGAAGATACTAATCAACAAGGAAAATCAACTCCCAACCCTGTATTGATTCATCCAGGCTTCAAGAAAATCTAAAAAAGAGATCAAGAACTATGTTTCCAAACTAGAGCATGGATGATAGATTTTTGATGCAATCCTGTAGACTATGAGATAGAACTAGACCACCTTAAGCTCAAACTCCTAGTATTACCCAACACAATCAGATATAGCCAACAAACACTCCATTAACGTCCCCCAAGATCATCATTTAGATAGTACAAGCATAAAAGTTATCATCTTTATATACATACAGAGATGATGTTTTTTCATCTACAGAAAAGGGAGAAAAAAAAAAGACGTGACGCCCTCAGAAAGTTGTTTAAGAATCCTTGGGAATTACGATCTGAAGTCCAAGAAGCAAATGAAACATTTGAAACAAATAAAGGGACACAACAAGAAGATTGTGATGGTATCCAACAAAGCTCACACAATACATTCAAATCGTTCACTGACCAATTTTTAACCAGCAATAAGGTATCAAGACGGATATAATCCACATCATTATTACATACATTCATATACAGGGAAGAATTCATAGTTCAAAGTAAGAGCAAATTGAAAAGGGCACTTGCATGCTTAACATGGATTAGGAGTGACCCAAATCGGTGGCCATCGCATCCAGGGAAGCGAATAACAACAATGTAGAGGATAGTTTTTTATGATCATCCCTGAGAAGGGATGGTTCAGTATTTTGCAGCTGTGTGTTCAACCGTTACTGCAGCAAGAGATAAAATCAGCTAAAGATCCTTTTTGATAACTAAAATCAGCTAAAGATCTTATGTCCATTATTCTTGAATCTTGAAAGAAACAATAAGCATTAAGGAAAATCAAGTCAGAAGCCTGTATTCATTAATACAGACTTCAAGACGAAATTCAAAAAAAAAAAGAACTCGGCTTTCAAATAAGAGCATGGATGAAATAATTTCAGTAATCTATTTTAGAATCTAGACTACGAGATAAAATGTTTGAAGGCAGTGTGGAGCTTAAAGTGTGATCAATTCTAAACAACTTCAGAATCATTGTGGTGAATTTGAGTGATTTCTTGGAAATACTGATTTGAATCTGACCAAGCAAATGAAAATTTTGACACATCAACAATTGGTTACAAGATTGTGGTGGCATCCGGCAAAGATCACACAATACAGAAAAATTGCTCATAGACCAATTATTAAACAGCTTTGAGATGTCTAGACAGCTATAATCATTATCATCACTTAACCACTACAAATATTCAGCTACAGGGAAGCATGCATAATTCAAAGTAAGCAGCAAACTGAAAAGGGCACTTACATGCTTAACAAGGATTGGGAGTGACCCAAATCGGTGGCCATCGCATCTGGGGAACCGAATAACAACAAGGTAAAGGATCAATGCTACCATCTTCCAAATTATAAACACCCAAATCATGATTCCCAGCCATTCCATCGTAATTCAACTCAGAATAATCATCCGTATAGTATATGCAGTTACCTTTACACCCCGGGAAATCAAACGCTGATAACGCCACCGAAGAATTTTCCCCCAAGAACAACATCTGATCCCCTAAACTTGTCACCCTCTCCCACTTTGGCCCACTCAAATCCAGCCTATACACTCTGAATTCCCTAGTCCCATAATCCAAGATTTCTAAATCCAAGTACCGCGTAACCAACAACAGCTCTTCTGATGATAAACTAACCAAGTACAGTAAATCACCACCAATCTGTGGCGGCGTACGAATAAATGAAACCCTAGGAAACTCCTCGGTAACATCACAAACCGCGATTTGACCCAATTTATTCACGGCGTAGAATAATCCATTACAATATATAGCATCCTCACAATAAGATTGGGCATCCTCTATAAATAGCCACGACCGATATCCATTTTTACAGAAAGCGAGATCACCAGTTTGATTTAATATCGCAAACACAATAAAATTAAAATCAACAGAAGGACTCGAGGAGAGAACCACCTTCTTGATGAACAAGTCGCGCATTTCGGACAAGCTACGGGTGGAGACGTCCCCGTTGGGAGCTCGCAGGGTGTACTCGCGGCCGACATCGGAGAAATCGAAGGCGACGACGTTGGGGAAGGAGGAGAGTGGGGGAAGGTGGAATTTGGCGCGGGTGAGGGGATTGAGGAGGAAGAAATCGGGCGACTCGTCGAGGAAGGCGAGGTAGCCGTGGGAGGAGCCGCGGTGGCGGCGGCGGTGGGGGGAGGATTCCGGGAGGTGGAGGGAGTGGGATTTGTTGGCGGAGAGGCTGAAGAAGGGGCGGCTTGTGCTGGTGATTTTCTTGCGTTGACCTGCCCATATTTTTAACCAGAAGAAAGAATTTTATTAATCTTTGAAAACATATCACAAAGATTAAAAAGAACCTAAACATGTGGCAACAAGTCGGAGCAAGAGCATACCCACAAAAGGCACATCTTACACCGACAATCATATGCCGCCAATCATACGCCGCCAAGATCGAAAGGGAAAGAATAACGATTCGAGGAGGTCAAGAAACCAACTAGGAACAAAACCCATGACATTACCTAGCCCGTCGACGAGAACGTGCCGCGTCGCGCCTTGGGTAGAACGGCGGGTCTGGTTGAAGGGAAGCATTAGCCAGGGGAGTTGGGTGGGGAGGTGGAGAGGGGCGGTGGGGGTGGAGAGTCTCCAGGTGGTGGACACGGCTCGGAAGCGGAGGTAGTCGGTGTGGGTGATGAGTTTCTCGGCGATGGTTTGGAGCAATTCCGGTGGGAGTTCAGACCAGCCAACCGCCTCGGGATTTGGCTCGGCCTTGGTGGTCAGCGCTTTCTCCGTCGCAGAAAGAACCATCTAATCTAGGAGACGACAAACTGGAAAACGGTTGATGTGGCGCTAAACCGGTTCTTTTCCCGGGGTTTTGCACGAGCCTTGTATAATGAAGAATTACTATCATTTAATGGATTTTTTTTTTAAGTTAATGACCGAACAAACTTTGAGATTATGTTCGTTTTGGATCTTTAAATCTAAATTTTTTTCTCTATGCATGATTTTTAATAAAAAAATTAATTATTATTCTCATTTCTCTGTCTATTTATCTTCATTCATTACTCTAAAAAACTTTCCTTGAGTCTCAAAACAACATGACCTGAGTGACTCTAAGATTTAAAATATTTTATCTTCATAAGATTCAATTTTGCGATCTCATAGAGAGCAAGCACTTGAACAACCCATTAAGGTTGCCACCGACTGTTTTTTTTAAAGACACAATGTGGGAGACTCTAGAAAAAATATTTGAATCAATCACTATATATGGTGGAAAGGGGTTGCGGACACTGCATCTCACGGATCACTGAATATTCTCTGATATATGATAGGTAAAAATTCGTTGGAACATGATTCTCGCACCTTTTTTTTTCTCCAATCGTACACTTTAATTTTTTTAATTAGGTGAAGTAATAAACCCTTCTACGCTATTTTAAGTGATTTGAACAAGTTGAAGAAGAAAGAATGACTAGAAGGGAATTCTACAAACTCAGCTGATAAAGACAGAAAAAGGATATTTCAACGAGTATTAGGGGTCCAAGATTTATAACATAAGATGACCAAGTGGATATGAGGATTTAATTATATGAAAGTTTCTTTGATTTTAAACTTTAATACTTCTTTCGTCCCAAAATAAATATTTGGTCAGTAAAATGACAACTTAAAAATAATACAAGAAAAATTCAAACAATTTTTTTTTCAACAATTTATTAGATATCTATGAGTTTTTTTTCATTTATGAAAAAAGTTGAAAATTTTTCTTGTGGAAAATGCCTTATTTTTAAGTCATCGTTTTATGAACAGAACATTTATTTTGAACGGAGGTAGTAATATGATCACATGGGTAAGCTTTAATAAATTATCTAGATATGTTTGTTATCTTGATCGGTAATGGTTAATTTTACAAGTCATAATAATTAACATATCTGAGTCATTAATTATCAAGATAAACGGTCCGAATACCACGAAAATTCTCGTACGATTCTCAGAGTCACAGGAACGGTCGAGACGAGTCGATTTGACTTAATTTTTCGCACACTCTGAGGACAGACACGTGGCCTTCGCTCGCACCCTTCGATACGAACGCTTTTATGCATTCCCTCCGAAAAACCAGAAAGGGGGAATCCGAAAAAAGCGATTTTTCACTCTCCGTTTGCGCAACAACTCGAATCTCTTCTCCATTTTGTGAACGAACCATTTGCAAAATTTCATAGCCGTGTGTGTGGTTTTCGTGGCCATCGAATACAATTCCGTCTCTCTGATCAGTCGCTTTTTTCCTTCCCTTTTCTTTATGGACCGAATTCGTGGTTCCACTTCAGTGGAATCAATAATCGGATTCACGCCTTCTCCTTCTCTATATAAGCGCTCTGGGCACGACAGGGATTATCACTCTGAGATCGCCTGCGCAAGAACCGGATTATTGGTTAGTATCTTTCATCACAAACTGAAATATTTAGATGGTTTGTTTCTATCATTTGTTTTGGTTTCATTTTCTCGTTTTCTGTTTCCACTTTGCTTGATTCAAACGGGAAACCTCCCATTTGCTGCGATACGGAAGGATTTGGGCTTACTAAATCTGAGTGAACATTTAGCCCGAGACAGAACATGTAGCCGACGCTCAATTGATTGGGACACATGGCTCGGTTTGGTTTGGTTTATGTACTTGTGTTGTGAAATTAGTTTTTAAAAAAAATGTCGCTTTTGAAATAAGAGCTGATAAACAAATCAAGTTACTCGAGTTTGAGCTGATGTTCATTTGTTAAAAGCTCGTTCGAGATCGGCTTGTAACATAAGCAAAAAAGCTTGAAACTTTTTTTGCAGCTCATTAAGCTTTTAAACGATGCTCGAACAAGCTACAGATAGGCTCGCTATGATGTATAACAAGTTCAAGGTGCTCGAGAATCGAGATCTCCATTAAAGCCCGTTCGAGAGTGGCTCGTCTCATAAACGAGCTAGGCTTGAACATGTTTGGAAGTTTGTTAAGTTTTCAAACAAAGCTTGAACAACTAAGTACTAGGCTCGTTCGGCTCATTTTTCACCCCTGCATATTTCCCCAGTTATTCAGATGTGTTGAGAATAGCAATGCAAGATTGAGATGAAACGGAAGTAATTAATAGGGGGTTAATGACTTAATGTGTCACAGGGAAATTCGTCTACTGTCTGTAGTAGAACAGCATGAAGGGAAAAAATTGTTTGCTTTGTAGTTTTTGGTTCTTTGTTTTTCTGAGGAGAGTATCTGGGCTTCGCTTCGAGTCTTTAACTAATTCTTGTAGTTCTTCCTTCCCAGATATATTACTACTTACAACTTACAAGCCTAAGTCGTGGAGTATAGTAATTTTAAGAGACCGTGAGGAATGAATTGTGGATTGGTCCATCCGTTACAGGTTTTTGTATGGAATTATAGATGCAAATAACATTTGTTACTTTCTTTGCTATGAAAATTTGAACTTGTTAAGATGGTCAGGATGCCTTAGTTCTGATGTCGAACAGACGGTATTTAAGCTTGTTTTAAGTCTTAATTTCTAACCTACTAAACTGAGAGACAACTGATCTGCAATATGGTATTATTCCTATTATAGTCAGATAACTTGGAGTTGTTCAGTGCACTGTAGTTTGACAGTATATGGAAAACATCAATATGAGTTGATTATATGTGGATGCAGGACTTTTGCTTATCTTTTTCGATTCAGTGTCGAAGTTTCTACAACCACCTTTGATCCAAGATGGGTTACCTGAGCAAGGTATGATCCTACTTCAGTTCTTCTTTTCCAGTTTAGTGTTTTCAGATCAGTGATCTTTCTGAGGACTATTTTTTATTCATTTCTATTGTAAGTAGAATATGTTGTGAGCTAAACTACTTGTTTAGTTACTTGACCTGATCACATCTTGCAAATGCAGAACCAAGTTGAAAGTATTCAGGAGACTGATGTTGGTATGCTTTTCTCCCCCGAATCCTTTAACACATAATCATCTATATCAGCTGTCAGATTAACATTTCAAGTTTTCCTTTTCTGTGAGAGGAAAGACATCGGTTTTAGGATTGCTGGATAACGTTCAGAGTTTATTCATTTGCAGGAGCAGTAGTACGCAGTGGTAGAGAAATTCTATTGCAGGTAAATTCCAATGATGGCCTACTTATTTTTACTAGAAATAGGTATAAATTCAGCTAGTTCGACATTTCAATCCTGTCTCCAACTCATATCGAGTGGGACTCGATGGTACTATGTAATATAGTTTAATAAGTTTAGTAGTAAAACTGGAAAAAGAAGATGAAGTTATGGATTCTGCGAGCTCTCTGAGGGTCGTGGTTAGATTATGTTACCTCTAGTGTATTTTACTTCTCAATTCTTAAAGCCTCTTAAGTTTGGACAACTGACTAACAATTTACTTGACAGGCTTTCAACTGGGAGTCTCATAAACATGATTGGTGGAGAAATTTAGAGAGCAAGGTTCCTGATATTGCAAAATCCGGGTTTACATCAGCATGGTTACCTCCAGCAACTAATTCCTTCGCACTTGAAGGTTGGAAAAAATCACCTTAGAACTCCAACTAATTTTTCTTTTGTGTATACACTTTAACCAATGGGTCTTCCTTTTCTACTGTTTGCAGGATACCTTCCTCAAAATTTATATTCTCTCAATTCATCATATGGCTCTGAACATCTCTTGAAAGCTTTACTTTACAAGATGAAGCAATACAAAGTTAGACCAATGGCTGACATAGTCATCAATCACCGTGTTGGGACTACCACAGGACATGGAGGAAGGTATAATCGTTACGATGGAATTCCATTATCATGGGATGAACGTGCTGTTACGAGCTGTACTGGTGGTTTGGTAAGGGTAGTTATTGTAGTTAATTTAATTTCAGTCCTGCCAAACGGAAACTGGGATGTTACTGTCTTGGTTTGCATGGTTGCTTTGTAGCTTCAAAAAATGCTAGTATGTGAAATCAATTATGATGAAGACTTCTTGTATAAATAGCTTTAAATTAGACTAGAAATGATTGCTCCATATGATCCAGTCTGCAATTATTACCGTATTGACAAATCTCCTAGGGATGCATGACTTTGCCATAAAATCTCGTTTCCATCGTCATTGCTTTTATACATGTTAATCTCTGCTTCCAGGGTAATCAAAGCACTGGGGACAATTTTCATGGTGTTCCGAATATTGATCATACCCAGCTGTTTGTTCGGAAAGACATTATTGGGTGGCTAAAATGGCTTCGAGATACAGTTGGCTTCCAAGATTTCCGATTTGATTTTGCAAGAGGGTAATGTTATTATGCATTGCATTTCCCCTTCTGTTCCTTCCTCTTTTTGAGTTCTGGAGGGTAGTTTGGAATGAAGGGAAAAGTGGGGGGTGGAGCCCTTTGGCCCCTGGTGCTTTGGATAATCCAGGTGATTCTAGGTGGAAAGGCTAAATATTGAGTATAGCCATAAGTTTTGGCAATATTCTTATGAAGCAGCCGTCTTAGATGTTAATCGTGTTATCATAGCTGGCATTCTCTGCTTCTACCATAGCACTAAGACACTGCCCCTTTTCTGTGTATTTACTACTACTCTCCTCTTAAGGTTTTCATTTGCAACTTTTTCTTGTCAAATCTTCTTTTAGTTATTCAGCACAATATGTGAAGGAATACATTGAGGGTGCAAAGCCTCTTTTTTCTGTTGGAGAATGGTGGGATTCTTGCAATTACAATGGTCACCACTTGGAGTACAACCAAGGTATTTTATTCTATTATGGTCAATCCAATGGATAGCAAAAGTGTCACTAAATATTAAGCTGAACTTGAGACATTTGTTTCGCTTTGCCTCTAGTAATTAATTCCCAATATCTCCCTTACCCCTGTTGATTAGGAGCATCCTCAGTGTCTTTTAATCGGAAAGAATTGATATACTTTTCGCTAAGTTCATTTTTGTTTGTGTTTTCCTGTAGTGAATTTGTTGAGTTGAGTAGTCCTATTTTATTTCCAAGGCAGAATATTAATTGTTTCATGAAACATTTCACCTGGAAGAAACTTTCGTTCGTAAAAAAAATAATCTCTTCTTTCGTTGTCTTTTAATCTACATGCAGATAGTCATAGGCAACGGATTATCAATTGGATTAATGGCACAGGGCAGCTTTCTACTGCATTTGACTTCACAACTAAGGGAATTCTTCAGGTATATTCCTGAGGCAGTTTGTACACACAGGGACTTTTTTCTTTTCAGGAGGAATTGATTTTCTTGAACTGAAATCCATCCTATTTCTGTCATTTATGACTATGTAACTACTCAGGAAGCTGTAAAGGGAGAGCTCTGGCGTCTTCGTGACGCTCAAGGGAATCCACCGGGAGTGATGGGTTGGTGGCCTTCAAGGGCTGTCACTTTCTTAGATAACCATGATACAGGCTCAACACAGGTAATAATTCTTCCATATTATTCATAAAAAAAATATGGCATAAATGCTTCCAAGGCTGTTCTTCTTTGTTCTGATATCCATACACTGCATTAACACATGTACGAATTTTCGTCCCTCTTGTTTACTGGTGCGACCTTATTTATCTCCTCAGGAGCATTATTTAACTGTTACTAGCTTGTCTGTTATTGACTTCAGATGGAAAGAGGTCTCCCCGTTAAATTTATTGACTTTTTTTTGTATTATGTTTGATGTATTCGTATCAATGACATCTGTCTAGAAAACTTTTCATGATAACTTGGAGTTGCGTCATATGTTTTCTCATATGTTAATGTTCTAGAAGCAAACTTATGATCCTTAAAGCGAGTTGGTGCTTACTCATGGTTGTTCCACTCTTGCAGGCTCATTGGCCTTTTCCTTCATACCATGTTATGGAGGTATTCTAATTTTTGTATTTGCCAGATTCCTTGCCACCTGTAATACTTGAGTTTTTTTTATGGAGCTAGACTTATAAGCTGGTTCAAAAAGAAAAAAAAAGAAGAAGCTAGAGTTAGGGGAGAAAAAGTGGAAGATCTGCATTGGAAAGTTCTTGAAATGATATGCCTTAGAGCTTTTTGACCGTCTCTTGATCCTCTCAATATGTCGTCCATGTCCAACTTTACAACCTTGGGCTCGTTTGGATGCCACATTATGAAGGGGTATTGTCCAATCCCCCCTTCTAATCCGTGGGGCCGGTTCTATGGCGTGGTTTAAGAAGACAAAAACCGGGGGATTTGATAATACCCCCTCCTCCATAACCCCCCCTAATGCCCCCTGAGGGGGGCTAACATATGGCTAGGGTTTGAACCGGCATTGTGGAATCCCCCCTCCTAATACCCCTCTCTCTTCCATTTCAACTACAAAACAACCTTATCCTTTCATTTTATCCCTCATCCAAACCAAGTATTATTTAATCCCCCCGTCACATCAATGTGGGCCCACCCTTCTTACATAATACCCCCTACTATTCAATCCCCCCTTCTTACATAATACCTCCAAATCTAATCCCACATCCAATTGAGCCCTTTAGATTATATTCTTCATGTTGAACTTAATATCACTAACATAGTACCATTAGAAGGAACAAAAAATTTAAATTATCTTAGGTTGATTACATACCAAATCAATATGATTTTCTGGTTAATGATCTTAAATTGTGGCCTACCATTCAACTGGCACTAGCTAATAGTGAACAAGGAGGTATTGTGAGCTTATGTGCTAGTTTAGTAGTAACTTGATTATGAAAAAATTGCCACTTTTGGAACAAATATCTTCATTGACTTAATCTAGGGTACTGAAAGATCTGGCTATTTCCTTTTTTCTGGATGCATGAGCTAAGGCTTCTTTTGCTGTATAGTTTTCCGGTTTCGAGAAGGGAACTTGAATTTGTATGGCCACATCTCCCAGCGATTGAACAATCATCATGCCAATCCAGTTGGACACCACTTCTTTCACTACTACTAAATGCACAGCTACACCATATCTATTTCCTTTTCCTCTTTACTGGTTCTTCATTTACTCAAATTTGGATTGCTGGCATTGCCTTCACCATCCAGGGCTATGCATATATACTCACACATCCAGGGATACCAACAGTTTTTTACGATCATTTCTACGATTGGGGTAACTCCATTCACGACCAAATAGTGAAGCTGGTACGCTTACTGACTTTATTCTACCATTTGGATTGGTCTTTCTTGAGCTGCTCTAAGATTCTCCGAGTAAATGTGCAGATGAACATTCGAAAAGGTCAAGACATTCACAGCCGATCGTCTATCAGGATTTTTGAAGCCCAGCCGAATCTCTACTCTGCTGTCATTGGGGATAAAGTTTGCATGAAGATCGGTGATGGTTCCTGGTGCCCCGCCGGCAGGGAGTGGACTCTAGCGTCTTGCGGCCACAGATACGCAGTTTGGCACAAATAGTTTTGCTGAGAAATCACTTAGTTGTAGTATAAGAGCACATGTTATTTCCTCCTTGTTCGGGTGGTTTGGTTGAGTGCTTACTTTGATATAAGAATAAACATTTGTTTCGAATGAGGCTTCCGATCTTAAATTTTACTGAGGATGTCTTTTTGCGGCCTCTGGTTGAGTGCTTACCTGGAGGTAACGGATTCGAGTCGCGAAAACAGTCTCTTTTTTTGTAAGGATATGGCTGCGTACATCAACCCTTTAATGGTAGCTGTGTGGATCTCTAGCTTTGTATGGTGAATTCATCATGGGTGCATGCATTCGTCATTGGAAAGAGGCCAACACCCACAGGCCACATCACATCACATCATGAACCGTGTGGTCTTCAACCTAATGATTCATGTCTTGAAGAGTATAAAGTACTGCAACAAAATCCACACCACGTTCCTCTCTCTTTCTTCTTCCCTTTCCCTTCAATCAAACAACGAAATCCATTTGCTACCATTATTCTCTCTCTCTCTCTCGTGACTCTACTGTTCCAGGATTCACTATCCATCATTGAGAAGCACTTCACTCCATATCCTATTTTCCACCTCAGCTAATCAACCTGTGTAATTATTCTCTATCTTCACTTGTTAATTAGTTTCCACTCAGCTAATCAACCAGTTTTTCCTTTTGTAAGGCTCCGTTTTGTTATGGTTCTTTTTTTTTTTTAAAGGTAACGTATTGTGAGAAAATGACATATCTCATAAAGCAAAAAATAAGTACTATTTTAGTATTGAAACACACCCTAAGTCCTACATTCATTCCAAGAGCGTGCACTCTCTCTCTCTGGGCTTAAAAAGTCAACAAGAAAGGTCATTTCCTGGTTTCATTTTGTCTATCGAAACATATCTTCCCGGCCCCTTTTTAGAGAACCCATTGGTGGGTGAAATTATTACTTGCTTTTGGAGCATGTGGTGCTTTAGAAACCTTTGTCATCACATTTGTGTGGGCTTCACCATTAAGTGTGTAGTTCTCACACAAATGTATGATGAAAGATTCGTATGGAGCACCATGTGGCGATGATCCAAGAGCATTGAATAATCGCTCAATTTTTTTGGATCTTTTCTATCATCGAAACTACTGTATATATTTTTCAAATTTGATGACGAGATCATTAAAAATGTCAAAAATCCATATTTACCCAATGTCCTTCAATACATGATTGTCAGAAATTTATCATAAAAGAAATTAAATATCACAAGAAATCAAACGCTGATAAATGTATTGCGATCATCTGTTGAATGATGTAAGATCAACGCCAATTCCAGCACAATTGTAATTTTCAAGAGCTGTTAAGAAATAAATCCGATCATCTTGCGGGGCCCACAATTGGAGCAGCAAAATCTTTCATCATCAACATGAGTAAACATTATATTTTTCTACGGAATCAATTAAAATCATGAAATTCTCTGCTCTAAGTGAGATTTATTACCCACCTGTTCTGACTAATTAATCACATTTGAAGAAGGGTAGGGTAATCTCTTTGACTCTTTTGTGGACTCTGGGCGTTGAAGCTTAGTCCCTCATGAGTGGGTTTCTAAAATGCAAATGATTAAAGATGGTAAAATGGCGCTATTTGTGTCAACCATTTTACTCTGCCTGCCATGCATACCACTCCTCTCCATTATTATTATTTTTGACTATTAATGATGTCCGGGCCAACTTACTTGTAGCTCGACTAATCCCTTTTCTGTCAAGTCAAAGCCAGATCATTCACTCCTCTCCATTCTCGTGTAGTTTTCCTACTATATGCTAATAATCTTTTCTACTACTAGTATATGATAATCTTGATTGGATTAACTGATTGATCAGTTTGTTTGATATTAAACTTACTCATTTATTCCTACAGTAAAAACATGTTTTTTCCCCCCTCTGGGTATTGCAGCTTGCAAGGTTACATAGAACTACTAGTGGTACTAGAATACGCACTCCGGTCATATTGAATACGTACAGTTTATCAGTTATCTACGTTAAATCTATTTTTAATTCAAAATATTCGTACATAAATTCATTACAATGTTGGCCCAAAAATTGGTCAAACAAACGTGATATCCGATATTAGATATGAATTTTTACGTGCAAATATTATGAATTTTTATACAACTAGTATAAATTCAAAATGAATTCAAGGTGTGCATATCGTAATTGCGCAAGGGTGGGTAGATGTAATAGTATTAGCCCAAATGATACCGTGCAATTGACGATCACTTTAGGGAGGCAAATATAGCAATTTAGTCCTAATTAAAACTACAGTAGTATTTTGATATGGGAATCTAAAGTGAGTTTATATTTCTAAACTATACTTACTATGATTAACTCTAATCAAAAGGGACATAGTACTATGATTATGTATTGAACCCATGCTTAATTATAGTAAAGTTATTAATTAATTAGTAGCATGGCTCTTATTTTGAAAGACCAACTGATGCAATTAGCAAGCTCGCAATCATGAAAAGGTGGGATTAATTACATGCATGACATGATGATACCAGATGTATGCATTATGCATGCATTGAGAAGTGTGAGATGCATGCTAAAATTTTCAAATAATCTAGTTGGTGGGAAGTTTTTGGGTGCCGAGCGAATACCACACACGTGGTATTCCGTTGGCGATCCGAGTTGTCCAAACTTATTTTGGACGGTCCAAATTTTATAAAGAGAAAAAAAGGAGTGAGAGTGGTGGGGTGAGGGAATAAAATATGGGCCGTCCAAAAACACGTTTGGACGGTTGGGATCATCGACGGGTACTGCTCGGCACCCAAAAATTTCTCCTCATTGGTCAACCAGTTAAAGTCACTTGAATTTGATTACGTCTTAAGCCTGTCATTATTACCAACCTTGGCGGATACTTAAAGGGAAATGATTTTGCCACTCTTTTTTTGTTAACGACACTCCCCTGCAAGTGTGTTTTTGCACCAAAAATATATTTGTAAGGGAGTGACGTTAACAAAAAGGAAAATGTCAAAATCAGCAGCCTACTTAAAAACATTATTGTAGTTTATTTCAAAAGGAAAACCTAGATTGTATTCATACTAGATTAGCATGTGATGGAAATAGAAAAATAGAAGGATAAAAAGGTCGTGTGATCGATGTCAATGGTTAAATTAACTTAAAATTCCAACTACATTGAAGGTAATTAAAAATTGAGTTCATCTTTAATGAGAATTAAGTACACTGTTTTTATCCTTAGAGATAATTTTCTCTTTAAAAAAAGGTGAAAAGAAATTACTCTAAACTCGTGCCAATCTTAAGTTAGAATTTCCAGATCCCATCTCTTCAATGGAAGCTAGGGCTTGTAGTGCCACTAAATAGGCCTCGTCCGGACGTGTGTCAACAAAAGCCAATTGGATAGATATCAATCGAACCAGATTATCTTGAAAGTGTATTTCTAAAATAATGTAATTCTTTTCGTTTATTTATTCAAGGCATATGTGATGTGACTCATTGATGAGTTACCCTCGTCTACCCAACTTGAATTTTTTCCATAATTATTATGCGTTGAGTCTATAAGATGAAAAATTCAAATTACGTGCTGAAGATGAGTTTGAAGCCCAATATTCAGAGGTCCCAACAGCCTGCTGTGGCTGGGTGCCGGCTCCCCACCTGCATCATTGCATGCACCACAACCCAAGAAGCCCTCTCTTTTCTTCATAAAGGAAGATTATGCAGAAGAATGAAGAAGAAGAAGAACAAAAGGTGAGATTAGTTCAAGAAGTTATAAAGTGATGCATATGAACTTTTGCAAAGCGTAGACCCAATGTATATAATGCTAAATAATGGGACCAAAACCTAAAGTTACATCCTAAAGTAAAAATGGTTCTAACCCTGAGGGGTAGGGATGGTGGTCAAGTGGTTTGCTCCCTACTATAGACAATTCTTACAAAAAAAAATTCTTTGACTTTGAATGTAACCCCCGTTGGCGGACGGTGTGATTAGTATCGTGAGATTAGTAAAAATGTGCATTGACCCGGACACCTAATTATCAAAAAAGAGTTACATCGTTCCGAAAGAGATTTCATGCCTTTGAGCCTTTAAACGTGGGGACTCTGTAGTGATAATCCGGATCATCCGTTTCCCCAATCGATGGTTTAGATTCCTTGTTAATTTTTACCGGCCATAGTTTATCTTTTATTTGTAAAAGATAATAAATACTCATATATTTGAACCATTGATTGTCAAGATAAACGATTTAGATTGCGGATTACAAAGAATGCTACAGACTTGCTCATTATAGGATCCCTGCTCCGCCTTTAAAACCCCAAAAGAGAAGAAGAAGAAGAATTTCACCACTTTGTTAATTAATCCTCTTTGGGAACAGAATAAAGCTCGTAAAACAGAATGGTTTTTTTCAGTCAAATGAATGATGAAACAGAAGACCCGCTTAAAGAGGCCGGCGGACTCAATAAAAGGACAAGGAGCTAGCCAGGAGGAGTACGTAGCTGCGCTCCCCAATTCTGACTAGTAATTAGACTTCTATATACGTAGACTATGTTTCTATTTGGCAAAAAATAATGTCTTCGAAGAACTGTTCGCGATTCGGTTTTAAGCGGATTGGTTCGGTTCTTAGGCAGATTTGCATTAACCAAATTGTTGTTTTCTCCATCCGCAACCGTCCGTGAGTGTTTCATGGTTCGGTCGGTTTAGTTTGCAGTTTAGGCGGTTGGGATTAGTCGGTTTGGGCGGATTTGAAACAGCCTAAACACTTCGGAAAAAATTAAAAAGCTTCCAAAACTTTGCATCCGTAAAAATGTTATATTACTTAAGTAACATTTTTTAAAATAAAACACGTTCATATCTACTCTAAAAAACTCTTTGAAACCCAAAAATCAGATAGCAAAACACACACATTCATATTTACCTCATCCACCACCCGACCGTGAGCGTTGATCGGTCGGATCGGTTTGGATATGGTTTGAGCAGATTTAAGCTTGTAATCTATTTTTTATATAAATACCAGAAATTTAAAAAGTATAGTAGCACAATAAAACATTAAAGAACTTCGTGTTGCCTCAAGACTAGCCAATAATTTTTCGTATTGAAATAACGTTGAAATTTCTATGTCAATAACAAGTAGCATGGTAATGGCGTACTGTCGAATTTATGAGTACTATTTTGGTGGGGTAATAGTTTATTGTGAAGGGTTTAACTCTTTCTTATATTTTTTTATTTTTTACTTTGGGCGGATTGGGCAAATCCAATCCGCATCTCATCCACTCGTGGCGAATTGTTATTTTTTTCATCCACATTCATCCATCACATACCTCAATTTGGTTCACGAACGGATCAATTTGGACGAATTAGTCTATTTTGGCTGTTCGATTGATCCGCTGGATAGCCCTACTTCGAATTATAAATTTACCCATTCAAAATCTTTATAACCCCTTGGTTCATGGTAAACAAGTCATACGGCATTTACAGATTAACACCGAGTATAGATCAGTAGGCCATATGATAATTACAGATTCTCATCCGAATACAGATATATAGACCAAGCCCTAAAACTAATGATAAGAGACGAAACTGATATCCAGTGCCTGAGCAAGAACTATCGCTCATTCTATACCGTAATCAACAAAGATCGGCTTAAGTGGAACTAGTACCCAGACACCAGACGTCTCAGGACGGTGGAGCTTCATATCAAAGACAACATAAACCTGATGAAAATTAGGTATCGGATCTAGAGAAACCAGACCGGAACAAAACCCTGGGGGAAACCTGCTTGGACATAAACCGGACCCAATATCCGAATAGAAACTGGCTTAAACATCCGAACGAAACAAAACTAAAGAAAAAACAGAAAAGAGACCTTCGGTCTTGGAGATGTTGCCAGACAAGCGCCGCCATGTAAACTAAAGACTTATTTGTTGGAGGGAGTTGAGTCACCCTAACTACATCTCATCGTCAGATCTAGCCCAAGACAAACGGGGGGGGGGGGGGGAGGGGGTGGGGGAATGGTAGTGGAGCGGTGGAGAGGGAGGAGGAGGCGGTAGAGGAGCGACGAAGGAAAAGCGGTGGAGGTGATGAGAAGGAGGCGGTGGAGAGTGGATCTGATTGGAGATGGATAACGAAGGATGGAGAGTTGAAAGAGTGTGGCCGGCGAGGAGGAGGGGGTGGAGCAAGGGGGCGGCAGCCCCACCCCCAGGAAAACCTAGATCTAGAGTCGCCTCTTTTTTCTAGAGACTTTGTAGTACTCCCTCCGTCCCATAATATTTGTCCAGTCCGTAAAACGGAAACGTAAAAATAATACAATTTTTGTAAGAAAAGATGGAAAAAAATTCAACAATTTACTAGATCTTGATGAGTTCTTTTAACTTATGAAAAAAATTTGAATTTTTTCTTGAAAGAAATATACTCCCTCCGTCCCTTTTTAAGTGTTTTGCTTCGTAACTCCAACTTATTAAAAAGTCATCATCATTACACCTTTCACATCAACTTTTTCCTCCACTTTCCTTACTTACCCATCATCATTACACTTTTACTCACTAACTTTTCAAAATAAAATCTACTTTTAGGGACAAAATAGACAATACATTAACTTTTACCCCCCTAACTTTACAAAATGAACACTTATTAAGGGACAACCCAAAATGGAATACTGGACACAAAAAAGAGACGGAGGGAGTATTATTTTATAGTCCTCGTTTTACGGACCGGATAAATATTATGGGACAGAAGGAGTATTGTTTTGCTGGTTAATTAATTGCCATGGGCAGCAGTTATTGCCAAGTAAATTTCCCAATGAATGAATGAACCTTACCCTTGTGAATTAAAAAAAAAAATTGCATTGTCCCAATGATTCAATCATGGCTCTGTCTGACATAACTCCAGTAGAGACAACTGGCCTAGGAGGTGTAAAGATGGCAGTGTGTCTTATTTCCGGTTGTGCTGTAAACAGTATATTTACAATATTAATCAATCAAAGCCGTTTATTTGCGCAATCGATGGCTGAAATTCATTTTTAATTATAATCGGTCGCAATTAATTCTTATCCGAAAAAATTTCATTAACATCTTAACCGACCAAATCACTTTTGAACGGTCATAATTAAGTATTGTAAACAAGTGTTTACTGCACAGCTGAAAATAAGATTCGTAAAGATGTTTAGATAAAGAGAACAAACCAACGTACGTCCATCTTCAGTCCCAAAAGATATGCCTATGATTCTTCTTCCGATTTTGTTTCTTTTCATGGTTGATACTTGATACTACTCCCTCCGTCCCGATTTATTTGTTTTCTTTTTGACTTTTTGAAAGTGTTTGATCTCTCAAAAAATTGGCTATAATTTTCAATTCGTAATATTTTTAATATGCAATATGAATCTTGTTTGATAAATCTCAATTAATTTTATTATACAAAATCTTTAAAATCATAAAAAATATTATAAAATATAAAATATAAATATATTTTTGAAGGACACGTATTTCGACAATTGGATAAACAAATTGGGACGGATGGAGTAGTAATTGTAGTAGTAGTAGTGATTACTCTATAGTAGTAAATGGATATGGTTGGGGGTAGATTTGAATCTTCAATAGGATCAAAAAAAAAAAAAAGAAGATTTGAATCTTCAATTACTCTATAAAATTGACCACCATGTGGGTTTACTGCGGTACATGCAAAAGGTCAAAAACTGTTCGACGCTCATGTGAATTCTTCTTTTGAGAGGGGTTGTTTGGGTAATGTATTGAGGGAGAATTTTTTGAAGTAATAAGTGAAGAGATAGATTCAAATATTACACTAGTGATTAACTTATGCATAATAATTTTTTGGTTCAAACTTGTTTAATTTTTTTTGGCATTTGTTAGTTTTACACTAAACTTTTATGTGATATGGGTGAGTAAAGTCGAGAGGAATCGAAAAAGTAAAAAATTATGACTTTTACATAAGTGTTTTGGGAAATATCCAAAGAAAAACTCAAAAAGTGACCTTACTCACCCATATTTCTCAAAAATTTAGAGTAAAACTGACAAATGAAAAAATAAAAATAAAATAATTGAATACAGACAAAAGCATAAAAATGTGTTGCATAAATTAATCACTAGCATGAACGCTCCCGGCTCGAAAACTTATTAAAGTCGTACTCATGGTGCATTCTTCTTGACTTTTTTGTCTAAAAATTTTCCTAGCGTTTTTTACTTTTCACCACTTTTTGTTGAGCTTTTTTCATAATTTTTAGAGTTAATCATTCATCTCAATGAGAGAAATTAGAAAAATATAGAACTGTGGACTGATATTGAAAAAAAAATTATATAAGATTACACTTTAGAAAAAAAAAAAAAAACCACAGTTTTGTTTGATATATTTTCCTCCAATGCGAATTTAACAACAATTCAGAAAAGACGAACAAAACACACAAAAGATAAAAATAAAAATAAAAAGAAGTTAAAAAGAATAGAGCCGAGAGATTAAAGGTTCTGAGAACCCAAGTGAACAAATCCCATTCGGACTACTTGCGTGTATTTTGATTACCTTTTAAAGAAGTAAATCTATCGTTAACTAGGAGACCCAATTAAACTCAAGATAAAGTCTCGTTTGAACCGATTCTACAAGAGTTGATAGTCCATGGAACTATGGAAGTTACTCTTCTTTTTAAAAAAATAGACTTTTAAACGATTTTGTAGTTAATACTTTAATATGGTATCAAAGCATGAAGACAATAGATCGTGCATTCTAATTTCATCGCCTACTTGATATGTTAGGTGAAGTAATCTTTAGAATATATTAATCAAGTTTGGATGGCTTAATTAATGAGCAATGTGGGACAAGTCTAACACTCTCCCTCATGTGCAACCCGGATGCACGTGGAGGTGACAGACCAGGAGACCAGGAGCTAAGCGATTGACTCGAGCGACAGAAGTGACAGAAACTTTCCCACGAGAGTTGAGGCTACCCAAGACCTAACTATGATACCATGTTAGATCTCTTGGAGGGTTTCAACCTAAAACCAATTGGCAATAGGTGAAGTAACCTCTCGAATATATTAGTGGCTTAAATGAGCGATGTGGAACAAGTTAAACATTAAATCAAAATTTGTACCAAATCATTCATCCTAACATGTGTTAGCCCTTGTATATATGTAGAAGAGAGCTTGACCACACATGATGGGATGCATATAATAAATTACCCTCTTTCTTAATTACAACTTGAGGTTAAAATGTAACAAACACATTTTAATTTTACTACACATGACACAGCAACAATTTCAGTGGGAGAATAGTTTGCAGACTTTGAATTCCATTTTCAAGCGCTTATAATATGCTTTGAGACACCTATTCCGTTGGAGTTTTTATTTTCCGTTTTATGGTACATGTCATTTTCTCACAATACATCACATTTAATTCAAAAAATAAGTATTTATTTAAAAAATAAATACTTACTTTTCTTAGCGGAACGGGACTGATTATATATGTGAAACATGAGATTATAGGTATAAGAAATTAATCGAATAGTCAAAATAGAAGATCTTTTATCCTTTCAAACAAAACATATACTCCTATGTTATAATTTTTTAAAAGTCTTTTATACCAATGAAAAGAGGTCAATAACAATTTTAAACGAATTAAAAAATTCAATAACATCTCAACAAACTTTTATATTGCTTATTTGAGAAATGCACGTTTTCTCCTAAAAGGCAACTAAAAAGAGATGGATGGAGTGGTATTATTTTTAGAACCCCTTCCGCTTTTGGTCCTTAAAAAATAAATATTTATTTACAATTTTCAAACTTAAAAATAATAGGTTTGCTGAAATAAAAATAAAAAATATGCAATATATATATTATTTGATAGATTTCAATGAGATCTATTAAACCCTACAAAAAAAAATTAAAAAAATTATTTCCGTAAACCCATTATTTTTAAGTTTGAAAATAGGTGCTTATTTTTTAAGTATTTACTATATATTTGAGAAAGCGGATTATGGAAGTTTGGCATTGCTAGTTCATGGAGTAATTATTCAGCATGTTCGGAGTACCATGCGGTGTTGTCTACGTAATGCTCCTAATCATTTGTGTAGCGACAAATCATTTTTTATCGGCAAAAAGATTTTTAGTAAAACTCAAAAAGCTACAAATCATACGACAAGGACATTATCACATGTTGTTCCAAATTATTATTAATTTTTTTTATGGGTGAGCTGCTGACTGCTGGTAATGTGAACTGTACGTATTTATGAGAGAGGGAGAGGGAGAGAGAGAGAGAGGGGAGGAGGAGGAAGGAGCGTGGGCTCTAGGAATGATGAGTGCGACGTATCACTCGACAAAAAGGAAGGATTTTTTTTTCAGCCCTTTTTCCTCTTATCTTTCTTCTCTCTTGGAAAAGATGAGAAGAGAGAAGCTGGTTATATAATTGGTTTAATGCTTTAATACTAGTAAGATTGAGAGTAGTAGCTAGCTATATAGGGTCAAAACTAGTATTGGGATTTTGGACTTCGCCGCTTCAGCCTCTTGGGTGGGATTAATTTCGGCTCAATGGTGTTCTTATTTTGGCCTCTTGCCACGTATAGGTTTCGGTTTCGGATTGGGCAAATTGTTTTTTTGAGCATGATGTCATCTCTTTATTTCTATTAGGCTCTGTTCCAAAAATTTTCTTAAAAAATAAGCAGCTTATTTCACATTTTCAAACTCAAAAATAATGTAAATGAAAAATATATTTTCAATTTTTTTTGCATCGTATAAAAGATCTCGATGAGTTCTTTCAAACAAGATCCAAATTTCATATTTTTAGATTTCAATAAGTCCATCATATTTGAGCTTGAAATTGTCTTCTTAAAAAATAAGGATTTTTTTTCGCGTTCTGGAACGGGCTCTTAATCTTGTACCAATTTCAAGATTAATGAAACTATTTTGATATTAAAAAAAAGGTCAAAACTATGTTCTTTGATCAAGTTGTTCTACCGAAGGAGCGTCCCTTGGATGCCACATTTTAGAAGGTGGACCCACATTAGCACACACAAAAAATCGGGACCCACGTTTTACAGCATCTTCACTGTAGGGGTGTTATTCTGTGTTTTAGCAGTGTGGGTTAAGAATTCAATAGAGGAGTGTTATTAATGAGTGCATTAACGTCTAGACCAACTTATACACATCAACTAATAATATGAGAATTTACTAAGTAACTTCTTGTAATAAAAATACAAAAAAGGGTTTGGAGATGGTTGAGGCTCGTGTCAGTAATTACACCCACTTGAATAAGTTTATTGGTGATGTGGTGGGCCTCACCTGATCGCCCGACAGTGGCGTAGCCAGAAGTTTGAACATGTGGAGCATCAATTTAACACATACGACAATAAAAATGTCTATCTCCTTTTTAAGAATCTAACACATCTTTAAGTTTCTTTTGAACTATTTCTTCTAGATCCTTACTAGAAAATGTATTTCCAAACAATAATATTTTCTTCAAGTAGCTATGAAGAGAAAATACAAAAAAAAAATAATAATAATAATTTTTACTTTTAGACGAATCATCTTCAATACGAGGTGAGAGGAGTTATTGATAGAATTAACAAATAGAGAGAGGAACAAGGGAGGTGAAAAAGATTCTGACTTGACATGCATTTTGTGACGAGATAGAGATTTTTATCTAGTGTTTATGTGGAAGCTTGGATGCAAAAGTTTAGTCAATGGAGGCGTATTTAATTAATAATTTAGTGGTTACCAGGCATTGTCACATGGTGTCCCGTACCCTTCTCTATTACATATGTAGGGAAGACTCGTATATTACGTCTTGAGATCCAAACTAATATGTTCAGGAAAAGAGTATTGGAACAACGTATAACGCGTCTTGAGATCCAAACTAATATGTTCAGGAAAAGAGTATTGGAACAACGTATAACAGTGCCCTAATAACATTTAATAATCTTTTCTTATTTGAAGATATAATACTAACATTTCTAGCACATACTTCCTCCGTCCTAATTTAATTATTTTTTTAGAAGTTCGGTCATTTTTTAATTAATTATACCTTATAATTTATAATGTTTTAAGTGATTTCAAAAACATTGTATTATAGACCAAATTGAAGTCTATCAAACAAAATCCATATGAGATATAAAATTCATTATCAATTTAAAAATATAACTATTTTTTTGAACAAGATCCATATTTGATATAAAATTCATTACCAATTTAAAGATATAACTAATTTTTTTGTCAAATTAAAATAGAACTGAGACAAGTAAATTAGGACGAAATGAGTAATTTACAAGTATGAAAATCCAATTTGTCCTGTGCCCCCCATAAATCCGCCATTGGCGGCCGGATAAACAATCCGGGTGCAAAAGGAGGAATCAAACACCAGATAAAAACGGGAATGGGCATGGCAACACCCTCAAAGCGGTGCGGAGAGGTCAATCCGACCACTCATCTCAGCAACGGACGCTTTAGATTTGAATGTGCAGATTCGATCCGAGTCATCCATGCTAATATGAACGGTTGGATTAGTAGCTCTGCACCCACTCGACAACGTAAAAATGAGTTGGGATTAGTTTATACCCAACGCCCTTATTCACCTGCCAAACGGGACGTTAGGGTGCCTATACATATATATGGACTATGATCATGAGAAAGAGGGAGGGAGAGGAGGAGAATAATCTGATGAGTCTTTTGATCTTCTTTCCTTCCTTTTGTATGCCTCTATAGAATGATCCATCCCATCCCGTCTGATTATTAGTACTCATTATCTCTCTTGTCTTGAAACCAAACCACCCTCCCCCTTTATTACTCTCTCTCTCATCATTTACTGTTGTAGCTAACCTCATCCCACCATAAATAGAACCCACCAGCCTCTCTCCCATCTCTCATCCCTTCTCTCTCTCTCTCTTCCTTGATCTCACTTTATATATACAAGGAAGAAGAACTGATGATGTTGTTGGGGCTTTAGCTTCATTTCATGGTTGGTTTAACAAAGGGTTTCTTATATAGAGTTCATTGGCATTCTGTCCACCTCCCTCCTCTCTCTCTCTCTCTGTCTCCTCTTTTTCTCTCCTGACGAATATGTGGAGGAGGTGGAGGTGGGCATACTGCCAACTGAGCTTTGTAGGTACCGCTTTGTTAAAACCCTCTCATGATTATCTCCAACCCACACTTTTCATATTTCTCTCCTCTCTTGTAAAGGACAATTATGGTGAAGATACCACTCTCTCTATTAAATATTTCTTTTTTCCTTCTAGTTGTTATTTTCCCTTTGTTATGATGATTATGATCCCTGACCCTTTTGGGACTTTTATTTTCTGGCATCTACTTGAGTTCACCACCAAAACTTCTTTTTTTTTTTTTTTTGGTTATTCGTTTTCTTGAAATAAATAACATCTCTATAAGCTAAAATCATTAATTTTTTCTACTTTCAGCTATGTTATCAGGGTCTGTTGTGCGTTGATGTATCAAATCCATATTTGGAGCCTATGGGAAGTTGATTTCAGGAACGCAAAGGTGGAACTTTTTTGGGAACCCTAGTTTCTCTTTTTCTTTTTCGGAAACCCTAGTTTTAAAGGGGGAAAAAAAAACTAACTTTTTCACCCTCAGAAAAACTTTCTATCCATGTCTTTTTTTCTGGTTTCAGTGTCCTAATATCTCTCTCTCTCTCCCTCTCTCTCCCCAAGGTTTTTGTTTTTTGGGTAGAAGTCTCTCTCACAGGTTGTATTATTACATCTAAAGATGAGGCAAAGCCCAAGATCTGATGGACTTTCTCCATGGGAAAAGGCTGGGAAATCACTGGAGTTGTTGAAATTTTTGCATCTTACTGGGAGTATTTTCTTATGCCTTGGATGATATTTTGAAAAATTTTGAGTTTAATTTTTAGGTAATAAGTGGATAAGAAAAATAGAGTAATAATTGAAAGAAATGTGCTACTGATACAGCAAGAGCTGTACAGACAGTGTGTATAGTGGGTTTTTGGACCCGTCTCAGGTCCAACAAAAATAATCGAAGTTGCTCATTTTGTTCAAAATATTTTTTTTAAGATTTTTGTAAAAAATCAGCTCCATCTGATATCGTGTAGGGCGTTTATGAAATGTCCATATTTGATAAATTGCTAGCCTAAATTTTGAACCAAAAAAAATGCGGTTTCAATTATCTTTATTGGACTTGAGACGGGTCCAAAAGTGTACTATATGCATTGTCTGTACAACACTTGCTGTATTGGTGCTATTTTTGTGATTGAAAATAAAGGTAATAAATGAAAAGAGTGGAGAGAAGAACGAAAATAATAATTGAAAAAAAAAAGGTGGTTGAAAATAGGGATAACAAAATGTTTTTTGAGTTTGAATTGTTTTTTTTTTAAATGTCATCTAAACAAGACATTTATGCTTTGTTTGAATTGGAGTTTGAATTTTTTTTTGAAAAATAGTAAGGGTAATAAGTGAAGAAAGATAAAAAAAAATGTTAAACATAAAAAAAATTTAGAAAGAATTTTTAATTTTTTTTTTTTAAATTGTGAAGAGAACAAAGCAAAATAATCCAAAGCTTGAATCCATGTAGCAGTAGAGTAGTACTTGTCTGGCCATCTGATTTGTGTAGTACTCCCTAATTATGCTTACGTTGATGAATACATTATTTGTGGAGGAGGAAAGGCTTGAAGGAAATAATGCAGTAGTACGTACTGTTCATAATGTCCCATCTCAGAGAGTACTGCAGCGAGCTTTTCTGTTCTCTCTAATCTAATGCCTACCAAATGACATATGCCACTCTCTTTTTTTTTAACGTTACTTTTTTTGCTATTGTACTTTTGTTGTAAAAATATATTTATAAAGAAGTGACGTCAAAAAAAAAAAGTGACAAAATTATTTTTCATGATATATATATATATATATATATAGACGCACACACTCTTTATTTTTTTTCTCCAGCTAGGGAAGAGCAAGAAAGCCATATGTACCAAAGTTGTCAAATCCGTTCCGTACCGGTGTATAAACGGAACCCAAAAAGTCATGTTCCGTTCCGGTTAAAATACCGGCCTATTCCGGCCAATACCGGGTGTACCGGACAATACTAGCCTGTTCCGGATATTTTCCGGCGTTCTGACCGGTACAAAATTACCCTCTCTCTTTTTTTCTTTTTTTTTTACATTTTATTTATGTTTATACTTAAAATATGGTAGATATTTACTAAATATATATATAAAATATTAATTGCGGTAAATTCAGAACGGTACCGGGATACAGCCCGGTATCGATACGTAACATTCCAGTAGTGAAAATGGTACGCTGGCCGGTACGGTATTGACAACTTTGATACGTACGTAACAATAAAGGATACAAAGAGTGTACAAGAGATTAGCGAGAGGCCGTTGAGAGATTAGTCAAACCATAGAACACACGAGTGGGGAAAAAAAACATTTAAGTAAAAAACGCTAACAGAAAGCACGAGTAAATTTTCTTGTGGTTTTTCAACCATATAGTTGAGTACGTTATTGCCCACATCGGTTTTCACTTTATATCGAATGAGTTTCGTTTGAAAGAGAAAATGAGAGTGATAATGGATGGTTTTCGTATAACAAATTTCATTATTATAATGTAAAAGAGGCTTAATTTTGCTTTAACTAAATTATGAGCTGGCTTAACTTAATAATCTTAATGGATATTTTTTCCTATCATTCAAATTCTTCTCGTCTTTTTTTAATTTTACTTCAATTTTTTTTTGGATTTTAATATGTCTTGATGAGAATTGAATCTAAATTGTAAAAATTATAATCAAAGCCTTAAAAAAGTTCTCTCTGAGGACAAAAATAATCCGACAGATAGAAAATTTGAATTATTTGTCTTTATTAAATAGTAGTAATAGTTTATAGGCTAATGGTAATGCCAAAACTGTTCATGTTAATACCAAAAAATTTAGTACTTCCTCTGTTCCTAAATAAGTGTTCGACGCGCAAACCTAGGCCTTTAAAAAAATACATTCATTTTGTTAAAAAATTAATTTTTTTCACAAATCATTAGATGTCAATGGGTTCTATTAGATTGTGGAAAGAAATTAGATATTTTAACGAAAAACATGTATCTTTTGGAAAGATATAGGTTTGCGCGCCGAACACTTATTTAGGGACGGAGGGAGTACATAAAAAACTTGTACCATGCATAGAGTACAACACTCTTGCACATTAAAATTTTGAAATTAACAAAAATAATTTCAGCATAATTATCTGTCAAGATTGTTGGTGTGTTTGGGAGCCTACTTTTTGGCTTTTCATTTTCAACTTTTTGGCTTTTTGGATTATGGTCAGAATGAGTTTTTGAATTTGGTAGAGTGTTTGAATGATATGTGCAGAATGCATTTTGCAACAGGAGTAGTGTTTGGAAGATATGTGATGAAAATGATTTATAACCTGATTTTTTTACCATGTTGCCCTTGTTTATTTATTATGGGATATACAATGTATAAATAATGGTTTAATCAATTTTTTAAATTTTTTTTGTTTTTAATTGTATCACAGCACACACAACTTTTTAACCTTTCTCCTAAAAAAAAAAACTTGTTACACCCTTTATATATTAGTAAAAAATTTGATTAAAAAATTAATTGCTCTAATTTTCAATTCGTTTTAACCGATGTGAAGATTTTATTTTTTTGATCATTTTAATCTAAATGGTCATAATAAATTGACTCTAAAGCCTTTCAATAAGCACCTTAAGAGAGTCCTAAAACCAAATATAGAGGATAATTTGGTCTTTTCTCCTCTTTGCTCATCAAAAGTGGAAAATTAGAAGTGGAAAAGGACCTCCAACCTTGTTTTTGACTTCTGCTCTGCATCTTCAAAAATGGAAAACTCATTTTCTCAAAACTCATTTTTTTACCCACCAGCCAAACGCCCAAAATTGAAAAAGTAGAAGTTAAAAATGTGAAAATGCAGCGCCCAATCAGGCACTTAGTCAAGAGTCACAAGCCTTGCCTACAAATTGATGCCATCTCCTTCCAACATGAGGTTGGCTCGGTCTTAATCAAGTGAGCATCATATGACAAAAATGTGATAGCTAAAGAGTAATTTTCAATAAATTGGGACCCATTTTTTGGGTTATAAATGTATTAAATGAAATAAAAATATTCAAAAACACATCATGTGAGAAGTTCCTATCTTTTTCTCTCTCCCCCTCCATCTCTCTTCTCTCTCTCTCTCTACAAGTGAATGGCCAAACTTACAGTCACATAGTGATAGGTTTATAGACCGCTTTATCTAGTCCATTGGAGAGGATTTTGGACATATATACTTGCTAGGAATTCCTGTGTTGGATCAGACCGCTTTATCCAGTCCATTAGAACATCTCCATCAGCCACACTATTTTTCTAGCCATTTTGGTGAGGAAAAGCTCGTTAGCTAGCTACTAAATCTGTGGGCTCTCGAACAGTCTCCTCCACACCCTAGCCATTTAAAAAAACAGAAATGCTAGAGACACATCAGTGTGCCACATCTAAGGCACACCCCTCTCACATACAAGAGGGCCCATTAGAACGGGTCCTACCTGTATGTGAGAGATGTGTCTGAGGTGTGACACAATTGATGTGCCCCTAGCACCTCTCTTAAAAAAATACAGTAATAATAAATCACCAATAAATCCAATAAATCACCTTGGCGGGTCCCTCCACTAACCTCAAACAAAAATAACTCACTTTCCTCTCTCACCACCCCTGCATCCACCGCCATTTTCTCTCTCTCCCTCACACACACAAACCCACCGAGGCCTCTCCCTCTCTCACACACACGCATCTCTTCTCTCCAATTTCCAGATTTCACCCCTCTATACACCGGCAATCGGAAAACCCACAACTGCAAAACCCACCAATCCAGCTTCCGGCGACGAGGATAAAGCGGGGGCAGAGAGAGAGAGAGAGAGAGAGAGAGAGAGAGAGAACTGACGCAAGCGAGCCTCCAAAATCTCGCCAGAACCAGCGAGGAACAAAAGCTCAGGTTAAACTGGCAACGCCCAAAGAGAGGCTGCTGGGTGTGACTTTCCCACCTTTTTCTCGCCATCTAGCCGGAAATTGTGTTTTGGCGTGTCTCCTGGAGATGCTCTAGAGAGGATTTTGTACATATCTGCTTGCTAGGAATTCCTGTGTTGGATCAGTCCTCGCGGGATTTGCCACAACTTTTAATTGGCTGTCCCGCTAGAAGATGAGGGGATTACTCCCCAGATTGTTCAAAATGATACTGTGGGATATCGCATACACAACATATAAACCACAATCAAAATGAGCAAATTGAGACGTATTGGAAATGAAATCAAAATGAGCAAATTCTCTCAACCGTGCAAAGGAGAAAACCATATCCTGTTTAACCTTATTCATTTGCTAGGTAGTAGCATTTTACAGGGATGAAGTTAAATGACTGATTTCTACGAACCCAGAAAGCACTGCCTTGTTTCGCTCCTTCACCTTTACTTGGTATACAACCCTGCACAATTTTAACGTTTCTAAGTTTCCTAAACATGTAAACAGGAACAAAAGCTTCCTAAGTTCTATTCTATGTAGCACAAACACGAAGAAAAGAGAGAAAAACCTCAAGCCTTCAAGCCACATCTCTGTGATCAGGGTTTCACCAGGGTAGAAATGTAAAAGAAATCTTCCAGAGATGGTTTTGATCATGTTGGGGTCTCCCTTGCACACGCATCTGATAATAGCCCTTACCGCAAAGCCGAGAGTGCATAAGCCATGCAGTATCGGACGAGAAAACCTATTACAGCAAAGTAAAACAAGATAGAGCAGAATGAGGGAAGACACATGACCAATAAAAGATAACATGAAAGCAACTTGTTAGTTATATAGAATACGAATGATATAGCTAAAAAAAAAATTCACAATCAACTCTATTATACAATCCTTGACGTGTTACATAAACTCCTCTTGAAAGTGAGTGAAAACAAAAACCTATGTATGAGACGAAAACAGAGAGTAAAGTTTCACTGTCCCAGGAATTTAAGATTGAACAGAAAACATATACAGGAAATACCTACTCAGTACTCACTGAGAAGCTGTAAAGATATATATGAGTATTTTTATTTTTTCGCAAAGAATGTACTTTGTTCTCGAATGTTTTAGTCTTTTAGATACTGAAAGTGCTTTTATCCCTCTACTTTCGGTAATGAAATGGATTTGCGGTTCTTAGTTGTCATAAGGTCCTGGAGTTTATTCAGAGCATCTGTGATAGCTGATAAATGGTTTATTCCATTCAATCACGCGACTAACAAAATGTAAGTGCTTCAATTAGTTAACTCACTTACCCGGCAATTTCTGCAACCATAGGATCTGAGTGCAATGGGTTATAGTCACCGGATAGCCTATATAGTAATGCCTACATAACATCAAGGAAAGATTTAGAATCTTGTCTCACAAACACCTGTGAAGAGAGAGAGAGAGAGAGAGAGAGAGAGAGAGAGAGAGAGAGAGAGAGAGGATCATTCAAAGACTGGTATATCAAACAGAAATCATCGAACACTCCTCTCCGTCTCAAAATGGGTCTTTCCAAAAAGCTCACGTTTATCGACAGAAGCGCGATTAGCCTCCTAAGATCCATTTTCCCATGTTAACCTTTCATTGTTTGCAAAGAAAAGAAAATTTTCATTGTTTCATGGTTAGGCAAGAAACATTTCCTTGTTTGATTGTTAAATTTGCTGGAATTTTACAAGACTTTAGTTCTTTGATATGTATGAAGCTCTTAAACTTGAGTGGTGAAGGAAATACCGGCAAAACAGACAACAACATTTCAACATGCATCAGGATAAATTTCACGGACTTTAAGGTTTAAGAAGGAGCCTGGTTGAACGTAACCTATATGTAAATAAAGCCACAGGTTTTCACTTTTTGCAGTTATCTGAAAAGCGGCGCTGAGAAACTTAAGTCTACTAAGATAAGTTGCTGGAAACCTTCTATTAATTTCTTTTTACAACTAAAGCTGGAAATAATGAATGTGAATGAACCAATGAACTCTAGACTTAGTAATATCAAAAGTGTTCTCTTCAGAAATGCAGACATTGTTAAAAAAGTGAGAACGATTTCTTACTCCTTGGTTAACCCAAGGGATGTGCACCACGCACATCGACATATGGATCATGGCAGCATGTGTAAAGCAACGATAAAGCACATCCCGGAGAAAACAAAGATCATTATAGCATTTTCAGCACAGTAAATAGGCTACATGCCTGCGATGGTTGGGTGCATTCCTCAAAAACTGCAAATGGTTGACTTTTTGGAATTTTAGCAGCTACATTCTGGCTGGCTGGATTCTTACTGTAGGAGTATGGGTGAGATGATTTGGAGAAGCCACCAATACCCCTGAGATAAATAGTCATCCTGCATTGCATAATACCTGACACTTAATTACTAACTGACTACTAAAAGATAGAACATCTTCCTTGACAAATATAACTTACCGGTTCATGCAGAGCGGTTCACCAGACTGTTTATCGTAACTTTTGACTTCTACCTCCAAGATAGTTGCTTTACCTGCACAAGAAAGGGGGCGAAAACAAACAAAAGTAATGCCAATGCCAAAACTACAATACAAATAATATGCATCTCCAAAGAGATCAAGGAATACCTAACATACATAGTTTACTCTAGTACTATAATCTTTAGCATCAAATATGTTAAAATTGAAGTGGATACAGTATGGTAGCCCTTTTTGAAAAACTGTGCCATCCCAGTCCATTTGAAATAGATCTTCAGCACAAATTGTACAAGTTATCTGGCTTGAAAGCAAGTATCTTACGTCAAGATAAAGTAATTTACCATCACTTTCACAACAAGAGTATACATTCTCAAATTCTCAAACATAGTTACTTTATTCTATATTTTCCTTTTGTTTCTATTCTTTTCTTTTCCCCTCTTATCTTTTAGTACTTCTTTTTCTGTTAAATTCCCTTTTCCGCTGGAAAACTTCACGTACATGGATATGAAATACGGTAATAGTTAAAAAGCTCTCATATTTCACTTTTGTAAACACACCTTTGTCATGCAAGCCAGAGATACTTGCTTTATTTTGGATCTGCATCGACAATATTGAGACAAAGAAAATTAGGAGACAAGTTTATGTTCATAGAAGACAAAAGAAATCATAGCTATTACTTCGACACTTATACTGCCGGTTGAGAAAAATAAAACAAAATGACTCGGACATTATTCCATTTGTGTCTTATATGGAGAGAGTTGTGTAATATTCCTTTAGTCTCTTATTTCTACTTCTACTTCTACTTCATCTGGCCTCTACTCTTCCATTCTATACATTCATAAGGTCAGATGCAGTTGCTGAAGCATTTTGCTACATAGAAGTAGCCATGGCTGACAAGGGCTCTAACAGGAAGGTACCCCATCTTTCGTCTCAATGCAGAAATAGAAACAGGTACAAGTCATATGACCCCATAGAATGTACGCTAACATTAACATTTCACCTGAACTAGTCAATAAATCAGGTTAAAGCTTTACAGAATTTCTAAGGTTCATAGAAAAAAATTACAATGCTTTCTGATAACCACGGCATATGTACACATTTCTGGCATCTATCAGATTACCAGCAGGAGCTTCTGGTCAGGATGCTTACACAGCCACTAGATGGAAATGGCTTGTAGATTTCTATGTATTGTTGTCCATGCAAAAGAAGGCGTGGGTCATATCTGGAGAGAGAAACAATCCGAATTTCTGTTAGTTTAATAAAAATAGGCAACACACATAAAGGTAAGGACAAGTTCCAAATTTAGGATCAGTATTTGCCAAAGGGCCTGTTGCCTGGACATGAAGGAGGGATTACACATCTTTTATGGACATGTGGAATATACAATACCTTCAGAGATGTGGTATCCTAATCTCCAAACTATTAATCCAGTGGGAGTACTTGTCCTGAGGTTATACATACCTCAAAACTAGTCCAACCAATCAACAACGCCATAGAGTATTAAAAAGGGTCCAGAAAACAAGGCGATTAAGATAAAAGATGAAAGAAAACCAGTGTCAGATTCATAAGCACTTACTGCAACCCAGGTAGGTTAGTAAGTTCTGACAAAGATCCAAAAGACAACAGAGCAGCAAAAGTTGGCAGGACCTAGAAAGCGCAAAAATTGAGAGAGAGAGAGAGAGAGAGAGAGAGAGAGAGAGAGAGAGAGAGAGAGAGAGAGAGAGAGAGAGAGAGTTTAATTCTGCAGTCAATGCCATCACCAAAATATCTACAAGATCACACTTCATGATGCAACAATCATTGTACGCCATAACCAATGTTCTAAAAATCGCTAGGCGCTAGTCGGGCAACATAGGGTCTCCTAGCGCCTAGTCAGGGACTAGGCGCCCGACTAGTCGACTGTCTAATCTAGGCGTCGGACCACCGCCTAGCGCCTAGGCAGGGACTAATAGGCCTAGGCGGCCACCTTTTAGAACACTAACCATAACAATATATGGGCTGTCAGAAGGAAAATAACGTTGAAGGTTGCTTAAAATCCATAAAGCAAAAGGAAAGGGAAATCATCTACGGTTTTAGATAAATTACATTACTGTTAACAAATGAGAACCTGAATAGATGCTATTTAGAGTTTGAGAGCACTGAATGAGCATTAAAATAGAAATGAATATATTTCATACATGTCATCTTTACTTCCTATAAATAACAATTCCATGTAAACAAAACTTTAACCATTTTGCAATACCTGGATGGACTGCCGTCCATGTTGGTGGTAAACATTTTTGAGCTCCTTTCCATCCAAGGCATCCCTTGCACATGCTCCAACGCCAAGAGCATAGAGTGCTGCATCTCTATTCATACGACGCAAACGTCAGCCTGAAGCAAATAGCATACTCATAGGCATAATGAAAATTTTAGATACATAGAAGCTACTAACAACTAAATTGAACAGGAGAGATACAAATTTTCACTATCAGCAGTTCTATCTAGCAAGATAGGTTATGGAAACTAGAAATATAATTGGATGTACCTTTCAGTATATGTGTACGTCGTCTGCATTCCGTCCCATATCCAACACCAAGAAGAAAACAAATTATAACCGCCATCAGAAAACGGGAAATAAAAGTTCAACCTTATAAGCAGGGTCACCTCTTGATAATCCACATTCCACAACAGGTCCATTAGCAATGGGAAAAGAGGTTTTTAAGTTCACGTTATGCACAAAATCCATTTGATTCCATAAAGATATCAAGGAATTGTTGCCAATAGCTTGGAGGTGATTTTATATTCTAGAACCTCAAAAGCAGGTTCAGTATCTTTGCCACAACTTTTGCTTATGCTTTTAGGGCAAAAATAGCTTTAAGCTGCTTAAAAGTTGATTTTATTACCATAATGTTTTGTGCTTTTGAATCCTGATTTCCAAATATCAGCTTGTGTAAAATCTGATGGTTTGACAAACACCCCCATAACCCGTAGTACTTTGCTTAGCACCCAATGTGCCAAGGGGATTGCAATCGACTTAATGGGAAGAGACGAGACGAAATTCCAAGAAGAAAGAAAGGTCGAGCCTTTTTCTCTCTACTTCTTTCGAGTCTGAAGCAAATCCCTCTTTCAAGGCACTGTAACACTAAATATCCGCTGATGTATATTATCGATAGATATGAGAGCCTGATCCATGCTTTACATTATATCACACATGTTGCATCATGTGTTGGGAGTGCTCCATAAGCAGCACGGGTTATGAGGATCAATTCATTTGAACAATTAGGGGGTTTTTTGAGTAGCAGCACAAGGAGAGTCGCATGCCACTCTCCCAAGCTTTCTCAATGCATTTCTTTTCCTATATTATTGTAATGATTTCATCTTTTGATCTTTATGATTAATGAATTTTTTCTTTGCCGATTGGGGGAAAATAAAAAAGAGCAATTAGAGAGTTTTTCACCTTACAAAAGGGTAACCGTCTCGCATGTGAAAATGAGATTGCAAATCACAATTACTTAGTAAAATCGTAGCTAGTGAAACAAATTGGCATGGTTAACACCATTTCCAATCCCGACAACAGTAGATAACTGAAATTTCGAATTTTCAAGTGATCGCGTTAAGGAGTACCTCGGGGAAGTTGTGAGAGAGGATAAGCTGAGGGTCGATGACTGAACTAGCGTCGTCGGCCATGAAATCTGTTTCAAGATCTGCGAGAAAAACAGGCAACTGATAGTCTGATACTCTACTGGAGTACAAAAATTGCGAAGAAATGGAAGAGAGATTGTTATCGTTATGTGAAAGAGAAAATGGAAGAGAGAGAGATTATTCCAAGAGAAGAAGATGATGAGGATGCTAGTAAATTCACCTTTGGGGATAGGATTGAAGATTGTTGAACGCCACGCTATCTTCCTTCTGACTTTGGGGGGGAGTTAGGTTCTTCAATTCAATAAATACGCAGGTCGTCGTCGTCGATGTGCGTGCAAGAAGAGTCAGCAACTCTTATCAAGGAGTGATTTTTCCAGAAATGATTCGTGCACAGCAAGCTGTGCACAGCAGACTTTTTCTCCCGCTTTGGGTCGCAAAAAGATGATCGGAGCCGCTCATTTTGTTCAAAATATATCATTTAAGATCTCTGTAAAAAATGAGCTTCGTTCGATATCGTTTGAGGCGTTAACAAAACATCCAAAATCACTTCAAAATTTAGCTGATCGGAGAAAAAGGCTGCTGTGCACAGCAGTCTGTGCACGTAGCAAAGCTCTGATTTTTTAGTGACGAGGGGTATATCCGGTACCGAAATGCTATTAGTACATACAATCTGTGCACAGATTTTGTGGTGGGGCCCACCATGGATTCTACTTAAATGATCCGAGCCGTTCATTAAATGTAAAATATTTTTTCAAGGGTTCCTGTAAAAAATTAGCTCCATTCAATACCTATAAGTACTTGATCTAATCATCTAACTTTTTATTACCCGGAAATCTGAATGAAAATTTAGATGATTGGATCGAACACTTATAAATGTTACATTGAGCTGATTTTTTGCGGAGACTCTTGAAAAAATATTTTACATTTAATGAACGGTTCGGATCATTTGTATGGGTCCCGTGGTGGGCCCCACTACAAAATCTGTGCACAATCTTTGCACATATTGTATGTACTAGTAGTATGATTCTATCCGGTACCCCCTCGACGCATTTGAGACGTCGGATACATTTTTAAACGGCATGAGAGAGATTCAGGAAAAAAAATTCCCCGGGGACAAAAAAAATTAAAAAATTTCCTTCTATTGTTTGATTAAAAAAGAAAGAGAGAAAATAAAATTTTCAAATTTAGTGAGTAGTTAATTCTTCCTCCTATTTTCCGTCCATTTTCTTTTCTTTAGGTTCCAAACAGAGGCTAAAGGTTTCGTTTGGGCACCATCACGTTTATTTTCAAACAATTTTTTTTTGTTTTACTACGATCATCAATTGGCATAGACATTGAGGCTCCGTTTATTTCAATGTAAAATATTTTCGGACGTAAAAAAAATTTCATGTAAAATGATTTTGCAAAAATAAAAATTTTGTCTTTATTTTCCGGTGTTTGATTGATAGTTTGTTCCACGCAAAAATTTATCTAGAATAAATCCTATAAGTCAAAGTTCTGGTTCAAATTAATTCAAAAAGAAATATATTTTAAATTAGCTCGATTCTATCTCTCTCAACACATATATACATGCATGTATGTATGTATATATCACATACAAAATTTTATCATCTTTGATGAGAAAGCACAAGGTTAGGTCATAGGTGAATGTCCCATTTTACTAAAATTCTTATTTTTTAAGTATTTATTTTCTGCTTTATGAGACATGTCATTCTCTCACACTACATTAATTCAAAAATATTTTAAATAAGTACTTATATCTCTTAGTGGAGACTTGAGATTGAGGCTATGGGAGAGCTCACTAAAGTAACATATGGAGTAATTATTAATCGAGTAGCGAAGCCAAAACTCAGAAAATAACTTACAATTTTTTCAACCTAAAAACATTTTCAACCATACGAAGTTAAATGTTTTACTCCTATATGGTAAAATATTTTCCTGTCTTTTGCACAACCAAACACCAAAAAAAAATAAGTAAAACATTTTCCAAGAAAATATTTTATGTCCAAACAAACACCAAAAAATAAGTAAAATAATTTTGAAAAAAATATCCTATGCCCAAACAAACGGAACCTAAAATTTTAATCAAATTCCTAGTACGTGGTCACTGCATAGTCCAAGCCAATGTTTACATCCCATCAAACAATCACGCCTAAAAAAACAAACGAGGACAGTGTTGAAAACCATTTCCGATTCAGCAGGTTCAACATTTCTTCTTTAGCAGGGAACTTATATAACAAGAGTACGTAATACAATAGTAAGTAATCAATCAGAACTGAAAGAATATGACCTCGAGTTAAGGTCATTTACAATATTGATCTACTGATACATGTTCCTCATATTGCACCAGTGCTTCATACAGCACCTAAGAATAACAGTTCAAACTTCTTAACAGTTCAAACAAACAAGCAAACAAACAAAAACCGTGGTCTCAAATGCCCCACATTAGGCAGGCAGACAAGCTCTCCGTAGCCTAGCTAATGGATCACCACATAGGGGGTTTCATAGGGGCCGCGTATGGCGGCCGCTGGCCCTGCCGCAGAGAAGTGCATTTTTCGGAATGGGGTATTCGTCTCTTAGAGACGTTGATGCCGTAAATACACGGAGATAGAGCTGCTGCCCAAGATACTGTCGCGCCCAAAACTCCGATCTCAAATTCCACATACCCACATTGTCGAGTGGAACATAGATAGCAGTCCATGAACTTGGGTACACCTGCATTTATTTCTCACGTAAATCGCTATGCAACGTGATAGTACAAAATTTTACATAAGTAGTCCTAGAACAAAATGATGCGACGGAGTTGTGAACTTTTGATAGCTACAATCAATATTGATTGATTTAAATTAAGATACATCACTACTTGGATGGCATTACTCCTTCAGTTAAGCATCTAAATTAAGAGGATTGGACTTTTTCGTATCTCACCTGAACGGTGCATCGTGCGACTCCATCACGGAGATTATATTGATTCCTACTAGCGGACGACCACAACCCTCCATCCATTCTGCATTTCGAGATTCCAAGATAAACTATTTTCAGTTTTTTTGCAGCCACAATAAATGCAAATAAACTGCATGTGCAGATTCTGTGCTTACCCCACTACAAAGAAAGAGTACCCATTGAGATGCCAACTTTGAATGATGTTCTCTGTATTTTCAAACACAATTTCGACAAATGCTCTGTAGTCAGCACCCAAAACAGAAGTATCAAGGTACATTCCTCCACCGGTAGGGTTATCGGAGATACTCCCAACACGAAAAACTCCTCCAATTTGGAAGTAATCGGCAAGCTTCAGAGGGGTATCTGCTGGCACAAAGGACACGCTGTTTACAGCGTATCTTTGCTTGCCATTTATAAGACCCGCAGAGTTTGAAAGCCTTATTGTTTTGGTGGTGTTTATCATACCATAGTGATATGAACCTTGTGGATTTGGCCTCGGTCCACTTGCTGTCAGATTAGTCCTAAAGAACAGAGTGTGACTTAGAGTAAAATACAATGTCATTGTAAAACCAACACAGCAAGGGAACCAGAAATCGGTGCAAATGCATTCTCATAGATCTAAATGAAAGGCTCATTTTCTGAGACCATGCAGTTACGGCTGTAAAACTTCCCACCAGTTCCTAAAAGAACACGATGCATCCATTCTAGTCTTGTGGGCCCACCACGGGGTCCATTTCAATGATATTCGTTCATGTTCTAAGTCTCTCTGTGTTAGTTTGTACATTAATCATTCACAAAAAGGTTTAGATTGACATGGTATCATGTTTGTTGTAATGAATTGAACATGTATTAGTCCAAATCTGAGAGTACGTTGGACACTTCTTGAAAACAAGAACAACAATTTTTTTCTCCAATAACCATGCCAAAATGAACACAATGAACATAATTGATCATCGAGGTGGACTCGTGATGGGTTCACTTGACCAAACTGCATGGCCTAATCTATTTTGAAGAGTTGGAGACAGTTCAAACCCAAACAAAAGTGAGTCATTTCTGATGAGTGAATCAAGAAGTACCTGATAGAACGTGCCTGGTTTAATGACCAATCAACTTGAATAGTGGGGCCGCCAGGAGGTGGGCCAGAGACCGGCCCAGCAGAGTTGCTGTACCGAAGCACGCCGGTGGTGGTGAGGACCGGATTAGTAAAACGGGTGGACACAACAACGTAGTAGTCCTGAGCGGGCTGATCAGCCGTCACAAGGACGGAATATGATTGGCCGAGATGAACGTCTAACGATGAGTAGGTTGTTTGGAGAGTGTGTGTTCCCTCCACCTCCACCAATTTCATCTTGTGACCCTGAATGCGGAAGTTGAGTGAATTTTGCAGTCCAACGTTAGATATTCTAAGCCTGTATGTTTTTCCTGTTATAGCACAAAGCAAACCTCTATCAAACCCCTCTTCGAATTGAAAGAGAAATAAGAAAAAATCTAAGTGCCATTTTCAGAAAGATAAATTAAGATGGTGCTCATTCACCTTGTTCAACATTGAAAGAGACCCCATTAGGCCCGCGACCATTAATAAGTATTCCGTCAGCAAAATGCAACTTCTTGCCTCGATCTAGAATTGCCTTCAAATCCTACGCAAAAGCAAAGGTATTTACCATTAGTGTATGATTTACATGGTCATGGAGCGCTGGATGTAGTCAATGAGATTGGTATTTAGTACAACTACCATTTAATTTGTATATATTTGGTCCAAAATGCAACCTTTAATAAAACAGGAACAAGTGCATGGGCCATGTATCGAGTTGGGTGGATCACGTAAGTATTTAGTGTTTTAATGTCGTAGCCTATGTTACCAAAAAACACTAATATGTTGGCAAATACACTAATACGTTTTGAAACACACTTTCCGAATTGTGATATATCTACGTCCAAATGCAGTGAATTTAGTGATTAAAAGTGATTCCCAATTTTTTCTTTTCGCAACTAGAGAGGTTGGAGGTGCACACCAACTAACCAGTATACCCACAGATATAAGAAAGACACTAAGAAAGGTTTGGAGCTTTAGCATGACAAATCATTAGGAAATTTGATCATAATGCTTCCAAGAATTGTGTGTTACTTGAATGGTAAGACAAACAATACTGCAAAGTATATATTATTTACGGAAGATTACCTCATAGAATAAGTACCATCTTAAATTTTAATCTATAGAAACCTACCTCTATCAAACCACAGTCAAGGGCATTTGGTGTCTCACATTCCCATACCCATTTCTCGTAATGAAGCGATCTGCATCTAAGGTAACATTGATCCTAGCATTAGTGAAATTCTACTCTGCTACAAACTTTCTTATACCAACTTTTCTTTCAAAAGGTATTTGAAAGTTCCACAGAGCCACCAAATCTATCGAACAATGGCCCAAGAGGGTGCCAATTATCAAGTCGTTCGTCTGGGAAAATCACTTCATTATATTGTATTTATTATTTTAACTGGACTGGTGAAATAGTTTCATGCTCTACAATTTACGACCTCGTTCAGCAATTTTGTAGTAATCACTTTTGTCGTCGTTATTTAGTACTTGAAACTGGATGTCATAGTAGTTAGCACTTAGTGACATAATCCTTCAAATAGCCTTCGCTCCCACACTCAATCTTTGTTCTGCGCTCGCGCTTTCAATCCTAGCATTCACGAATTCTAGTTGTTTGAGAGGCTTTTAAATAATATTTTTACGCTTGCGCTTCCGCACCTACACGCGCATTATGTGACTTAGTTAGCCCTAAATGCTGCATGACGTGCAAATTGCAAGACAAAGGTTAAAATTGTGTCAAAATATGGCCTATGGCGCCCTTCTTTATTGCTGGAATCCACTCACCAACAAAAGTAGTCATTGCGAATTTATTCCTCTTTTGGATCGATTAGTAAAGTGGGGTCAAGTATCCAGCTGTGAATTTCCCAAGGCTTTGACTGCCAATCGTCTACCATCAAGTCCTACAACTATTAGTTGCCGACACAAACAAAGTTTTTTCCAGTACTATATCAAATAATAAAAAAGAATAATCAGAAAGTTGGTTTTTTATTCTGATTTTTAATTTTTTGGGTACTGACCAAGGGCGCATCAATGGTGAACTCCACTTTCAGGTCTCATATAAATGATCTGAGCTATTTATTAGTCTTTTTTTTTTTTTTTGAGGGGCCTCAAAAAATATTAGCCCAATCAGACAACTGTAAGTATTTAATTCAATGTACTAATATTTTATTTAGAATGTAGGATTCATAATTCTGAATGAAAAATTGACCCATTAGAAGGCATAATTTCTTAAAGGGGAGTGATTTTGCCACTCCCTTTTTTGTTAATGTCACTTTCCTTTATGTCTTTATTAGATGATTTATTTTATGAAAGAAGAGGAGTGACACAACAAAAAGAGAAGTAACAAAATCAATTCCCTTCTCAAAAGTGCAAAAAACTAAAAAGTACTAAATAAGTCTTTTTTTCTTCACAAAATACAAAGGAAAAAAGGCCCTTTCGTCCTTTTAACACTTTTGATAAATTAAGCCTTACAATTATCCCATTGCACTGATTTTTCACGAGGCTAATCAAAAAATTATTTTAAAATTAATGAACAGCTCGAATCATTATTTTTTTTGGCAGGGATGAAGCCCGGGTTTTACCGTAGTGGTGGCGAACTTTTGTACTCAAAATGAAAAGATTAATGATGATATGAATATTACTAATAGACTTTAGATAAAACTAAAAATAATATTAAAACAAAACTTAGAGAACGAATGACTTTCTCGTAAAATAAGTAATGGAAAAAATATACTGGGGGCGAGCATATACTTTAAAGATAATTTTTTTAATTTTATGTATAATTACAGCATTTTTAAAAATTCTTGCGATGGCAACCGTGACAACTTGTCCCTTGCCAGTTGCCTCCATCCTTTTCGTGAGACCCAAAGGTGGGCTCTCTGCACCCTCGTCGGGTAGCTATACTGGGTTGAGAATGAAATCCTTTTTTTTTTTTTTTTATATCCGAAATCATAAAGTTGATTTTTTATTTATTTTTAGGAACACAAACATATCACGTTCTTCTTAAAGTTGTTAAACCCCGCCAAATGCTACTTTTAACGTCCAGTGATTGATATCAAGGACACTTGCGAGTAGCGACAGGTGCCATCCTTCCACCAACTTTCAAGCGGACCTTTTCTTTTGGCAGTACTGGAGTAGGATTTAACAAAATAAAATGAATCAGGTTAATAATTGTGTGCAAGCAATGTATCCGTTCGATGTACAAAACAAAAAAATAATTTGTATAGGCTCATTATTTTATAGTGAGAACAATATAAATATGTGATGGAGAGATGAGTTAGACCACCACCTGAAAATGTCACTGGGATATTAGAAATTTTTTTCTTAATTCCCCTAAAATCTCTCTTCCCCTTCACTCACCCCTCTCCCCACGTGTTCTCTCTCTCCCCCTCCCACTCACGTCTTCCCTCTCCTTCTCTTTCTTTCTCCCATTTTTGTAAATTAAGAGAAAATCAAAACTCTAGAAAATTAGGGATAAAGATTTAGAGGATTGATAAGCCTAAACACATTCGCATGAGATATTAAATAAATAGAATAGATAGATAGATAGATTGGGCTTTAGATAAGCGTAGTGATTTTTACACTCATTTTTTTATAACTACACTCTCATTTTTGTTTTCTTGTGATGGGAATTTGTATTGTTGTCCTTTCATTGTGGAAGAATATACAAATGAAAGGTTAATTTAGTAAATTCACATCACAAAATGACAAAAAAAAAAAAAAGAGTGATTGTAAAAGAGAAGAGTGAGAATCAGCTTTGTCATAGATAAAATCAGTTTATAGTAAAAAAATCAGGATATAAAGAAATTTAAATGCACATCACCTAAACAAGCGTCAATTATTGCAAGAAATGTAAACATGTAGGAGCTGTGAACGAGTAAAATTTTGTTCACCTTCCTTAGAGCAAGTTTATCAGTGTAAAGGTAAACTACCATGTGAACAGTTTTCAATTTTATTTTAACTATCAACTTTTTCTTTCACAACTATACCAACACAATCTATTTTATCTATCATCTATCATCTATTAAAATATTATTATTTTTCTTTTTCCAATATTAAAAATAAAGAGAGAAGAAAGGAGGAAGAAGAGAGAGAAGGAACAATAAAAAGAAAAAAGAGTATGAACAGTTCTTAGGTAAAAATGACTAAGAACTATTCACAAATGGGTTTTACCTCTTCTTTTACCTAATTTGGTGCAAACATGTTTATGTGATTTTTCTCTCCAAAATAGAGAAAAAGGCATTTTACATTATTTGATGTCCTTGCTCTTAAAAGAGAGTAGAAAAAAGTATTTTACATTATTTGATGTCCTTGCTTTTAAAAGAGAGTACTTTATCCTCCCTATTATTTGTTGAAATGATGTAAGTCTCACCCGTGCAATACACTTTTTGGTAAGCATGACATCACTTCATGGTGAGATTCACACACTTTGTGGTAGAATCCACACCATTTCAACCAATAGAAAGAAAGGATAATGTTCACCTCTTAAATGAATGAAGAGTGAACAAAACTCAACTCGCTGTGAACGGGATTGATAGTGTCTTGTCGAAGCTTAATTTAAAAAAGATTAACCCTCCAAAACTTTCACATTTAGTTGTTTTATCGGTCTAGCTAATCTCCGTCAAGTTTTAATCGTGCAATCACTACCAAATCTAGCCGATCGCAGCAAAGTTTTACTTGAGCTATCATTACCCATTATAATTTGATCTCAAAAACTAATCTAAATTAACTACTCGAAATAAGGGTTCAAGCTTATTTAATGTGTTTATGAAACACGTAGATGTTAAAGATATTTCAATGAGTCAAAACGAGTTGAATTGAAATAGCTTGAATAATCATCTAAAGCATGTGGATGAAAATTGAAGAGACTATATAGAAGAGAAGTAATACCGTGTGATTAGATTTGTACCAATCCCCAATCAAGACGGTGTAGTCGCCGGCGGGATCTGGGAACGGGACTGGAATTCTAGGTCGACTGAGGATCCTGATACCTCCGAAACCACCGGCAGCTTTGTGGAATGCAAGCGAAGGGAAATAGTAAAAGCTTCCAATCTGATCCTTCACTTGGAGTATGTATGTGAAGTTCTTCCCAGGAGGAATGGGGCATGTTGTTCCATAAACTCCATCTTCAAATGAGTTCCTCCTCTGTTGAATCCCGTTCCTGTATGCCCAAATAAAGGAGATTAAATGTAAAGGGTAGTCTACAGTCTACTAACTATCCCAATAGTCACTTACCAAAAAAAATAAAATTACTATCTCAAGAGTCACTAACTTTACATTGTTGATTATTGCTGAAATCATCCTACTAACAAAAACAAGAGTAAAAAAACAAAAAACAAAAAATGTCTGGTGGGGTTGTCTTTGTTTTCATTTTTTTTTATCAACAGGCAATGGATATCATTCCAAAGCTCGAAAGCGAGGATTACATCATAATAAACAGTAATGAACCAAAACTACCAAAATCTAAGACACGGTCTTCTGCACAAAGCTTTACAAGCTAACAGGGCTCTATGATGCGTACTACTCAGAGGAAAATAATATTTGAAGATCATATAGTAGTCTTTGTTGTATACATAATTACCATGTCTAAACCTTGAAATAGTCTATCATTGGTCTAAAGAATTGAAATACTTGGACACTGTAAGCCCCAGATATACATTTAAACCTGTTTGTATGTTTGTGGATATGTATCAAGTATCATTTAAATTGCTGCAATATACTTTATAGATTAGCAAAAAACTGAAAAGGTGCTATTGAACTTTTTCGCTACTATGGAGGACCAATTTCTAACACAAAATAAAGACAAAAAAGAACAAAGACCAAGAAGACAAAAAAGATTCCAAACAGAATACATCCCACAGTTTCCCGTGAATTGAAAACCTGCAAAAACCTGGATATATCAGTAGATCCTGCTATCAATATTCTGCAGAAAAAAGCCAATTAATCGAAGGGGATTAATGGTGTTTTTCAATTAGAGAGATCATTTAACGCCGAAATCCACCATTAAAGTTTGGTACTATTATGAAGGAATAGTTTTCCAGCCTTTTTCGTGCCATTTGTCCAGATTCAAAGGCAAAACTCAAAACCACGGGGAGGAGGAGGGAGGCACTAGAATCTAGATTGCCCGCCAACTGTTAAAAAATCACGTGTAGTTATTACGACCCACCGCCCAACTAAATAAGTAGTATTAAATGGAATGTCTTTGGGAAAATAATCTGCTAACTTAGAAAGGAATGTTTTGGAGCACATTGGAAACTATTGGGATCAATTAAAGTGTACATGAACGGTTCAGATTTACTATGCAGTGCATCTGAGCCGTTCATATACATTTTAGTATTTTCTTTGCACCTAGCATTTTTCATTTTCGAACATGAGTGTTTTCTCCAATTTTTAGTTAGCAAAGTTCAACTAATTTTTGGATTTTTTTAATAATCGGATGTCTGAGTCAGCTTATTCGCACCTCAATTAATTCCAAAGCCCTAAAATTAACAACCGGACAAACCTTCTAATGACCCAAGGTCTGAAATATTTGACCTCTGTGTGATATATTACAAAATAGCTTCAAACAACTTAAACTTACTCATGAACTGACCTGAACATTGACTTATTAAAGAACATTTTAAGTCAATCTTACTCGTAAGTAGCTGACCCGAACTATCCAAATCATTTTAATTTGTTTTACTTAGTCTACGCCATCAAATCATGAAGTTGAAAAACAGACAACCTGCCATTCATCAAGCCATCAAGGACACAAGTGAGATTCTGAATTTATAAGCTGCTACAAACATTAACTACTCACTGGAAAGAATACCTTTGGGAGCTTAAGAAGTACTGTACTTACTTTATCGGGGTATAGATGACATTTAAATAAGGACTAGCACATTGCATATTGAATGGCTTCCGAGTAATTAGATTATGTTCTGGCTTGTTCTCAATTAACTAAACATTCGAATAAATTATTGGAGACCAATGATCCCTATACAGAATGCCACCTGAATTAATTAACGATTAGTCCCATTAAAGCAACACTAATATCATCTCCTACTAATCATAGGGTTCATACTTTCCTTTGCTTACACGTTAGTAGATGCATGTCTAGTCCCCATCATGGTCCAAGTCTAGCCTCAGTATGGGACAGCCATGCACATGCTCCTTGCTTTACTCATTAACACTCTTAAACACCTGAATTTGGATTATGAGCTAATTAACTTGAACCTAATAGGCATTGCTAGATCTAAATTATGTACCACAAATTCACCGATGATCTCATCAATTCCACCCCCTTTCTTCAGACCCTGGGGCAAGTAATCGAGATTAAACCGTCTTTTTTGTTTGTTCAACGGTAAGAATGTCCGGGCTTGCTTACGCATGCCTCCACTAATCTCTTTATGGTCCGGTTAAAGGCAGATCAACACTCTGTTACTCGGTGTACTGTTAATAATTCGAATCTCTGTTTTTTTCCTTAATTTCCATTCTCCTGATTGCAAAAATAATGTACTTAAACCACCATTTTCAGGATCAATATCGTGATCGCTTTCGTGCGTAAGTGGATATTACAGAACCAGCGCAGTCCTAAATTATACTAGTGCGAGAGCCGTTTTCGAGAGAGACAAGGAAAGGATCGGGTGTTGTAAGTTCATACCAGGAGAGTAGAAAAGGCTCATCCAAGCTGTTAAACACATTGATAATGAGGTTATCGTTTGTGACCGAGTGTATATCAGGGCCTGGGAATTGGCCGTTAATCAGAATCCCCTGCAACAACAAAAATGGAAACAGATCAAATCCTTCATCAGATCAAATGAAATTATATATACATCCAATTAAATATAGCAAAATGCATGAAGATAATTGGTACTAACACGTTGGCGAACGCCGAGGGGATAAATGTCGCCGTAAGTGACATTCCAATCGAAGAAGCGGTAGGGGTCGTCGGCGCCAACAATGGCAGAGAGAGTGATGACCGAAATGCAGCACCAGGCGGCCGCCAAATTTAGCGGCATTTCTCAGCCGCACACAAGAATTAGTTAGTGGAAGTGACTATTAATTTGGAGAAGTGGAGGGGAAGGGAGGAGGATTTAAAAGAGGAGAGAGAGAGAGAGAGAGAGAGGTGGTGTGGAGTGTGAATGGGGGTAGGAGGAAAGTGAATGATGAGGGATGGCATATTTAAAGTGCGGTACAGACCATTACACTTCTATAGAGAGACAGAGAGAGAGAGAGAGAGTGAGTCAATCAAGGCAGTGATAGATACACGCAAACCGGGGGCGTGTTGTGCAACTCCTAGTGCACAGTACGGTGCTATGCGATTTCAACCGTTCAAAAGTGTTATGGATAGTCCAGATTTTAACTCTTCCTCGAAAAAGTTTCATTTTAATCCAGATCATTGATTACAGAGACGAATGGTCCAAATGGTGCACAGCACACGCTGCACAGCACAGTCTCCGCTTCCCGCGTGTAGCCTCTCTTCTTCTTTTTTTAAACGAAATAGACATATGGTTATTATATATATAAATACAAAGAGGGGAGAAAAAAACGAGAGAGAAAAGTTAAACCGGAGATAATAAGAAAAAAAGAGAGGGAAACTGGACAGCGGGAAAAAAAAGGAGTAATTGAAGTGTCGGTGGAGGCAATTATCATTTGAATAAGGACTTTCCTCCTTCACCGAATCACCGGCCAGCACGAGTAATTATTTAGTGTTCCCGGACTACTCTATGTTGTTGCCTGTACAACAAATCATCGGGTGAAAGACGTACGAGTAGTTGAGAGATACAGAGCGACTCATATTGTCTGGTAACGATTTTTTATTTACGAGAAGTATCACATGTCAATGTCACGTGGGACTTTGGAGAGTGCCTAATAATTGGGCCACGTAGCACCCACATGGTTGTGTTTTGCTAGTAGTAGTTGTTGGGGCTTGTGGTGTGTACTGTGTAGTGGGTTTTGGCGCCATGTACCCATGGAGAAGAGAGTGCATGTGTCCTCGGTTAAACAGGAATTCGGTCCCACGTACTCTCCTTCCTCCCAGCCGGTTACGTGATTACGGTTAATTCAGTCACACTTCCTCACTTTTTCCATATAGAAGGAAAATGAGGATTCAAATCTTTTTCAAAATACGAGTGTTTAGTGTGGTGGTTAATGCTCATTAATTTGTCCCACCATTATGCCGCTTAGCAATACCCGAGAAATTATTCGGACATGCCATATATATTGGAACCAAGTTTTCTACTAGTACTAGATTGGAAGGTCGATGAGGACAGCAGATTTATTAAAGACGGATTAGGACCACAGATAGGGATTGGGAGGGATAGCTGTCCAGATTAGCTATTTCAGTGGATACGATGGCTGCGCAATTGACACCATATGAACTCATTCAGTCTCTAATTTATCTAACACCTTGTATTTTTAAATAAACGGATGTTCGGATCAGGTTGCGCGCACCTCATTTAATTTTGAAACCGTGAAATTAAAGACCGAATAAACCCTCCCAAAGATTTAAAATGTTTGAATTCTATGAGATTCAAACATGCTGCTTCATAAACCTCATGGAGAATAAGCGCTTATTTACTTTTTGCAAATTTGTTCGATAACCACACGACAACAAAAAGTACTAAAATATGCTGTTGGAAGCGGCGGCAAAATTAAGAAAATAGAATAAAATTTGTTAGCATGTTGAGTTTTGTGGGGGGAAAATAGACAGTAGTAGTAATTCCTTTCACGTGCGTGGGGCCTAGTCGTATTGAAAACTACCGACGGTGATAGGCACATGCTAGGAATTTGCATGACGTCGGCAGGCATTCTCGTCTCGTCTCGTCTTACTATTAAAAAGAGTACACAATTGACTGATGCGCAAGAGGGTTCGCAGCACGGACAACTAGTAGAAAGAAAGGGGAAAAATGGTGACAAAGCTTGGCTAGTTATTCGAGATTTTCGATTATTTCATTTTCTGATGTTACCAATGTACAGTGATCAAATATGATCATTTTCTTCTTGCGACTTTTTACTCTTTTTCATCATGTAAGAGTTAGAATTAATTTCCGTTTATTTACTTCTATCCATGAGGGATGGCATTTAGAAAATTTGGAAAATTTGGATTTCATTGAGATCTATGGAATCGTACACTATTTTTTTCATTGTTAAAGACAGACAATCTTCGGGCGAATATGAAGCGCCTAAATACAGGTTATATCTTTGGAATGAAAGAGAATTTCAAATCCGCTAGATTGAAGTCGCTTCCCCAAGGGTCTACACACTTCGAACCTCTCTCTTTTTCCCCAAATCATACGTGGTTCGAACGTGATTGTTTCAAATTGGAAGATACCAGCAATGCATATATGACGCTGTGGGACGCTGTACTGGTGGGGAGCAAAAAACAAAGGGCAAATTTTCGTAGTCGTCCTTCTAGCTTTATGGTTGTCTCAATTTCGTCAATCTAATTTCAATTGTCTTAATTTCGTCCCTGTAGTTTGTTTTATGTTTCAAATTGGTAAAATCATTAACACCGTTTATAAAACTAACGGAAAAAATATAATTAAAAAATTAAATGCTCCAATTTTCAATCCGGTTGAACCGGTGCGAAGATCTTATTTTTTTGATCATTTTATCCTAGATAATCGTAATGAATTTTTGCCTCTAAAACCTTTCAACGAGCACCCAAAGACTCATTATTTAGTTTCGGGGCTCTCTTAGGGTGCTTATTGAAAGGCCTTAGAGTCAAAAATCTATTATGACCATTTAAGATAAAATGATCAGAAAAATAAGATATTCACACTGGTTCAACCAGATTGAAAATTGGAGCACTAAATTTTTTAATCATATTTTTTCCGTTAGTTTCATTAATGGTGTTAACGATTTTACCAATTTGGAACGTAAAACAAACTACAGAGACGAAATTGAGACAATTGAAACTAGATGGACGAAATTAAGACAACCTTAAAACTAGAGGGACGACTACAAAAATTTGCCCAAAAACAAATGAAGCACAGGCCACAACCATTTGCTATGATGTTGCCTGTTGGCCCCATTGACTGCAATCGGTGGATACATTTAATCCCTAAATTGATTACCAATCCACAGATCGTCCCCAAAACGTGAACCATATAAAGGGGGGAAAACTCCAGTAAATCACAACAAAGAAAAGAAGGGAATTGAGAAAGGGCTACGGTGACCGTCATGGACCATGAATGTTCGGCGAGTGAGGACAATAAAAATTTGAAGAGTTGGGTGTGAATGATTCAATAAAACTGAGTGGGGAACATGCCCCCACTAGGCATAAGTTACGTCCGTCACTGATGTTCAGAGTTCGAGTCTTACCACTGAGCTGCACCATCTACCTCCGTACGTCCCTCCTACCGTTTGTTGGAAACAAGTACTGCATACTATGGATAACATAACCTCAAATCAGTTCTCATAAGCATGATCGAGCAACAAATTATTCTACTAATCCCAAGAATTCTGAAGTCCCTGACAATCGTAATCTCCCGTCTCTTGAGAGTCAAAAAATGAAAGCCCAATTTTAAGAGGAACCAAGTTGAAGTTGCCACACGACATCCTCAGAAGTCTAATGTTCCACATTGTTTGCTCTGAATATTTCTGGTTCCATTACTCTGTTTCATTTCCCTTTGATGATCACCATTGGGACCTCTACTTCGGCCAATACCCAGCTTAGGCAAACCACGGTTCAATCCGTCCAGCAAGACACAGGCTTTACACCATTTCTGCACATATATGAACACATAGGGTAAGTATTCCCATTGACATATATGCAAGTGCGTCATCAACAAAGAATCTTTCCCCTGGAATCATTGAGAATAAATGCTATATGTCAACCATTGTGATTGCTCAATAATCTGTTTCAAGGAGTTTCTCGATTATCTTGAAGTTTGTCAATAGAAAAGCATGATAGAAAAACGTTATACATGACTAAACAGACATTGAAGGGTACATTGAGTAGCCAGTCCTTAAATCTCATTCACTGGAGAATAAAAGGGTACTGGACTGGGAACATAGGTGGAATGGTCACAAAATTCAATAACAAAAAGTAGAAACTTTGTCCAAAAACAAGGGAAAAACAAGCAATCTTCAAGCCAATAGCTCATGTCATGTCATGGATATATAGCAATTATGCTATGACACATGGTCCAAAAACAAGTTAGAAACTTCTAACCTCTTATTCGCTACAGAAAGACAACAATAACATATTTATGTAAACTGGACAAGGTCCCATAAAGGTTGGCAAACCACCAAGTCTACAATTGAAATGCTAAACCCAAGAGATAAGCGACTCCAGAATCAACATCTTGCATTAACCAAAATTCGTGATGTTTTGGATTGAAGTAAAAAATACTTAACCTGGCTAGAAATATAACCACAGCGTTCACAGGTTCCCTGCTCCGGCATTTTTGTAGAAGTGGAGATCCTGAAATCCTCACCCGATTTAATGATGTCAAGTATGGCTCTTGGTCTGCAGTTATGAACCATCAAGTCGTTAAACCAAAATACTCCATGTACAACAACTTCTTTCCAAAAAGACATGCCACTTGCTCCTGGGAAAAAAACAATTAACAACATAACAACCTGAGTCTCTCTAAATCTTTAATGAACTCACGTGCAAAACCACGATAAGCATTCGGGGAATAAATGCCTGTAATTTCAGAAGCAGACAAAATATCATTCAATAAAGCATTACAGGGAAAGGTGGATAGATAACATACATCATAGCATCCAACTGAAAAAATATTCAAGCAAAAAGAAAAATGATCCAAGAAATAAGCCCCCAAAAGTACGACCACACTTGACAATAGATATATTGCATGTAGAGTTAAATCTCATAAATTCCATTCAACGGGGAGAGCATGGCAATGAAACTAAGTAAATGCACCATTCTAGAAAACCTACATTCAACCAAACTAAATTTCCGAAATATGGCCAGATTCCAGAAAACACCATTTAATTAAAAAGTGAAATGACATGAATAATGGTATAGATAAATAAGCTCAATTAAGAATACCATTAAAGTTTATATTCTTCTATACACAAACCCCTAAGATGTATAGGTTGTTGAGAAACTCAGTTCAGGTATTTCATCTAAGAAAGGCGGCAAAAGTTCTTGTCAAATGAATATGGAGAGAAGCAGAAATGAAAAGGTTCCAAGTTGGGAGCAACAATAGTGTCCAAAGTTAAAAGGCATTCATCAACCTCCAGATTCATTAGTGTAGGTGTCTTCCTCCGCCCGCAAAAATAGGGACGAGAACAAATTACCAAAACTCATGTCGTAAGAGAAAGAAAACCCCACCTAGCATACACCTAATCTATAGACCTGATCATAGAACCAATAACTTAAAAGGAAACAGGTTTGAAGAATTACATTCAGTTGAGAAGTAGTCCAGCCTCTTGAAATAAGCATACGTGAACAGCTGGTCAAGGTTTGACAACTAATTGGATTCATAAAAGTTGAAAATTAGTAATAATTAATGTGCAAATGCCACCTTTGGCAAAAATGAGCAACCACATGGAAAGGATATATAACAATCTCCTTTTCATAGGTGTACTTGAATGGCTTGCATCTTGGTATTGGTCCTTCTTCTCCAGTGGTTATCGAGGTGCATCGACTCAACCTACAACATAGCATCACTTCGATTCACCAAATAAAAAGGTGAAAGAAAACAGAACAAACTTGGATGATAATTACCTAGCAATATCACCTCGTAATATGTTTAAAAGAACTGTTTCAGCAATATCATCTGCATTATGCCCAGTAACTAGCTTGTCTACTTTTAGTAATGCAGCACCACGATCAAGGGCCTAGTGGGTAAAGCATTCCATAATCACAGTCAAAATCAATACAAACTTTAAAAAATGTAAGTTTCCAATGATGGGGGGAGTGGGCAGTTGGGGAACCAGGTCCCAAACTAGATCGCATATGAACACAAGCACATAATCTGAAGACATTTCATAAAAACCGTGGCATCTAATTATGTAATTCTACAGGTTTGCATTAATAAAAATTATGTTACCAATCATAGTATGAATGTGTTGACATTAAAAAAACATCAAATCTACTATTAGGATTGTACATGAAAATTAGCAAAAAATTTGATTTCAGAATTTATCAAACTAAAAACTGTTGGACCTTGTCACGCATAATTTAAAGGCCCCACATCTTTTTCAATCTCTTCGTAACAGGAATAAGAAACTGGGCCTGCTCGGTAATGTTCATTTACAAGCCCTGAACGTACTAGTCATACATAAAGTGAATAAAAGATTGAGCTTGTCAATTTGAAAGAGCATACTAGTTTACCTGGCGACGAAACACACCACAAAATGTGCAGTTGTTTTTCAAACCAATAATCTTCACTATCTCATCCATTGTCCATCCATACAGGTCCTTGTAAGACACCACTTTTAGCGGCAGTCCATACTAAAAAACATGCAAGTACAGGAGTCGTTAATTAGGAACACAGCAGACTAAGAGAAATATTATTAGCCAGAAAAACAAAGAACTTCAAACAGAAAGAAAGCATTTTAAAAAAGATAGAATAGATCCTATATATTATAATGAATTCAATTTATGATTTGTATCCCGCCTACAATATACTACGAAAGACTAGAGGAGCAAAAAGTACAAGTATTTTCCTGCAAGGGAAGAACTTAACGCACCAATTACAAATAAGCAAAAATGTCGCCATTAGAGCTTCTCTGACATGGATCCGACATGGTTGTGATATGGGAAAATATTAGGATTCATGTAATAAAGATCTAATAGGGCTTTTACGTGCTGGCTGTCAGCTACCTAATACACACACCTCCTCCATTATCCGGGCTTGGGACCGGTTGTAAAAAAAATAAGACTCTAAACATGGCACATGCGGAGTTGCACTAGAGCTGCTCTGATAAATCAAAACACATAAAGGACTTCATATAAATTGTGAACTTAAGTCCCACTTGTGCATTGAGACTATTATTCCAGCAAAATCACACTTAAGCCAAGTGGGTGGTAATGTGAGTGAGTGTCCTAAATAAGATCAGCTCATATTGCAAGACTGCTAGAAATCGTACAAGCTTATTATCACTTTTCCAAGAATTAAAGGCACATCACGTCATAAACTACCTGAACTACTCTACCACTTGACCTTACATTTGCCAACTCTTCAAATTAGCTCACTTTTTTTATCATGTTCGAATTAGATCACTGACTAATTAAATTTTATACAAACACAAATTTAAAAAACAAAAAATGGAGAATAGTAGCGGTTGACTTTCAATGCAACGGAGTTCGGTAGCGTGGCTTCCCTCTTAAAGATTGATAAGATGCTCTGTATCCAAAATATAAGGGCCAAGGCAAGGGTGCCAACTCAATAAAATTATCAAAATGGAAAACTGCACTAGATTCACGAAAATATGAATTCAAATGTCAAAACTCATTGCCATTTGGCCAAGTTCACTTACCTGGATTTCATTTCTCTTGACAGTTTCTAAAGAATCATCCCTATACCCCATGATGCCTTCATCGACTGACAAGAGAAAAAGATCAAGGCCGTAATTGTGACGACGATTCAGCTCCGACATCACATAAGCAAGAACTGTGGAATCTGCACAGCACAAAGGAAGAAGAATATGAGGACGAAAAAAAATCATGTTCATGAATCAAAAAACATGTTCTCAGGCGGACAGAGCTGACTAAAAATGCATCCATCAAAGAAAAGGGGGACAAAAAGCAAATTGAGATGGAGAAAGAAGACATGTAATCAAATTTGAACGGGAATAAGGTACAAATGTCGGCCACTTTTTTTATTCTAGACTCTAGAGTGCAATATCTCTGCTGCCCTGCAGTGAGACCCTAACGACCATATACATGCATCTCTGCAGCACTTAAAATTTGAAGCTCAAATGAATTGAAAATTATAAACAAAGAAAACAAACGAAAATTAGAAAGTGTAATTTTCATTTATCTTCAATATTCAATAAAAACTAACTTCCCACTCCCCACTTTCCATGAATCTCTCCCTCAAAATTCCCCTCCCTTCCCACGTTCTCTCTCTAAATCCACACCCCCTCCACCACGTTTCTCTTTTTTCAATTTCAAAAAGAAGAAGAAGAAGAAGAAAATTCTAAAAATTTAGGATTACACAATTGAAGGGTTCTGGAGGCTCAACAAATTTGTATAGAGTGCTGATAGATAGATGCTAATGAACTACTTCAGTATCTAAACTGCAGTGCCTCATCTACAAGATTCAAGTACACCAGCAATTCGTTAGAAATTCTACTGTAACTAAACCAAAGCAACAAGTATATAGCAAGAAACCATAAGCCGACCAATAAGCTGCAACCCTCAGCAGTCTCCGCCAATCAAAATCCAACAAAATCGCACATGACTACATCCACAAAACAGAAGCAAAATCAAAATCAAAATTACCTTTCCCACCAGAAGCGCCAATAGCAATACGTTCCCCAGGCTTGAACAGCTGTTTATCAACGATCACCCTGTGGATCTCCTCCTCGAACACAGTGTAGAAACACTCCTTGCAAATCTTGGCACGCCAAAATTGCATAAATTCGCATGCATTGTGTAAAATAAAATAAGAGTAGAATTTGAGGAAAGGAAGACGAAAAAGTATTGAGGTACCTGTTCTAGGGTTTTGGGTCTCTTGAGGGCGGGCCTTCGCTGGTTGCATAGGGAGCAGAGTCGGCCGCCGCCGTTCTTCTTCGGCTTAACCACCCCCGCTTCTTCTTCCATTTTACTATCAAACGCTCTGAATCACCACAAAGCGCGCCTATCGAGAGGCCCTTTTCGCGGGAGCTTATGAAACGAAATTCGTTTTCAGTAAACAGGGCCGGCCGGAGTTTTTGGGCTTCGGTGAATTATCATCATAATGATCCTTAATGTCATGACCTTCCGGTCTCAATCCTTGCCCTTGCCCTCGCCCTCGTTCACTCAATTTTCGCTTTTACAAATTTTAATTGTTTTGAGATGTGATTCTAAGAGCTGATCCAAAAAAAAAAAAAAGATGCGATTCCAAGACACTTGTACTCTCACGCACACACGTATTATATGTTAGGATACGTCGAATGAAGAGTTGATTTGAATGGTGGAAGCTACGACTTAATTGGGCAAGGCCCTGTTTTCAAAAAAAAATGAAAAAATTGGGCAAGGCCCAGGTTTAGTTTAAATATATACTCCTAAACAGTTCCCTTAGCTCTGGTCTGATATAAAGTGCGATGGGAACCTTTACAATTATAAATAATGATGTGGTGTGATGGGGCTGTGGTACAATGTTCTAAAAAAAAAAAAAAATGGGGCAGGTGAAATCCATAATCTTGAAGTATTGAAATTCAACAAGAGACTTGTTAACTTCAAAGAAATTAAAATAATTTGACAGGTAAAATAGCAAAAATAACTTTTCACTACGAAGTCTGAAAATATAAAATCGCAAAACTTATGTGCCATAGATCCCAATTATCATTGATCCATTATCAGTTCTTTTTCACTAAAGAGTTTTTAAGGTTTCGCGCCCATACTATTTCACACAAATACTTGTAGTTGCGAGCGTTAAGTAGTTACTAGTTCTACATTAAGAAATCAAAGTTCATGACGATTTCTCTGGTATGCAAAAAATAAAACTAACCCATCATCGTTATTCATATGAACAAATCGCAGCAAAAAATAAAACTAACCCATCATCGTTATTCATATGAACAAATCACACTTCTGTTAACCCTTCATTTCTTTGAAGAAAAAAAGTGTTCGATGAAGTCTTTATGGTATTCAATTGATATGAACTTTTTTTTCATGGATGATCTATGCTTCAAGGCTACAAAATAAATGGGTTAAATGATAGTTGTGAGTTTATTATGAAATTTCACTCATTGAGATTGGATGCAAAAACCTCTCATACAGTTTTGGTCTAGTTCAGCCAAAGAAATGGGGAAGTTCAGCCAAATCAGTTGTAACTTTAATGGGCATGTCACGTGTAGAAAGCACTCGCAAGAGTAAGTGAAAGTGCTAGAAAATGTTCAACTGGAATGCCTGAACTAGTCATTTCACAATTAGCTTTTGGGAACAGTAGTAGTTGGAAAAAGAACGAAACTCACCAGCAAACATCACGTGAGTTCAGGGGAATTACATCTATCTCGATCCCCTATGCAAGACCACTGCAATTATTAGCAAGGGAGCTCAAATCGTCTGCTGTTCTATCCTGTCCCAGTATTCTAATGCATTTCCAATCACTGAATCGCATAAAAATCTTTTTCCTCTCAAGATTTTCGCGAGTTCCAACGGAAAAAAATGATCCAGATTACCGGTATAGGAAATACTGGGTACAGATGTGCTGATGAGGGTATGAAAGGTTAGCGAAGAGACCTAAACCCACGCAATCATTCTCAATCCCTGATTAAAGTTAGCCGCGTTCGACAGCCAATCCAGCACGAAAAGCGGGCCTTGCATTCCCAGGCTACACAATAGTGACGAAAGCAAAAGATTACAAACTAAAAATAAGAAACAAGGCACAACTCAAGGGATCTGTAATAAAGGTTTGGAAGCAAACCTATGCACTAACAAGCATTACAGAATGGTAATATCCCAATACATTTCAATAAATAGGAACGACTTAACCGAAACAAGTTTGATAAACTATACTTGAAAGCACAACATCTGTGCAGGCAATAATATAGGGAAAAACAAACTCAAAAGTGACAACGGTGCCAATAATTACCAAGGACGTCACCATCCATAACAATTACAATAATCAGAAACTTTCCTTGACAATACAATATAATCATGACTTCTCCCCAGAGCCTTTTTCATTGTTAAGTCGTTGACGAAGATCATGACCAAGAACCTCCATAAATTCCTGCAGGTGCCCCAAAACCGGCTGAGTTAATTTTGCAATGCAACAGACGACAGATACTCATTTAGGACTCATAAACACTTGTTTTCACTTTAAAAGTAGCACAAATGAAAGCATCGCAAGATAAGTTACTTACGCTGGCAAGACCTTCATCGCAGCACAGTTCATTCACAAGATCGTCTCCACTACCGTTGTCAAACAAGTTGGCAGCACTTTCAGCCATAGAACGGAAAATTTCACCAGGAGGATTCTGGTGTTCAATTCTCTGAACCACTTCTTCGAGGTCAATCTAGACAGATGCAGCAGTCCCAACAACAATTTGTAAGGAATTCTTTTCTCATTATTCAACCATCAATTCACTAATATGACGTATGTGCACATGGATGCATACTTTTACAAAACAGCTCAATCAGTTTCCCATGAATAGCAGTTTTACATCAGAACAAAAAAGCAGCATCAACAAGAAAGGGAATGAAAAGTGAAAAACAAAATGCATTACTTGACTATAAATTATATATGAAAACTAACGGGAGCATTTTGTCAGAAAAAGAAATAGTCCAAAACTGCCAGCAAGATCTTCCTACATCCTCCTTTGTCTGGCACTGTATCTCTATTAGTCTGGATGGCAAGTGGATTAATGCACTGGGTAGAACCTCAGCAAGCCAGCATAGACATACTACAAATCCAAGAGAAACAACTACCCCATTAGAGCCCATTTGTTAACTAGTTCTGGGAGATCCATTAAGAAGGGGCATAACAAGAGGATATGGTACAAAGGCGATTATTTTATAGTTTGGTTGCTAGTTTGTATGGCGAATAAAATTGGGTGTATCTCTTGTTCTATTCCGATCGATCAAAAAAAATATAAAATTGGGTGGATGATGAAAAAGGGAGACAACTTACTTGCTTGCCCTTCAAAGTTCCTTTTAATCCCCAAGTTTGGGGGGGGGGGGGGGGTGGGGGGGGGGGGGGGGGGTGGTGTGGAATTGGGCAACTAAGAGAGGGCGACCAATTAGGGACAGGTTATACCCCGTCCATTAGTAGTCTGGCTGCAAAGGGACTAAACACGGGTGTGTGCCTATTAAACACCAGATTAGCTAGTCTGGGCATTTAGTACAAAAAATCGACTCGGAGAAGGCAAGGATCCTAGGCTCTTATTAGTTCCTGAGACAATGCCTTCACTCACATGGGCCCCATCCAACTCTTATCACTATAGAAAGCACCATAATTTCTTTTGACAGGGTGCAGAGGAAGGAACAAATTAACTGTTAAATTGCAATGTCTTGTGATCACAGACTATACAGGTCTTCCATGCATATTAATCACAAAATCTGAAGCATTTGACACATCCAACACTGCATGTCCTGCCAGAAAGATAAGTTTAAGACAAACCAGGGAGGACCTTTGTCCCTCAGTGACTAATTCCAGAGCATCAATCCATTCACTGCATCAAAATTCAGCCAAACTGACTCACTGTTCTAAAACTCAGTAGTCGCTCGGCCAAGCACCTTGGAGCGAGTACTCGGCGTTAGTCGGCAAGTAATGCCCACCGAGTAGGGATCAGTCCCCTCGGCCAGGCATCTTGGAGCGAGTACTCGACAAGGAATACCTTGTTTTAGAACACTGCTGACAGTCCCAGAAGGAGAACTGATTTTACTCTAGTTAGTAGTTAGATTGGATTTTACCTAAGGACAACAAGATTGCTCCAGGAAACAAACGAACTGAACTGGATGCATAACATATAGGCATATAGTTAAAGTAAAGGTCAGCATGTAGTGCCACATAAAGGGAAGACAGTTGGAAGTTTATTCTGTCATCAGATATGCATGAACACTATATATATCTCCGGAATTCATGCATGGGCTCATGATTTTAATATCTAATATACAAACCTGAGATTCTTGATCAGTTGCTTTCTCATCTCTATCTAAACTTCTCTCGACATACTGAGACTGGGGATCAGGTCTGAAGACAGATGTCGGTCGAGAGGTTGTGGGCCCGCCGCCAAGAGCTTGAGAGACAATGGGCAGCATCTGTTGAACCATACTGGCCAAGTCAATGCCTCCTCCTTGGCCTCTTCCGAGACCTGAAAACATGCTCCCAAGATCTTGGCTGTCAAATTGTTGAGCAAGTTGATTTACTGTATTCCTCATCGCAGGGTTCTGAGTAAACTGTTGTAACATATTCTTCAAAGCATCAGGAGAACCTATACCAGTCTGTTCTGAAACCCCTGCCAGTAGACCATTTAAAGCAGGAGTATGAAGAACCTGAGACATAACACTTGCTGCATCAAAATTGCCATCAGCTGATTCAGCTCCTTGCCCTCCCATTTGGAGACTTTCCATAATTTGCCCTAGGGCAGGAGGTAGCTGTCCTGGAGATGGGGAATTTATATTCCCCTGGTTTGCAAGAGAGGCAAGAGATTGCAAAGCCTGATGTCCATCTACAGTTGGTTGTTGGTTTTGACTAGGAGCACTAGAGGTCGTACTACCACTACCCCTGCCAACTGATCTTGGTTGCCTACTTCGACTCTGCGATGCAAGTATTGGACAATTTTAGTCCAGTACAATGGGCAATAATTGAGGGAATGAAGATATAAATCAAATCACAGAGTGCATGACAAATGGCAGATGGAATGAAGAATGGCAGCAAGTAGCAAAGATTTATATTTAGGAGCCACATTACTGAACAATGTGGGCATACTCCACATGCTCATTATGGACAAGAAAATCATGCTCATGGAATATCACCTAAGAACCGATCAGATGATTGATGTGATGATGGCAGAGAGTTAAATGGAAATGGGAATGCTTCCTTCCCTTGGCAAGCGATTTGAAAGACAGTGGAATCGTTGAGGGTGAGTTTCTAGGCTTGGTGCGCGGCTCAAGGCATGATCCTTACTATCGATAATTTGACCTGTAAGCGGAGAATCATTGTTAATAGGTGTTGCATGTGTAAAAGGTTTACCTAACACGGTAGCATGGGAGCCATGGTCCGTGGTGTTTTCTTGGTATGGGTTAAAATGGGCTATGTCGAGGAATGTTATGGAACTTCTAATTGCTTGGAACGGGGCTAGAGTGGGCAAGAAAAGGGAGCGTGTTTGGGCTATCATCCCTCTTTGTTTGACGTGGACTATATGGCGTGAAAGAAATTCGAAATGCTTTGAAGGGGTCGAGAAGCCTTTATTTATCAAAAGTTTTGAGATTTGTAGTTTGTATAGTTGGGACAAGGGGGAATGTAATCCCTCTATTGATCGATTTTTACATTGGTTTGAGCTTTTCTTGTCAAATAGTGGTGGTGTATAGGGTCTTTTTGTGTACGGTCAGCATTCCCTTAATGCCTTATTTCTCATATAATTATTTACTTATCAGAAAAAAGTGATGTGGGCAGAGAGTGAGCCCTCCAAGGAAAAAGAAGGCAAGCATTTCATTAAGACTTAATGCACCATTGAATTAAGTAAAAATTCTTGAAATTTTCTCTGGCATACTATTATTTTCTTTTTTCTTGAACCATAAACAAGTAGCAGGAAAGTTCAAGGCGGGAAAAAAAATCAACGAAAAGCATACTAGCATGGTAGCATAGGGCCATCGAAACTGGAGAGTGAGAGATTTGAGGTAGCTCTAGAGAAAAGAGAGTGGCTGTTAAGGAGAAGGCTCTGATCTTATAAGCATGGCCACTTCCCTCCATAAGGCCTAAGGCAAAATCTCAACTGGATACTTTTTGTACTTAAATAAGAATTTATAATAGGCGACAGCAGCAACAATCAGCAAACCTTAGGTTGCAAAGCTCCAAGCCCTAATCCAAGTGGAACAGCTGTGGTACCATCTAGATTAGTGTTCCCCTGAGCAGATCTTGGAGCACATTCAGAGCCAACCACCGACTTCAATGTAGTTTCTGTATCAGAACAGCTACCAGAAGGCAAATCTTTTTGTTTCACACCATTCTCTGTGACCTGTTCATTGCTCGTATGGCTGCTTTCTAGATGTGCCTGGTAATCAATTCCAGATTTCCAGTTTCTAGTTAACAACTGGTATAAGTTAGCCAAAAGAAAACAGCGTCGATAAAGAAATGTACCTTCTGACCTTCCCTCGCCTCGCCAGCTCCTTTGTCAACAGCATTTATAAGCTGATGGTTCCCTTCATCATTCCCACCGCCAGATACAACTGGTGGATTCTGATCGCTTGAACTCTCTGCTTGACCTACATGATGTCAAAAGGCAGTTCTGTAAACCACAAGACTGTTATACTAGTGCGACCTCAGGCATTTTATTTTTTCCCCCACCTGATGGAGCCTGGTTTTCACTCCGCATGTCATCAACAAAGTTCCTAATTCGTGAATTGACTTCGGCTACAAGTGTAGATAGCGGAACCAAATCATTCGACGGCTGTGGAACAGAAGCAGCAGTTTGAGGAGTACTGGAACCTGTCACAGTGGGTCGAGTTGGGACAGCAGTTGCAGTAACATTTCTCATGGACGGAGCTCGTGTTTGGCCGGAATCACCAGAACCAGTTCGATTTACACGTTCTCCCTGCACTCCTTCTGTATTAGGTGCCCTAGGACCAACAGCTGAAAAAATAGTTGCAAGCGAGGATGTAATCACGTCTAGTCATATAAGAATGCACATGGCAGGTGTTAAACGAGTAAAATTACAACATCCTTACCAGTGTGTATGTGGATGTTTACATGTCTTGGAACGGCTCCAATACCAACAGGTCCAAAAGCCCCAGGATTTGATAAACCAACCGGAGAACCACCAAACAGAGAGTTGGTTTGAAGAGGAAATGGCTGCAAAGATACAAATGCATCACACTGAGGCATAACTAAAACATAAGTAGACATAACCATTACCACTTCCTAAAATACACCACACAAAGTCATGACGCCAGCACTTTGAGACACGTCCAAGACTGCTCAATAACAGTTCAACACCGCATTAAGGCATAACTAACGTCAGGTGCCTAACAGCCACCACTTCAGATGATACCCAAGATACCACATTGAGTCACAACTACCAGGACCACCATTTCACTAGCAACTAAGACAAACTTGGGTAAAACAACAGCATCATGGGTCATAACCAGAACCACGCTTCCAAAACACTAAGTCCACTTCGCGTCATAACCAAAAAACCGCACTGACGCACAACATTTTTACTTACTTTTTAGTTCAGATCAAAACTTTAATATAAACACAACCACTTTTTGTTCCATAACCACGTCCACCTTGTGTCAAACCAAAAACTTTCCCAAACCCTCTTAGACATAAACAACGCCACTTTGTTTCACAACCGCGAGTTCTCGACCAGCAACAAAAAAACTCAAAACAACTACATAACAACCAAAACTCTTTTGAATAATCTAATAGACAACTCTTAAGAAAAAACATCACCACAATGTTTCCTGACCTCACTTCCTCTCACATCAAAATAAAACAAAGTTTTTTGGTTCGTCACTAGGACATTCTTGGTACTTCAGACTCGAACTTCAGTCTAACTAATCCAATTTAGTCTTCAATGAAATGTACTCTGGACCATGATTTTGATACCACGAAATGCTTTCAGCTCAATAGAACCCAGTGCTCAATGCTACCAATACGAAAAACGGAAGCATAAAATTACTAACCTGAACCATTATAGGATTTGGCCCAGATGGAGAAATATAAACTGCAGGACCGGCATTAACATAAGACTCAGCCTGCAATACAGATACAAACAGTCGCAAGTGAAATTGATTCAAAACCTGAAAGTAAGTAAAAAGAAGGAACAAGAGCTTACAGGAGATTGACCAATGCGCAGAGTCAAAATTGTCCGCCCAAGCTCTAGCAGAAGAGAACCTAAATGCTGCATTGCTGACCCTACTTGCATTGATTCTGTCTGAATTTGACCCCGAACTGTAGGATCCATAGAGCTACCCTCCTGCTCCAGACGTCCTGCAATGTGCTACAGAGTTGCAGCAGAATACAACGTCAGATTAAAAGATGGACATCAAATACAAGGTTTACTCAACTATGGCGTGGTCATATTCGTGCATTACTATACTTGACGCCACTAAGTATGTGAGAGATTGTGGATTCATGTTTGCACTTCCAAATTTTCAAACTTGGTTTCATTTCAATTAGTATTGAGACTCAATACTATCTTAATCGACCACTATTTAGTACAAATAAATGAAACCCAAAGTCAATTGCACTTAGATAGGAATTATATCTGAGAAACCCACATATAAAGTCTCTGGTTTACCTTTGTTAAGATATGTTGGAGTTTGTCCCACATTGGTTAATTATCTCCTCCAAAATTAGTATATGAGCCTAGGCGGCCTCTCCACTTATTGCCAATTGGTTTTGAGTTGGATGCTTTAACATGGTATCAGAGCCAGAGTTTGGGAGAATTTTGGGCAAGGCTCAGTATTTCGTTATTGATTGTTAGTTTGTTCCCCCTGTTTGTGCCATAAGTGCACTGTTAGTTATTGTAATCCATGTGGATCGTTTGTTTACCTCTTCACGTGCGAGTCGGGAGTCGCATGTGCAGGGGAGTGTTGGAGTTTGTCCCACATTGGTTAATTATCTCTTACAAAACTAGCACATGAGCCTAGGCGGTCTCTCCACTCATTGTCAATTGGTTGAGTTGGATGCTTTAACAAGATACATGCCACATCATGCTTGAACAAGGAGACACAATTATACAAACCGCCTAACGTGTAATTTCACAATATATATGTCTGGTGAAACTAGTCATATGTATGCACTGACAAATCAAAAATCACCAGAGAGGTGGAGAAGAGGCTGAGGCACTCTTGGAGAGAGGGTGGCAATGGAGCTGAGGCACTCAGTTAAGACAGGTGACCTCAACCCTTTCGTCCACCAACCTGGAGGAATCTGGTCTGACCTCTGAACCAAAAATATCAAGTGAAGTCAGAGGATCCCCCACTGCATGCCACGCTCTAGGTTAATGCCCGTCTGATAGCAGCTATACAATGTCAGTCAAGCCTTCCAGGTGTCACATGCCTCGTCAAAACCTCTCTTCATAAGATTGGTCAAGTTGGGTCATCCAGGAAGGGATGGAGCGACATTGACCTCACTCAGAGGTTAGCTATATGCTGATATCAACGAGATGGGTTCATAGGCAAGATCCCAACATGTAGATGATGGAAATGTGACCTAGAACATAGGATTGTAGAATGTGATCCTTAGAGGCAGGTTCATAGAATGTCGATCCTGAGGGCTGGGGCTATCCAGGTCATAGCGGATCGCGCCAGACAGAACGCAGGAGAAGACCCTTGCCGGTGAAAAAAACAGCAGATTGGCAAGCCTTCCATAGCCTCAGTATATTATACTTGGTCTTGGAGAAGGGTGAAACGGAGATGACTAGAGGTCTATGTTGTTCTGATGGACAAATGGACACACGTAGCTACATCTATATAACGGAGAGCGGTTTTGCAAAATGTCCCTCTCATAACTGTCCGCCATGGCAGGTTGAAGGGCTCAGATCGAATTGTGTTAGAATCTTTCGTTCAATCCTAGGCTGTGTTAGAATCTTTCGTTCAATCCTAGGCCCAGATTCTCCCAAATGAATTTTGGTAGTTGGGAGTCCTATGTGGCAAACTTTTTGGACTACATTGAGAGTTGCTAATTTCCAATGGTGAAGATTGATTCTCTCCGATGGAATTAATGATAAATTGAAGGGTATCAGTTCTGAATTCCCAAAGATAGCTACAGATCTATGCGTTTCTCTCCAATTTGAGACGATCCATATTCCGTGTAACAGACCCATTCCATGTTTTGTGTAATTCTATACTATATATCGAAACAATATGGTAAGCGATAGGGGTCATTTAGTGAGAAGGCCTCACGTGAAAAAATCTTAACGAATTTGCTATTAATGGAAATAATAACCTGAGGTTCAAAGGAATCAAATTGCTACATGATTATTTTAAATTTAAACAATGTAACGTTTCCTATATGGAAAGAATCCATTGTTATTTATGATATCTGTTCTGATTCAAACACGTTCCTTTTTAGTTTCAAATTTCAAGTAATTACTTCATCCCAATAAATTAATCCCATCCTTTGAATTCAATTACCTACTTGTAATTATAAATCCTATAGTACCTTAAAGTTCTCCACGAAAACTCACTTCAAGCAAATTGGAGGCAGTGCACAACTATAATCGAGGAGAACTTCACAAATATGTATTTTTGCTGTTTTGTAATTAATCCATCCGTCAAATGTCAGCCGTGAACATATCGACTACACTGTCAAGATGATATTGAAGTGGTAAATCCATATCTCTCACCCAATACATATTTTCACTGCTTTCCATTCACTTGACTTGGGTCTAACATGCTTTTTTAGTCTTCTCAGGCATAGAGAACTCCCGTAAATATATGATCTCATAATCCAATCCACATATGTTGATTCGGTGGTTCAGGGAAAAAATTTTATGTTGGTTTCAGCCTCGACGAAAAGAACATATTTTGTTTTCAGTTTCTTTTCTTTTATCATTTTATATTACCTATTGTTCTGCAGTACTTTTCGTACTTTAATCTAATTATTGGTCTTGAGAAGAGTTAATTAGATTAAGATACTAAAAGTGTTCATTACTGGTTTTTTTTCCTCTGTGTAGGTTCCTCAAAAAACATATATAATATTATTTGTCATGCCAACCTACATTGGTAAGGGCTTTGACAAGGCTTTATTTTTGTAGATTTGCACTCGAGTTTCAACAGAATACGGATTTAAACTTTTCACACCTTTTGTTCCTTATTTTATATTTGGTTCATGCATTTGCACTCGAGTTTCAATAGAATACGGATTTAAACTTTTCACACCTTTTGTTCCTTATTTTATATTTGGTTCATGCATTCCACATGTGTTCGCTTTTTGAGTAAGAATCAGGAAGAACATGAATGGATATTGAACTTCAAATTGCACACGCAATGAATATAGGTATGTATTTCAAGCCAAGAAATATAATGAAGACTGCATCATCAAATGACCAAGATTTTTTTTTTTAAACTTATGGGTTGTTTGGATTGGTGTTTGAAATTTTTTTTGAAAAATAGTAGGGGTAATAAGTGGAGAGAGATAGAGAGAGAAATGTTGGAAGTAGGGGGAATTTTTTGAAAATTCTTTTTGAAAAGGGAAGAGAACAAGGCATTAATGGTTCATTGTATCACTTTTATTAGTTACGGTAAGGTAAAGTAGGTGAGTTATCTTTTGTTCAATACAATTCATTCTTAAATGAGGGTAATGAGTACTGTTTGTTATGATGAAGATGAACCATTTTGTTTGTCTAATTACAATTAATAGTTTGTTCTTGCTAGACCATGGCTAGATATAGTCGTATAGCATCTTGAAAATGAAGGATGTAGTGGTTAGTGACGGTGGTAGCACAGAGATGAATGCGTGAGGAAGGCAACTCAGAGAGTGTTCATGATGATAATAGTAAACAAGAGTCATGACTGTTGAAGATTCACGCTCTATATTGAAGCATGGTATCCCAAATACAAAATCATGACTATTGCACGCAAGTACAGCATTTATTTGCGTGTGCTAATCGTTCGAGCCCGCACGGGCATGCACTAGTACCTAAAAAATCTACAGCAGAATCAAGTCTAAGGTGTCTTTCAAACATCTATCCAGCAAGATAAACTACATATTATTTTCCTTACACAACATATATAGATGCACTTATACGCATTTTCTAATTCTAACTGTAACATAAAAGCTGTTTCAATTAGTAAGAAATCAAAGAGCACGACAATACTGAATTAAAGACTTAAGTCCATACATGGCATGCACGAGAACATGCATGTCAACTACATGCTATGACAGTAGACGTTCTTTGGGGTGAGAAACCAAAAAGGACCTCATAAAGGGTAATATTAACAGCACATAACAGAAAGCCACAACACAGCTATCTGACCCAGTGCGTACCGATAGTGCAGCAACAGTGTGACTGCTTAGCAGACGCTGCGCATGCCGTAGAACAACAACCAATGCTTCAGGTGTTGACAGTCCGCGTGCAGTGGTAGGCAATTCCGTTGTTGGTCGATCTCCACTGTTGGAAGGTGATTGATTTGGTAGATACCCTTTACGTAACAATCAACACACATACATTATTCAGCAAGTAACTTCCAAAAACATAACAAAAACACTAGGACTATGAAATTATCACCATTTTGTGACAGTACCACCTCCATGCGGTTCATGAACTCAGAAAGCGTGTGCAAAGAATCTGGAATTGGCTGAAGAAAAGACAAAACATACATAAAGAAGAAACAACTAAATGCAAGTCCAGTAAGAATAAAACAGAAAAGGCAGAATTTAACCAACCGCATTAAGAGAAGGAACGGCTATTGCTGCCCCCAATGGCATTTGCAAAACCTGGGGTAAGAATTGGCTGGGTAATGCCTGTCCAGGCTGTGCTTGAGTTCCAGCTTGGCCTTGAGCACCAGAGTTATTTCGTGTTCCTTCTGTTGCCTGCCCTTGCGGAGCCGGAACTGGAATGTTGAACTACACAGGAAACAACAACTAGTTTAATCAGGTAACTAGCGCATAGAACAGATTCACAATCTTCCTCAAACCATTACAAAGGCCACATGCTCAATCAACAACGCACTTAAAAGTGAATTCCTTAGGGTCACACATGACTTAGATATCAAATCAATCAGACAGTCACAGCCAACAGTAAAGTGAAGGATAAACAAGTAAAATTCAACCTGCATAGTGGGTTGCACACCCCCGACAACATTACTTGCATTCTGGCTCCCAAGTCCAATCGAATTCAGAACCGCCCCAATAACCTGAAAGTCGAGCACCGAGGAATATCACACCCCTGCCTAAACAAATACACTCGATTCATGATTAAATCAATGTGTCACATAAAGGCCAAAAGGTCCCCGCACACACCCGAGTCAGATCTGGTACAATGCCTTCCCCCTGGTCCCCAACATTAAGGGTCCCAAGTACTACACTATGAGATATTTGTCCAATGCGATTACGTGGGGCAGCAGTATTAGCATCCGGTCCTGCCAAATAGCATAGAAAATTGCTCTTAGTTGAGATCTTAAGACTAAAAATACAACTGACAATGGGATAAAAGCAAATGAGCCAATGAATCAATACCTCTATTACCAGTATTTGCACTTGTCTCTCCAGAATTTGTCCCAGAAGCAGGCTGTGATTCAGAAGGCTGCCTGACAACTAAGTGCAATGTATGCCCATTTTCAACATCTATCCCTAGTTAAGGCTTTATAGGATTAATTGACGATACATGGATAGTGAAAAATATGATGCATCGAAACTGCAACACGCTATCTCGGACAGGAAAGAATCTCCCTTGACCAATAATATAGAAGAAAATAACCCAGCAAATTAACACATGCAATAGCGACGATCCACCAAACCAGCACCCATGAATTCCATAGACAAAAGTCTCTTTCCTTCATAGTTGAACCACCACTCCACAAACTACATTACCCCATCCAAAAAGAACACAGAATCCAAATACAAAGTAGTGTAACCAGAAATCAAAATACCCTTCGGTAAAAATTGGAAGAGAGAAGGGAAATAAAAGCTAGGAAGTTTGTATCTTATAACCACAATCCGAATGGCTGCAGAGTTAACCATGAAACCAGCCAGCACATATGTATATTCCTTGAAATTCAGAAATTGCACTGCCAAAGTACAGCAGCAACACCACATATTGCTTCTGAAGCCAACAAAGCAGCAAAAAAGTATGTCACCCAAGAACAAAAAACTGGAGTGTACTATTAAACAGGTCTAGTGCTATAACCTAAAAATCCTTCTTTTTATGAAGAGAACAATCCAAGATCCTCTAATATGGCTGAAGAAATACATTATCATAGACATGGTAGGATACGATATGCAGAAAGCAGGTGATCATCCTTCAAGACTTTTCCCCTAAAAATGAGACGTTGTTGCCCAACTGGCAACCCAATTTCACTAGCTATTTTCTCCTTGAACAGTGATACTGGCATCTGAAATTGTTCGATATCAACAGTAAATCATAAGTACAAAATTATTGACAGCAACGCCAAAATGTATATTACCATTGCGTATTACAGGTACTCTTAATAAAATCAGATATCCACGAACAAAAAGACAATTTGAATGTGGCAATCATCAATAAATACTTTCATCACTATTACAGTCTTAGAAAAATGAACTGCAGATTTCTGTAAATGATTTGGAAAAAACAAACAGGAAAAAATGAAGATGACTGACTAAATTACATTTTTATCCACATGAAAGCTATAGATCTGTGAATCCAGAGTCTTTATATTCAGCTCCACCATTGATTCTGAACTTGCACCACCACTATCACTTGAACTGGAACCTTCCATTGTATGATGATCTGCCGAACTCTGCTTGCTAAGAACTACACACGCAATGTGTTAGTTCCAATGAAAATAAGCGTCTAATAATTTTTAAACAGAAAGATGCAAGGCCACACCATCAAATTTAGCTACCCAACCTTTCTGACTACAACTAGCCAAAAACTACGAAACCACAAGCAATATATCGAAAATGAGACAAACAATCTACATTGCTAGTGGTGGGGTACAGTGCAAAGACAGAAATTAGTCCAGGTTTTTAATCCCTTTATTTTCCTTACTGGCTGGCATCTCAGTACCAAATACCTTACTCCTCTTTAAGCATCCACATAAAAAAATCTTCCAGGCTTTAATTATAACCAAAACTAAAAGCATCCCTTTGGCCTTTGCTATCCCTCATTTCAGGCAATTTATGTTCAATTACTAATGCGAAATAAACACTATCACCGTGAAACATCCGAATCATCTTGACTAGAATTTCCCAGCTCCACCATTCTACATATTGCAATGCAACCAGGATAGTCGTCAAACCTAGCCAGCTAGCCGCAGTAGTTGGACACGTAAAAAAATCATTTCAGGCGAAGCAATATATGTTTAATTATTTGGAATGCAACCAGGATAGCAGTCAAACAAACCTAGCCGGCTAGCCACAGGAGTTGGACACGTACAAAAATCATTGCAGGCATCGTCACGTGATCAATGCCGTAACAAGTTTGAAGCAAAATCATAACCTAGGGTTTGTAAAACACCAGCACAATAATAATAATGATAGTCCTCCAAATTTCCTTTCAATAATACTCAAGAAAGCCATCAAACCTAGCCAGCTAGCCCCCAGTAGTTGGGCATGTACAAAAATCACAGCAGGCATAGCAATTTATGTTCAAACCTAGCCGGCTAGCCGCAGTAGCTGGACACGTACAAAAAAAACACTGCAGGCGTCCTCACACGATCAATGCTGTAACAAGCTTGAAGCAAAACCCTAACCTAGGGTTCGTAAAACTCCCACGCAACAATAATAACGATAGCCCTCCAAATTTCCTTTCATCAATACTCAAGATAGCCCAAGGTTTGTCAACACTCTAGCCCCTACACTATCTTTTCAATAATCCTCAACCAAGATAGTTCCAATTTTATGAACTATGCGTTCATGCACACGCGCATAAAGAAATGAAAAGGAAAGGTGTTCATCCAATGATGGATTCAGATTAATAGCAGGAATTGAAAATTCTAGCTTAAACCAATCTATGACAGAAGGAATCCATTTTACATATTGAAAAAGCCAAGATAATTCCAACAATTTCGATGGAGTATGAAATTCAACTTACCTAGGGTTTGTGGTATACAAAGCTTGACTTTGTACGAAGACCGAGATGATATAGAGGGAGAAAATCGAACCCCTTAGATGGCGAAGACTTTGAGAGAGAGAATCGGATTGACGAGAGCGGAGAAGACGACGGATTGCTTTGCTTAGGGAGGAAGAAACGAAACCCTCGTTGTTTGGGTGGGGGCCAAGCGGTGCAGGAGATGGTTCTTTCGTGAATGGGGATTTTGTGAGGGAAGAAGATCTGCTAGCACATGCACCTTGTCATGGACTCTGGATCATAGGAGCGTCTCTCTCTCTCTCTCTGTGCCGATCGACCACACAATTCCAGAAGCATCTAGAATTCTGCGACCATCAGCCCGGAAAGTTTTTGCACGGTAAATTAATACTACTGTACTCGGGCCGTTTCAGAACGTGAATAAGGATTTATTTTTTTTCAATAATAAGACTTGTTCTATAAAAATAAAAAGAATGTACTTATTTTTTCAGAATTTATATAGGTACCAATGGGTGTCGGGTCGTTTTCGGCCACCGGACGGCCGATCCGAGTCAAGCCGTCCAAAAATTCTAAAAAAAAATGTGAGGGGCTATCGCGGGAATCAACGGCATCCGAGGTGTGTAGGATGCTTGACCCGAGCACCCTTTTTTCGTGTATATGATTTCACACGAAAAAGAGGTGCTCTAATCAAGCACCCTACACACCTCGGATGCTGTTGATTCCCGCTATAGCCCTCTCAATTTTTTTTTTAGAATTTTTGGACGACTCAGATCGGCCGTCCGGTGGCCGGAAACGGCCCGGCGTGGCCGTCGGTACAATTTCCCTCATCGGCGCCCATTACTCATAGCACAACTCCTTATTTTTTAATAAGGCAATTTCAAGCTCAAAAATCATGTGCTTACACAAATAATTTTTTTATCAATATGAATATTGTTTGATAGATCTCATTGAGATCTTTAATACAGTGCAAAAAAAATTGAATTTTTTTTTCATTTACATTATTTTTGAGTTTGAAAATGTGAAATAAACTTTTTATCTGAGTTTTGTGGAATAACCCTTTTTATTTTTCTTTGAGAAGTTCCAAAATAAATACTTATTTTTTAAGAAGATTTTTCGGAACGGGACTTTTTAGGCCCCATTCGGAAAGGAAAATAAGTCCTTATTTTTTAAGAAGGCAATTTCAAGCTCAAAAATTAAATTTTTTTCCTATAAATATAGATCTTATTTGATAGATTTTATTGAGATCTTTAATACGGTGCAAAAAATTGAAAAATTATTTTTCATTTACATTATTCTTGAGTTTGAAAATGTGAAACAAGTACTTATTTTTTAAGAAAGTGTTCTGGAACGGAACCTTAATTGATTGATGCAACAACGGCGTATTTTTCACGATGAATAAAACTATGGGTACACTACACCACCATTTGGTGTGGTAACACCAAATGTTCACCCCTTGTGTGGGACCCATGTCAGGATTTCATACAAAAATGACCGTAGCTGTTTAATTTATTTAAAATAATTTTCTAACAAAATTAGCTATTTTACCTATGTAAAGTGAAAAAATCCTCATGCAACAGATTAGGTAAACCAAATGGGAGAATATCTCTGGCTACAGTGTATAGGCATATTTAACTATCAACTGTTCATGAGCAAAACCATTTAATACTATTATCTTGCAAACTTTCCCCATCTCTCCTTTATTTTTTTCTTGGAAAAGAAAAAGAAATAGTATTTTATTAAAAAATAGAAAAAATAGATAATATTTGTGTAGTGTTCAAAGAAATGTGAGTATATAAAATAAAAAAAGTATACTATTCACAAGCATTTTTGACTATGTATTGGTGTATATGCTCTAAGGATTATTGGAAAAAAAATATGCTCAGTCAGATATCAATAAGAGTTTTTATCGATTCTGCAATTAAGTTTTTGACAGAAAATTGAGCATAAAATCAATCAAGCCCAAATTAAGCACATAATCGATTAAGCTCTTACCGGTATTCAACTCAGTTATTTTTTCCATGAATCTTTTTTTTTTAAAATTTGAATAGCTCTGATTATTTGTATAAGATCCCAAAATATATGGGTCTCGTGCAACGCGGTGTACAAAATGGTGTATAATAGTAAAAAGACTCGCTTCGCGATAGGACACGGTCATGCTTTTCTTTTTCCATTTTGGAGATATTTTCCTCCATCTCAAATTGCTCGGATTTTTTAATAAACGCAAAAAATAACTGGTCAAAACACAACTTAAGGGTAATTGGTACGAACATTTATGATTGACATTTATGTTCTTTTGAAATCGTGGTCCGATTTCATTTAAGAACTTTATTTTTTTTAATTTTTTTTTGACAGTCACTTAAGAACATCATTGGCTTTGCCTAGTGTGCAAATTACCTCACTTTTCCCCCCCTTTTTTTAGAAGAGGTAAGAAACTTATGCAATGTATACATAGTTAGCAAGTTAGTTTATAATCTATGTAAAAGGAGGGGAGAGGATGTTAGGCTAGAAAAAAGCTAAATAAGTTACAACAATGATTTAGGTAAACTATGAACCAGTTAGAATGTGTTTGTTTTGAGTCTCTAAAATCAACCTCTGTATCTAGGAATGTGTTCGTTTTGAGTTTTTAAAACCAACCTCTGTTTGCACACGGTTCCTAATATTACTTTGTTTGGCTTGAGTTTCTTTGTTTGTAGCTTGAACTCGCTCGCTCGATTGCAATATTAACGAAAAAGTCACCGCACGATACGATGTGACTTAACTAGGCACAAATATGCTGCTTGTCGCACCACCTGGAAATTCTCATTAACTTATGTAGGTGACACATGACTTGCCTATTAGATAGGAGTATTATTGAAAGGAAATTAGCGTTTGTGAGCGACCTTACTCTATAAATTTGTAATTATGAATCGTAAATTGTTTTACTTTTAGATTATAATAACAATAACATAAAAAAAAACTATTAGATAACATATTGTTTTGCTATTTCTTCTCTTGAAAAAAACTTAGGGAAGTTATTTTGTCACTCAACTTCCCTACTTTCCTCTAACGACACTCTCATTTATGTCTCTATTAGATGATTTGTTTTGTGAGAGAATGATAGTACCGCTAGCAAAAATGGAAGTGACAAAATCACTTCCCAAACCTATTTAAAACTTTTATTTGCTCCATCATTCATGTTTTTTCTTCTTTTAAGTGTTTTTTTTTAATACAACCAAACTCAATCTACTTGTTTGCAGTCCTTATGACTCTTTTCATAATAATAATATTTACTTTTTCTCGGGATCGGTCTTATTCGTTTTGGAGTCTCAATTCTTAGACACAGTCTCCAATAAAATTTCACTACCTATCTCTCTTCATTCATTAGTTTCAAAAATCTCCATCAAAATTCAAACCGAACACGGCAGATCTAGGAAACTTTCGCTTCTAAACGACTCTTCCAAATTTTAGTAGACAAAATTGACATATACTATCGCTTTTCTTTTACATGTATAGAGAGATAGACACCAACGACTAATTTTTAGAGACTGTTTTTGCAAGTAACCACAAATCCATACTAGAGCCCAAAATAGTTTACAAATAGAGCTATCTCGTAACGCTATGGTTTAGCTTGCTTAATGACAAAAGTCTCCAAATGCGTCATTTTGGAGTTTTCCACGGGTTAGCGATACCAACTGCAATGCAAAACATACCACCAGTAATTGCCATTTGGAAGAGGAGGAGTAGAGGACAATGCTAGAGGGCAAAGGCAAATTGGACTGAAGCTCCCCACCAAATCCTTGAGAAATATATATAACTGATATAGATGAGACGATCATCGGATGCTCACACGCATCGGCCAGAGAGAGAGAGAGAGGCGCCAACTGGTTCTGCAATGGCGGCAAACGAGTCACCGAAGACAACAGGGAAGCCCATCCGATGCAGAGGTACTATGGCGTCCTAAATTCTTAAGCATTTTGAATGACGGTTTTGAACCGCAGCTCAATAGGCAGTAGATAATCCACGTTTAATGCCAACAAAGTTAGAGTTTCAATGTAATTTCCACAATATCAATCCACTTTCCTGATATTAGTGCTGTTAAGTTGTCAGTTGTTCCAAAAGCTTAAGTGGCTTGGAAATGGACCCAATAATATATATCAAACTATATAACATCCTCCATCACGTGCAGCTCTGTCTTGCACGTGGAGATGCGAATTTTCATAGATAGAACGAAACATAATAAGAAGGGAAGAAACAAAAGATAAACGGGGAACAAATGCAGACAAAGAGACTTGAACCCAAGATCTCTGATAGCTCTGATATCATGTTAATTTGCTGGTTATCTCCAAAGCTTAAGTTGTTAAAAAATGGACCCACCGATGTATATGAAGCTATCTAATAAGTACACATTTTGCATATATCTATCGGTACACCTTTAACATATATCAATTTTGGCACATTAATCATGTTGTCCACACGGCTGAGGTTGGCATTTTCTTTCGAAAAAATGCAGCTGCAGTTGCTCGAAAACCAGGGGAGCCACTGGTGATAGAGGAGGTGATTGTGGCCGCGCCGAAGGCTCATGAGGTTCGCATTCGAATCATATGCACCTCTCTCTGTCACAGCGACATCACTTTCTGGAAACTCAAGGTAATGACCTTCGACTCTCAGATTTCACAGAATCGTCATGAGTGGATTTCACTGAAGTTTTGTTTGTCTAGTTGATAAACTTTTAGCTGTGGTTTCGTGATTTTTGAAGGATCCTCCTGGTTATTTCCCAAAAATTCTTGGCCACGAATCGATCGGGTAACTTTGAACTACACTGTATTTTCACATCATCTGATGTACGACTGATAGCTAGAGAGGTACTGAAGTGTGAAGGATCAAGGATTCAACATAAGCTGTTAGAGAGAGGGACAACTTTATTATTTATTTGCTTATTTACTCCTCATTTTTCTCCTTTTTTTTAGCGATCTTACGGTTTGCAATGGTCTCGTTAATTTTTATCCCTATTTTCTTACATATTGCATTGATCTTACTTCCATCACAAAACCATGAACACTCAAATGGCTGTGGACCAAATAGGTTATAGCTGTAACTTCATGAAATACTTCCAATCATCATTGTCAATGTCGTTGTTATGATTTTGTAATTGTGTCTTTGATGATCCATTAGAATTTTCATAATAAAAGCTCGACAATTAATTGTATTGTTCACAAGTCACCCGATCTGTGCACGATTTCAGTTCTCATTCCAAACCAAAGGAAATTTAATTTTGTTGATCAAATGAAATGAATCCTTTTTTGTGTTGTCAAACTGCGGTAACTAGCCATATTGGGCTCATGTTCTTGCATGACATAAACTGCCGCGAAATATTGATAAAGATGGCTATGTCGCGAGAGATAGCAAACAATGTAATTTTACAACATTACTTGCCCTTTTAACTTCAAAAGGATATTCATACCAATGCACTAACTGAGGTTTGTGTTTTATTTTACAACATTCTTGTTATCAGATAAATAGGCAGCAATGAGAAACAATATTGAATTGTGTCCATGAGTTTGTTTATTTTGCATGTGATTGTATCTCAAAATATTGCATTGTTGGTGGTACTATTTAGCTTTCATCCACTCCGCATCTTCTTGTTTCATGATCCAAAACATAGTTTAGCTGTAGTTTGATCTCAATGGCCATGCATGAATTTTTTTTAATTTCCAAGCATTATAAACCGTTCATGGTTATGTCCTTGAAGGGTTGTGGAGAGCATTGGGGAGGATGTAGATGAGGTGACTGAAGGAGATATTGTCATCCCAAGCTTCATGGCAGATTGCGGAGCATGTGCTGATTGCAAATCCAAAAAGAGCAAGCAGTGTTCAAACTTCCCATTCAAGGTCTCTCCTTGGATGCATAGAGATGAAACTAGCAGATTCACGGATCTTAAAGGAGAGAGACACTATACCATTTCCTATACGTGTCAAGTTTCAATGAATACACAGTGGTAGACATTGCTCATCTAGTAAAAGTTGACCCTGCAGTCCCGCCAAATAGGGCATGCCTCCTCAGTTGTGGAGTTTCAACAGGTAATACACTTGGATTTCTCTCTTTTGTTTGTAACATGACTTACACTTCTATACTGATTGGAGATAATTGGGAGCAGTCTCCATTTGTGCCAGGCAAGATTTTAGTGTTTCCGACATATATTGCTTAATTTAGGTTGCTGCAGTCCATCTCTACCCCATTCCCATAAATAAAAGTATGATTTCACCAATAATATTACCTTGTCCTGCTGTGGATTTTTTAGTCAAGTTGGTTGTTTATCAATTCCACTAGGCAAAATGTAGAAGGTACTTCACCATGATTGTGGATACTTTTTATCCTAGCATATGGAAGTAATTTGTTTATGAATGCTTGGACAATATTGAAAGGATCATTAGAGGAGTTTAAAGATGAAAAAAGAAAGCAATGGGAATACCAACACAAAGTGGAATATCGAAGAAAAAAAGGAACTAAAAAAACTGTCTGCTTCAGACCAGCCTCATGGCCTCGCATCTAGCTTCCAACCCCCAATCTTTCTCCGAAGGAAACGAACCCCTCTCATTTGCCACTACAGGTTTATAAGAATAATTATCGTATATATACTCCTAGGTTTTTGAGATATTCATACTTATGTTGATGGTTTTCTTCATAATAGGTCTACTGAAAAATAATAGATTGGCTTGCATAGTCTGAGATGACTATGTTCAACCAATTTTCCACTACGGCCCAAGTTTGTAGCCAAGTTATTTCCTAAAAGCATTTGCATTTGATTAAATCATTGCTCTAGCTCCTGCATGAAGTTAATACCAAACAAGCACAGTGTTGGGTTTCAGGGGTAGGTGTTGCTTGGAGAACTGCAAATGTGGAAGCAGGGTCCACTGTTGCTATATTTGGCCTTGGAGCAATTGGATTAGTAGTATGATTTTACAGCAGCTAAAATCTTCTATTTCTTCTTCCTTATATTTTTTCTTTTTTCCCTTTCTGTTGCAAAGTCGATAACACGTGTAGCTGATTACCTTACGAAGGAATAAAAATAGTATTTCTAAGCGACCATCATGCTTATAATGATTTGGCATTGTAGGTTGCTGAGGGGGCAAGAATATGTGGGGCATCTAGAATAATCGGCGTGGATGTGAACCCTAACAAGTTTGGAATAGGTAGATTCTTGTTTTCTGTATTTGGTCTCTTTCACTTATGATAATCAGAAACCCTTGGAATCACCCTAACGAGAAAAAGAAATTATGCCTTTTCTGAGGAATACATGCATCTTGTTCTGTACATTTTGGTTTTCTTGGCATGGATTTCAAGGATATTGTCCTTTCTCTTTCTCACCCAGGGAAAAAAATTGGAGTAACAGATTTTGTGGACTCTGCAAGTTGCGGGGACAAATCTTTGAGTGAGGTACTCTTGTTACCCAAACCTTTTTGGCACGATTATAGATTACGCATTTCTCTGTCTGTCTCTACCGTTGAGATGCTAATTGGTGAAGAGAAGACATGCTTTTCATGGTTTGAAATGGCTGAAATTGGTTCCTCTGATAGGAGCAAATAAATAATCTACCTGTAATGCAGACCAGTTAATAGGAAAGCTTCACGTGATTATATGACAATGCAAAGACATCTATTATTCAGTTGTAGCAATGTGCAGAGCTGGTTAGCCCTTTCAAAAGTTACAGAACTATACGACTACTATGGTTCAGCAAGTTACAATTGGAGTGCTTTGAATCTCAATAGTTGCTTGTGAGTGAATTTCGTCTTTCAAAAAGTGCCAGGATCTGTGGAGTTGGGGGCTATGGAGGCAGGAAACTTGAATAATAATAATATGGTTCTATAGATCGTTACATTTCTCATTAATTTTGTACTTCTTTTTCTTTGACATTAAGCAGTGAATGAAGGATTGACGACTAGGTTTTAATGTCTTTCTTCTTCTTTCACATTAAACAAGTGATAAAGGAGATGACTGGTGGAGGTGTAGACTATTGCTTTGAATGTGTTGGTCTGGCATCCTTGGTGCACGAAGCATTTGCTTGCTGCCGACTGGTCTCTCTCTCTCTCTCTCTCCACACGCTCAACCGTACCATCATTTTGAGTGAAACTGCTAACCTACATCTTTATTGGTTTGTCATTTTTAGTGTCATGTATCTCTTGCCTTTGTGGAGGTAAGACCATGTAAGATATAAATGTTGATTGTTTAGAAAAACTAGTAGGACGAGTTCAAGGTATACATGTCAAAATTTTATATGTAAGCTTAAGCAACATTTTATTGCGAAAAGGATTTAAGTGATCAAATCTTCGAACTTTCTCGGTGCATCAGATAGAAATTAATCTGGAAATTTCACCCCTTTGTAACTTCAGGGCTGGGGCAAGACAGTTGTGTTGGGACTGGACAAGCCAGGCACCCAGTTGAGCTTTAGTTCTTTCGAGGTACTTCTCAGTGGGAAGACAATCACAGGATCCCTTTTTGGCGGTCTCAAACCAAAACATGATATTCCCATCATTGTAAAACGTTATATGGACAAGGTAATCTTATACTTTAGCAACTTTTTCTTTCAATGCTTAACAATTAAGACAAAGCTGGTTTGACGGAGGAGTTTCTATTGAAGCTTACGTAGAAATGCTAGACGCTTTAAATGAGCTGGTTTCCTTCCTTGCTATTCAAAGGCATAATGTTGTAATTCATGCCTATCCTAAACAGTTCTCACTTCTCAAATAGGAGTTGTAAACATAAAAGGGTTCAATCACGCTGTTGGTTTTAAGTTTTCACGTCATTAATCATCCCTTACTCTTTTTTCGTGCTTTCAGGAACTACAGCTGGATGAATTCGTTACACACGAGGTGAGCTTTGAAGACATCAACAAAGCTGTTGATTTACTAATTGAAGGGAAGTCTCTCCGATGCGTTATATGGATGAACCAATGAGTAAGTTCCTGTTGTGTTGTATTGCGTGCACTATGGACTGTCCCTAGTGACATCTCATCTTGTTGTCGTGCACTCGTGCTTCTTTGTACCTCCAAAAAGACATGACTTTAGCTGCTTGATTATATAAAATCTATGCAAATGCATAAATCTCTTGAAAAGGATGGAGCTGTTATTTTTTGTTTGGACTATAAGGAAATTTGTGGCACAAGTATTTTGTAGGTTACTCAAAAGTTGTTCAAATATGTTGATTATCTTAAGACATTATAAATGCACTAGATGCCCCGGTAAAGTACTTAGTGGGGATTTAGTTGTTTCTTTTGATGATCCAATGTGTCTTAAGAGAGAAATCCTAGAGCTAGCCTCCTGTGTCACTTGCCATTCAACGGTTGCTAAGCCATAGAAGCTAGCATTATTGAGTTTCCACTTGAAGTATAAGGAGAAATCATCATCATTGTAAGATGATGTGGGACTTGGTTGATCTCCCTTTTCAAATGAGCCTCTTTGGGTCGATCACGTTGTTTTCATATCACCGGATATTATGCCAGGGGGAGGTCAGTGATGGGTCGGGTAAGAGCTTGAGCTCGGCAGAGGTGAGATCTAAGGGGGTTTTGGGCCTTGCCTTTCTTAATAAACTTATTTCCTTTTGCCATAGTTGCTGCTATATACGCTGATAAAGTGTGTGGACCATATAGAGTTGAAGCAACCTATCGAGTTTACTATGTTGGAAGTTCAGTTCCTGGTTTACTTAGATGATAGAACTACCAAGCAACAAGCTGACAATTTGACAACTTTCAACATTTCTTAAAGCAAATCAATAACCGACCCCGGTTAATTTTTAGCTTTAATGAACTCCAGTTAGACTTTCAAAAAAAAAGAACTCCAGTTACACTTGTGTCCTTTTGTAGGTCATCTTAGGAAATGGATGGTCTGATGCACATAATACACGAGGGATTTGGTTTGTACCTCGTATCGTTGTTGCTTGTATGCCTTGGTTGTTGCTTGTATTCCTTGGAAGTTAGCTACGTGTTGCAAGTAGGTGTTTGTGAGCCCTGCTATTACAATATCGGTTTCATTGTCAACTTGACTTCCCATTTTCCTTTACGTATCAGTGTACCTTTAACTGCCTCCATAAGTCGCCGGCAGGCCATTGTTGCGAACTCTGTAAAAGTCGCACAAAAATTTTCTGTTATTCCATTCTGCGAAAACAAAACAAAATATTTCAATTGGGTGAAACAGAGTATTCGTCTTTGGTTTCTAGTTTATGATTTCTTTAGCAGGAATGAAACTTCTAGTGAAACAGATTACTGGTCTTAGGTTTCTGGTTTACTAATTCTTTAGCAGGAATGGAACTTCTTATCTTTTATAGCACCACTGTTCCAAATATTTGGTTGACATTCTTTTTTAAATGTTTGAGAAATGGGAAAATGAACCGGACATGGTGGCCAAGTTTAATGTGAAGGAAAACAAACCTCCTGGATCAGATAGAACTATACAATAAACACCAAAATTAAAATTGCAGTGGACAAATTAATCAGGTTGAGGCATGGAAATCTCACTCTCTTTAAAGAGCTTCATGCCCTCTATGGTGACAAACGGGGGTAGGAAAAATTTCTGACTTGAACCCTCCAAGATACAACAGCTCGATAATTTATCGTGTGGTTGAATTCTCCTATGTGTGAAAATGGTATTGGAGCTTCTATATGTCAATATTTTGTGCTCAACAAAACGAAAACTGGAAGTTCAGGCCAAGACGTATATCCAAGGAATCATTCTAATGTGAAAGCAATCTTTTGCAATCTCTAGCAAAAACCAGTGCTCACAATCAAAGTCACATACTGCGAGTGCGTCAGCAGAAACATGAACATGAAAGGGTCTTCAAATTTATTCCAAACTATAACAATACATGCGAGCACGAGCATAAAGCGGGTTCGATCCGTCCTACCGAAGGATCCTACCGAAGGATCACGTTGCTAAGATCGTAACAACTCGTACAGTGGTAAACAAATACTACTTGACAAGGCTTAATTAACTCAATTGAAACAGACAATGTAGCATAAATTTCATGATCCGTGGTTGATAGAAACATCGTTTCTTAGCCTCCCTTCTTCAAAAATGATTGATGTTGTAGATTAATAGGTGCAAAAACACCATCGAGGGATCAAGATAAATTCCAGTGACCATGAATCCAGTATAAACATAATTGTTTTTCATGTGCGATATTGGCAAAGAAGAATGAAAGCTATACAAAATCAACATCAGCCGACTGGTTGTGAGATTTTAGGGCTCAAAGAATGGAAGATTAGAAGAGACCTGGTTATGATGGCAGTGAGACCAGCTCCATCACTTCCTCTGCTCTGCTGAACAATCTCTCTCGAGCGAGCGAGCGAGTGAAGTGAATTTATTCGATGATCAGATGGGTTTAATCCAATGTGGGCAAACCTATTTTCATAAAAAAAAAACTCACTCCAATCATTCTTGATTATGTACTAATTTGTGTTCGATTATCGTGATCATTAACACGGTTCATCTTCTTGACAAGATCTACAACTTGAAGAGTTTCGATCAAGAAATAAGCCAGGAATGAGTTCACAATTTATCAATTACCCTCTGGAATCGTCATTGTGAGCAACCTCGCATGTATGGGTTGAATCCAATGTGAGCAAGTCCTTTTCATAAAAAAAAAAACTCACACCGATCATCCCCGATTATGTATTAATTGGTGTTTGATTGCCATTATCACTGCCATGATTTATCTTCTTGACAATATCTACAAATTGAAGAGTTCCGATCAAGGGGTAGTCCTATGGTACACACCCCTTATTAAGGGGTGTACTGTACGTATCATGATTTTAAACCCTTGGATTTCAAAGTAAATAATCCAGACCACCCATTTATTAAACCAATTAATAAAATAAAAAAATGGCTTAGCAGGTAACAGGTTGTTCTCTCTTCATTGACTTTCTCTCCCTCTCCCTCATGTGTAAAATACTACAAATTATATAACATAACCATAATTGTTATGACAACACAAAAAATTGACACTTTCTTACCACAATGTGTCGTACCAAAAGAAATCGATCAAAAGATACTAGATACAAGACCAAAATATATCGTTGCACAATCAATAATTATTATTCCCAAACAAAATACATGTCTAAAATATCACAAATTAAATATTGTATAACTTAACATCCTAACAGTCCTGATCGATCATTTTAAAAATACACTCACTAACGACATTTAAATTGTACAGTCAATTTATATTTGGTATGAAACCTAGTCCTCTATTGTAGTTGAATGTAATGTAACCATGCGACTGTGACACAATAATGACGATCAAATCCGTTGAATTTTTTATGTTTGTTGATTAAGTCACCTACATAATTTTTTGTCTCAATCAAGTTTAGGAAGCTCCATCATCGGCACGCAAATTGAATAATAGAATGATATTTTCCATCCAATTAAGTGTCTAGCTATAAGCCATCAACTTCATTCTTGATACGAATGACTTAATTAATATTATGTAAAAGATAGACGATTTTGATAAAATAAAATAAAAAATAAAATAAACACTTTACGTGGGGCTCAGATGGTGCATTATTATATTTTAATGTTGTATTGAAATTGAACGATGAGATTTGTTGAAGTATGAAATTTCAAGGACTAACTATGTGATTTATTCTAAAAAATAATAACATTCTTTTAAAAAAAAATAGGAACGAAGGGTTTAAGACTTGAACCCCAAATCTTTTAGATAAATGTCCAAACTCCAACACCTTATCACTATGGTACACAATTGAGAATTTGTAATTCTAAAGGCTATTAATTATATAATATTTTCTTGTATGTAAGGGCGTTATTTTTAGGCTAAAAATTTGAGAAGACAGAGGCCTCAAATGCCTCCGTCCTAGTGATGGGTTTGCACTTGTAGATCATATTATAGCTATGTCATTGGTGTAAATCAAAATGTCGACTATAATAATTTTTTTTGAAAGAAAGTACAATGACAATAAATTTACAAAATTATTTAGATTTTACTTCCACGACCTAGTTCCAAGGACCACCATTAAATTTGGATTGATACGCATAGGGTGAAGGTTTGACACCGATCCATGTGTTAAATATATAGTGCCAATTGTTAAGTGCACCGCCCTAAATATTGATAAGATAGGGTATTAATATAATTAATTTCACCAATTACAAAAAGGAGAATAATTTTCACCCTCTATTTTTTGATATTCACACTTATTTTTTTGTACTCCATTTTAGTGTTGAAAGTGTATGCATTTGAGACAGTTGAATAATTATTTTTTTCGTGACCTCTTATTTTTCCACAAAGGAATTTTGATTTTTTGAATTAAATTTTGTAGAAAAAGAATTTGATTTAGACTAATATTTTGAGAGGAAATTGTAGTTGTATTCGAAAATTTGGGTATAGTACTTACTTTTTGGTGAATTTCTTAGATGAAAATTTTGTGCGAAAACTTCATTTTTAGTTTAAATTATTGAGGTATTGTGTAGGGACAAATAAGAATTTGAAAAATTAGTGTAGAGGGAATCGAAAATTAAGACAATATGGTGGAAATTTTAAAATTTGAAAAAATAATGTGGCGGGAATTGAAAATAATTAGTAGTATTGTATTTTGTCAATTATAACTATCGTTTACTGAACATTCCGATTGAATTTTTTTTATACGACACGTTGTGGGTATGAAAACGCCAATTTATGGTGTTGTCATAACAAATTTGGTTATATTACTGAATTTGCGGTATGGTATTTTGCTAATAATAACTATCGTTAACTGAGCATTTCATTTGAATTTTTTTATACGATACGTTGTGAGTATGAAAACGTTAATTTCTGGTGTTGTTATAACAAATTTGGTTATATTACTGAATTTGAGGTATGATATTTTGTTGATTATAACTACCATTAATTGAACATTCTGATTGAATTTTTTTATACGACACGTTATGGATATGAAAACGTCAATTTATAGTGTTGTCATAACAAATTTGGTTATATTACTAAATTTGTGGTATTTTAGACATGTGTTATTATGGAATATTTTAATTAATTTCCTTTGGTACGACACATTGTGGTAAGAAAACATCAATTTATGATATTGTCATAACAATTATGGTTTGTTATAAAATTTGTGGTATTTAAATATGTTTTCTTTTGATATGACACGTTGTGTTAAGAAAATGACAATTTTAGATATTGTCATAATAATTGTGGTTATTTTCTAAAATTTGTGGCATTTTACAAATATTTTTGACTTGGGTATAACAATTGTTGATTCTGGTACGACATATTTTGATTTTGTTGCGAAATATCATACGAGTCAAAAAAATTTGGTACGATTCATTATGGTAAGATAATGCCAATTTATGGTGTTGTTATAACATTTGTGGTAACATTATTTAATTTTTGATATTGTACGCATATATTTGGTTAGGGTACAAGTATTATGGATTTCGGTACGAATAATTATGGTTACATAATAACAATATTTTTTAATTATGGGTAACCTGCTAATGACCTGTTCAACAGGTAAATTTTAATGTACAAGTCGTAACTAGAATCATAAATATGCATTAGAAAACCAAAAATTGGCATAATGAAAATCACAAATTGTCATAATTTAGGCATACGGTATACCCTGTGTACCATAGCTTCCTCCCCGATGAAGAAATAAGTCAGGAACAAATTCAAAATTTATCAATTACCTGTCGTTTGAGGTTTTTAAAAACTTCTAAGGTTCAACCTGCGAAGTCCCATTGAATTCCGACTGGCGCCATTTTGATAAACTTCCGTGTTGGAGGCGCGAGGTCTCAATAACATTGGGTTTGATCCAATGTGGCCATATCTATTTTTATAAAAATAAACTTACTTTGATCGCCTCCGATTATGTATGTAAATTGCGATTAGATTGTTATGATCTTTTAACAGGGTTTGTTTTCTCAACAAATTCTGTGTTTTTAACAGTTGAGATCTAGAAATAAACTTGGTTTGAGTTCACAATTAACGAATTACACGTTGCTTCCCCAATAACGGGAGCTTTTCATAAGTGTGACGTCGTTTTGACTAACCTCGCACGTTCAAAATGCGAAGTGTGAATGAAATTGACCGACATCGTTTTGCTGAGACGCCGCCGACCCGCCCAAGGTGGGGAAGGTCATCTCCAACCAATTCAACCGTTGCCACGTGCTGGAAAAGCCTTTTCGGCTTCGAAGGTAGTTGGGTTCTTCGGCATCCGCATTTTCCAGCGTGGGTTTTGAGCTTGTTTTCTGGACTGAAAGGTGGGTTTTGGAACTTAACAGATGAAGCTGCTTTTGGAAGAAATTTCGAGAACTTGTTTTTTTGACTTTGCTTTCTCTCCCTCTCCATGATACAGTTATTACCGTCACTAAAATATCATTCACAGACGGGCGTCAATTTTCCGTGGAATGATTCTTCGAGGGTGCTTGGATTTCTTTTTCTTTCTTGCAATTTTTTTGTATTATCGCCTCTCTTTATCACCAAGATCCTTTCTTTATATTAGGAGTATATCGAGTGTTTCCATAAGTTTTTGTGCATGCAAATTTTCAAGTGTCAAAATTCCCCCATTGATTATGTGGTGAATCTTTGCATGTGTTCAATTCTCTCTGTTCCAGGAGGTTGGTTTTCCTTCACATCAAACTTGCCAGCCGCCATGTTAACAACTATGTTTAGTTCGGCTCAAGAAAACTTGTTGATCGTGGATTAGCTTGTTCTGCGCTGTTGGCAGCTCAAGTGTTATGATCGATGAGAAGTTTCGTTCCAGCTAAGAAATAAACAGTGAACGCTTAACTTTCTGTAGTATATAGATAGAATAAGAGACACAACGGTGCAATGTCGAAACACTTGAGACTTTTGTGATAATTTTATAGAGTTCACAACAATGGCTGGCTGGCGACTTAGGGAGACAGTCAAAGAGAAAGACACTTACACCTGAAGCAAATAGGGGCTATTCAACAATGAAACCTTGGCCGAGTGAAACCATTTAGAGCATTTCCAAGCCAATTCTTCAACTTAAGGAATCAAAATACTAATGTTTTGTATTCAAAAATTGAGTTTGAAGAATTGCACTATTCGCTCTTACTCCAACCCAACTAATAATTTTGAGAAGTCCTTTTATGCAGTAATAGCACTGTGAAACTTAGAATGAGTCATACTTGGATGTGTCAAGGGCAGATGTGTTAAAACAAGATCCAAACATATATTAACATTTTCCCTTGAAAACATGAAAGAATTCAAGCATGTAGAACAATTCAAAGTACTCCAAATTGAGTTTCCCCCATTGCAGCAAACAATCCGAAGCTAATCAGAGAAGAAAACTTTGGAATTGAGTCCAGTATTAGGTTGTCCTCTAAATTGTAAGCCAGGGATTAGGAAACATACCATCGAACCTTTACTTGTCAAACTCCCAGATGACACCACCATCCTCTGCATTGAAAAACTATTTTTAGAAAAAATGCCTATCGACAACTCAGAAGTCCGCAACCACAGAATATGGCAGTGTGAAGATTCATCGAACAAAAAATAATCTTGACTAGCTTGCACAAAAACATGAGGTCCCTACTTTCCCAGTTTCCCTTCCCCCTTTTGTGATCACCAATAGCATAAGAAATCGTTGATAGACAATATGCCCCTATTGATGCCATATAACTATCATTTATAGATTTCAATCATAATAATCAACATTCCTCATTCACGAAAACAGCCTTCCATCTGCTGTAGTAAGCAGCAAATTGTAACTCTTACTCGATGCTAGTAACATTTATGGATGATTATTTTCTATAAAAACTTCTTGTTGACATCACTTATAAATCTTAAATCAATGTTCCACATGAGCAATACGTCCTGTGTTCTAGGACTACTAGAGAAGGGCTATACATTTATGTGTCCTTCCACAGATACATTACTACCATCAGACACCAGACCACCAAGCGTTGTAATGGCCAACCAACATTTACTCAGCTTTCAAGAGTTAAATTTAACTCAGCTGTTTAATTCAGATGGGTATCTTGTGATTATTAGGACGACAACAGATATCTTGGGGTCGAATCAAAAACTTAAACCACAAATAATGTATGGGAACAGAGGGTAATAGGGAATACCTTTGACCTTCTTTATCTAGACCTCCAACAGCATCCCAGCACCAATTCCACCAGCAATCCATGCCCCGTAAATGGCAATGGCAGAGGGTATCGATCTCCGAGGAAGAAAATAGCACTTTGGAATTTGCCTAATCTTTTGTGGCAATCGTTTCTTTATCACTAGGCCAGTGCTGGGCTCATTCTGCACATCAGAACTACCCATATTTTTCCGGTCCATTGCTTTAAATGGATCTTTAGGCTCTTCAGTAGCCATCAGAGAAAACTAGATCCTTCAAAGACTTAATTTTGCGACGGTGTAAAACATTGTGTTTAAGATGGAAGAATCATCATATGTGACAGTGTTTAAGATGGAAGAATCATCATATGTGACAGTGATGATCAAACCTAAAACTTGAGACACAGAAATGCACGTCCGCGTGCTAAAACAAGGATGGACAAACATAAATACAAGAGATTTAAGCGAAACACTTAGCTTTTGAGGTGAGATAGAAATCATTCATGGGCAACAAATGCATTCTGACCCAAATAAAATAGGTCCACAACATAGGCTCCCTTTATACTCTCTCTATTTTGATTTATGTTAGACCGTCATTTAAAAAAATTCCATCAATTGGACCTTCAAACTTTGACGAAAATTTAAATTCCGGGTCAACTTTGCACTTTTTATTCCATCGGCTGAGACATGTAAAATTATCATCTTTTCCTGCAAATTCGACAACTTAAAGGGAATGATCAAAAAGATAATAATATGACCCAATTAAACACAATTAAGAACTAGCGATATATGGTATTGGAGCTTCTATATGTCAATATTTTGTGCTCAAATGGTATTGGAGCTTCTATATGTCAATATTTTGTGCTCAACGAAAGGAAAACTGGAAGTACAGGTTGAAAAGCAATCTTTTGCAATCTACAGCAAAACCCAGTGCTCACAACCCAAATCACATACTGCGCGTGTGTGAGCAGAAGCACGAGAATGAAAGAGTCTTTCAAAATCATTCCAATCTATAACAACACGCGCGAGCATAGAGCAGGTTCGATCGGTCCTACCGAAGGATCACGTCGCCAAGCTCGCAACCACTCGTACAGAGGTAAACAAATACTACTTGACAAAGCTTAATTAACTCAATTGAAACAGGAAATGTAGCAAAAATTTCATGATCGGTGGGTGATAAAAACATCGTTTCTTAGCCTCCCTTCTTCAAAAATGATTGTTGTTGCAGATTAATAGGTAAATTCCAGTGATCATGAAAGATAAATTACTGTGACCACTCGTACACCATCAAGGGATCAAAGATAAATTCAAGAGACCATGAATGGAAGATTAGAAGAGACCTGTTTACGAAGGCAGTGAGACCAGCCCCATCACTTCCTCTGCTCTGCTAAACAATCTCTCTCTCTCTCTCTCTCTCTCTCTCGCGAAGTGAATTTGTTCGATAATAAGACGGGTTTAATCCAATGTGGGCAAACCTATTTTCATAAAAACAAACTCAGCTTGATCATCCCCGATTATGTACTTATTTGTGTTCGATTGCCGTGATCATTACCGTGGTTTATCGTCTTGACAAGATCTACAACTTGAAGTGTTCCGATTAAGAAATAAGCAAGGAATGAGTTCACAATTTATCAATTATCCGCTAGAATCGTCATTTTGAGCAACCTCGCATGTATGGGTTTAATCCAATGTGGGCAAATCCATTTTCATAAAAAAAAACTCACTAAGATCATCCCTGATTATGTAACAATCGGTGTTTGATTACCTTTATCATTACCATGATTTATTTTCTTGACAATATCTACAAATTGAAGAGTTTCGATCAAGAAATAAGTCAGGAACGAGTTCACAATTTATCAATTACCCGTCGTTTGAGGTTTTGAAACACTTCAGAGGTTCAACTTGCGAAGTCTCTATGAAGTCCGACCAGCGTCGTTTTTATAAACTCCCGTGTTGGAGTTGCGAGGTATCAATTAGGTTAGATCCAGTGTGGCCATATCTATTTTGATAAATATAAATTCACTCTGATCATCTCCGATTACGTATAAATTGGTATTCGATTGTTATGATCTTTAACATGGTTTGTCTCTTCGACATGTTCTACGTTTTCAACAGTTGCAATCAAGAAATAAACTTGGATTGAGTTCACAATTGACGAATTACACATTGCTTCCTCAATAACGGGAGCTTTTCATGATTGCGACGTCGTTTTTAACAACAAACTAATCTCGTTCCGCTTAAGTTCTTCTTTTTTAAGTAATTATTTTTTGTTCTACCATATAGATCATTTTTTTACAATACATTATTTTTAGTTCAAATTTTCTTTAGTAGAACGGGACCTAAAAATAGGAAAATACTAAATGTATTCACTATTCATATCTGGACCTGATATCCCAAGCTTATAATGAAGCAAATAATTTGCTCCAGTCTCATATATACACTAGCCTTCTTATAAGGGCGTTCGCACTGTGTTAAAGTGCAGACATCCTCTTTTTTGATCGAATTTTAATAATTTAAGTCGCTCAATATGTTCTGAACATGATTTTAAGGGTACCAATCATTTTTTTTCCTTATTTCCTGCGTGAATCCTTAAAATAAAATTCTGATCACATTAAATGACTCAAATTATCGAAATTGAATCGAAAAATGGAACGTTCACACTTTGCTAAGTACGGACATCCTTATAGAAAGCTTACTGCTCATATATATATGTTTGCCAACTGACGCGCATCCACACAATGGAGAAATGTGTTATATTTAAGTCACGGCCACAAAAAAGAAAAAGATGGACGATAACTTGGAAAGCTATATTAATATTATTTATTCTATTGGTATTAAATAATTAGGTGAATTTTTCAATATAGAATACTTTTTGCTAATTCTAACACGTGATTGGTCCAATTATTGTTGGTTGCCGGGGCAATCCCAAGGGGTGCAAAGGGGGCCCGGGCCCCTGCAAACCTTTGAATACTTTTGCGTATTATACTGATTTTTAGATTCATTAGAAAAAATTCTATGGAATTAGCACATGCAAGTGTTTTCAGTGAAAAAAAAATTCTTAAAATTATTTCTACATTTGTGAGGGAAAAATTTCCAAAATTTTAAGTTATCAATCATTTTTTAGGTTGCACGTATAATATTCAACTGTGGCGTTACACGCAAACACAATATCGTCTCTTCTTCGGACCTCGTGAATAACAATATGAAGTTGTAAACTATGTTATCTCATAATCAACATAAAAATACACGTGATTCAGACCTCTGCTAAATACAAATTTTCCGTCTGCATCCAGCATTGGTTGGTTGGGTATTGTTGAAAAGAACGTCGAAACCAGAAGGAAATTTATAGTCATTTTCATGGGGTAGTTGTCATTATGTCAATGAAATTTACCCTGAAACGTGGGGTGTTTCGGATGCGCAGTAAAATACAAATTTTCCGTCTGCATCCAGCATTGGTTGGTTGGGTATTGTTGAAAAGAAAGTCGAAACCAGAAGGAAATTTATAGTCATTTTCATGGGGTAGTTGTCATTATGTCAATGAAATTTACCCTGAAACGTGGGGTGTTTCGGATGCGCAGTAAAAAGAACTTTTAGAAAATGAAGATTTTTCAAGTTCAAATATAATAAAAATGAAAAATAATTTTTAAATTTTTTTTACACCGTTTAAAAGATCTCGATGAGATCTATCAAATAAGATCCATATTGATAGAAAAATTATTTGCGTAAACACATAATTTTTGAGCTTGAAAAACCTTCTTTTCAAAAAAAACTTTAAAAAAAAAGGTGGAACACCCAAGTCCGTTGGCCAATTTCTCCCACTCCACCCACTCCCACTCTCACTTTTTCTTTTCTTTTGTTATACTCCATCTGTTCTAATTTGTTTGTTCAATCTCAAAAGTCTAACATTTTAAGAAAACACAATGATTACATCTAAAAAGTTACAATTTTTTACATTTACCCTCAATTTTTTTTTAAAAATTACTTTATTTCACTAAAAAGGAGTAAAAAAAAAAATTGACTTGTTTTTTTTTTTTTTATCCGCCAAAAATTGACTTGTTTATGAAAGACTTTTGTAGTAGTAGTAACAGCGGCCGATAGTGCTACAGCCTTCAAGGGGTATTTGGATCAAAGCTCCCCACCTACTCTGAAATTTTAAGCTCTGTTTGGAATTCAGGAAAAATAAAAGAAAAGAAAGAAAAATTAAAGAATTTCCCTTCTATTGTTTGGTTAGAAAAAAAAATGGAAAGAAAATAAAGATTTCAAGTGTAATGAATAATAAATTTCTCCGCCTATTTTCCTCTCATTTTTCTTCCTCTTTCTTTTCTTCACATTTATTTTCCTTTCCACAGGTTACAAACAGAGCCTTAGTTTGACAATATATACCCGAGAGAGAGAGAGAGAGAGAGAGAGAGAGAGAGAGCTACTAGTTCTGCAATGGAGGAAAGAGAGGCAGCAAAGACAGCAGGGAAGCCCATCCGATGCAGAGGTACTTGGGGTATCCGAATACCGTTTCACGTAGTAATTATTTAAGAGCGGATTTTGCATATTTCTTTCTACTGAATGAAAATCAATCATTCTACAACCACAAATAATTTACACACCCATGCGAGTATGCTCTGTATTTGTTTGTGTAAATGTTTTTGGTTTTAGAATTTTCCGAACGAAAATTGCAGCTGCGGTTGCTCGGAAAGCAGGGGAGCCGCTGGTGATAGAGGAGGTGATCGTGGCCCCACCCGAGGCTCACGAGGTTCGCATTCGAGTTATCTGCACTTCTCTCTGTCACAGCGACATCACTTTCTGGAAACTCAAGGTAATAAAATAAATAATTACCAACGACTTTCACATTTCACTGAATTGGCAATTTGGCGTGAGTGGATTTTACTGAAGATTTATGAGCAATGTCATTTATGCTTTGGTAAATTGTGCTCCACCGCATGACAAAATGGGGAACATTCTTATCTATTACATGGCACCCGAAATGCGGTCACGAAAGTATTATTGAAGATTTATTTGTCTAGTTGGTAAACTTTTTGCTGTGGTTTCATGTTTTTTGAAGGATCCTCCTGGTTATTTCCCAAGAATTCTTGGCCACGAAGCCATCGGGTAACTGTAATACTCTCTGTAATTCCTTATCATCGGATGCTTGTGTAGGCTGTGTTTCTTACTTCATTTTATTCTTGTTGATTTCGGAAATTCTTTTTCGTTTAGTAGAGTCAAGAGGTGCAGAAAGTTGAGTTCTAATCAGAGATTGATAATGAATCGTGACAAACGAACTGTTTGATAATCCGAACCATCTGAAGCTTTGATGTTTAGCACATGGTAACGTTTAGCATCACCATAAACCACAACACAAAGCATCAAATATCATTTTTGAACTATCTTAATAATCTACAGCTTATCTCTTCTTCTTCTTTTCTAATTTTTGTAATCACGAGATCATGAAACTCAACTGGGCGTGGACAATTTGATTTATAGCAATAATTTTTGGCGAAGCAATTTCTTTCATCACTGTATATACTATTATTTTCTTATTTTTGTTGGTTGTAGTTTGTTTTTAATTGTTGTAGAAGAATTTTCACATTAAATGTTTGACAATTGACTATTTTTGTTCTCAATTCATTTGGTGTGTCCATGATTACGATATTCATTCCTAACTCAAGAGATTCTTGTCGGTTGAATGATCTGCATCGTCTTTGCGTTGTCAAGCTGCAGATCACTAGCCATATTGAGCTCATGTCTTTACATGACATCAATTGCCAATTTGCCATCATGCCACCCTGCTGAAACTTACCATTTCATGAGAGGTGGCAGCAATGTAACTTTACTTCATTACCTGCCCCTATAATTACCTAATGATCCTTGATTCATAATAATACCCTGACCAAGGACTTGTGAAAATGTGGATTAAGGCATCTCCGTCTTAAGCATGTTGAAAGATGATGGAAATCTTACGTTGTGAGGTTAATGTTTTATTTCACAACTCTTGCACCAGTCCTGTTATCAAAATAGGACAAGAAAGAGAAGTAACTTATCATAAATACCAAAGAAACTATTCAATGAAAATAGGGGCTGGGGTCTCTTCTCTGATGGAAAATAAAGGGTTGGAAACTTGGAATTGTGGCCCTGAATTTGTTTAATTGCCCTGGACTATTTGGCAATTATATCTCGATTGTTCATTGGTGCTATCATCTAGATCCATCCTCTCCACTTCTTTCTTTTTGTCATTTCATGATCTAAAGCATTTTGGCCTACTTTGATCCTGTCTCATTGGCCAGTGTTTTTAACTATTTGGTTTTTATGTGCTTCAAGGGTTGTGGAGAGCATTGGGGAGGATGTAGACGGGGTGACGGAGGGAGATACTGTCATCCCAATCTTTTTGCCAGATTGTGGAGAATGTGTTGATTGCAAATCCACTAAGAGCAACCTATGTTCTAACCTTCCTTTTGAGGTCTCTCCTTGGACACACAGAGATAAGACAAGCAGGTTCACTGATCTTAAAGGGGAGACATTATACCATTTCATTTATGTGTCCAGTTTTAGTGAGTACACGGTGGTAGACATTGCTCATGTAGTAAAGATTGACCCTGCAGTCCCGCCCAACAGGGCATGCCTCCTCAGTTGTGGAGTTTCAACAGGTAAATATGTTTGCATTTTTCATGTTTAGAAAGTGGCAGCACTCGTTACAGTTCAAAATATGGCCAATACATGTTCACTGGTTAAGCCCTTTTTTTTGCTTTAGCTTGTTACGAGATCACTTTGTCTGATGTACTGACTGGAAATAATAGGGGGAGTCCACTTTTGTTAGGCAGGATTTTCGTGTGTCTTACATATGTTTTCCAATTTGAGGTTGCGGCAACATAGTTTTCCCAAGATGTAGAAACTACTTTACCAAGTTAGTGAATCTTTGTAGCCAGCATGAGTAACTGGGTTAATTACCGCTTGACCATTATTAAAAGGAGACTTAAAGCAGTTTAAAGAAAAGAACAAAATCGAGATGCAACTCCCATCGCAAAGAGGGACATGAAGTATCGAAAAGGAAAAAAAAAAGGGATCTGCTTCAGACCAGCCTCATGGCCTGGCATCTAGCTTCCAGGCCCACAACTTTTTTCTGGAGGAAATGAACCCCTCTACATTCCACCCCAGCTTTTAAGAACAACACATACATATGCCTCAGTTTTTGAGATATACGTTCTTATCTTATTCGGCTTTACCCATCATAGTTCTGCTGAAAAGTAATTCACTGACTTTGCATAAACTGAGATGTCTATGTTCAGACAAATTTTCACTGTGAGCCAAGTTTGCAGCAAAGCTGTTTCCTAAAAGCATTTGCACTTGAAAAAATTATTGCCCTGGATCCCGAGCGAAGTAAAATACATAATTAAGCCCAATATGGGTTTTCAGGGGTAGGTGCTGCTTGGAGAACAGCAAATGTGGAAGCAGGGTCCAGTGTTGCTATATTTGGCCTGGGAGCAATTGGATTAGCGGTATGATTAACACCAAATAGCATAAGTGTATTCTTCTGTTTCTTCTTCCTTCTATCATTCCCCTATTTTCTTTCTTTCACATAGAAGATAACATTTGCAGTTGTTGACCTTACGAGAAAATGAGAAAGAAAAACATGGTTTCTAAGTAAAAATCATGCTTGTTATGATGTGTTGAAGGTCGCAGAAGGAGCAAGACTTTGTGGGGCATCTAGAATAATCGGTGTGGATGTTAACTCTGATAAGTTTGAAATAGGTAATTTCATAGTTTCTGTTTTTGGTTGCTTCACTCGTGATATTAGGGAACCATCGGAATCATCCTAATGGAAAACAAAGAATGCCTTTCCTGAGGAACACATACTTCTTGTTATGTCGTGTTTAGTTTTCTTGGCATGGATTTCAAGAACGTTGTTCTTTTCTTTGTCAACCAGGGAAAAAATTTGGAGTAACTGATTTTGTGAACCCTGCAAGTTGCAAGGACAAGTCTGTGAGCGAGGTACACTTGTTCACCCAAGTCCTTGTTGTGGGAGTATAGATTTTCCGTATTCTCAATTTCTACTTTTGTGTGCATCGACAGACATGCTTGTCATGGTTTGAAATTGTTGCCTCAACTGGATCTTGATATTTCACCGCGCGTAATAGCTAGAAGTTGAAGAGTAAAAAACTAATTTACCTTCACAGGTTTCATGTATGAGATTATAAGACAGTAACATTTCCTGCTATTCAGATATAGCAAGGTGAGGAGCAGGATTTACCTCTTTAAAAGTTACAAAACATACTAGTGTTGTGGTTCAGCAAGTTACAAAATGGGCAGCATTGGAGCCCAAAAGTTGCTTCAAGAGTATTTATTATGTCAGAATTTACAACAGCCCACAATGGCGCTTTTGAAAGGAGGTGGTTCGGGTTGATACTATACATGGCATATTGTTTCTCCGAGTCACTAATGTCACTCTTCTTTCCCCCCACTATGAACTAAGCATGGGATGAAGGATAAAAGACTAGGTGTTAATAGTACAGATTTTGTCTTCTTTTACATTAAGCAGGTCATAATGGATATTACTGGCGGAGGTGCAGACTATTGCTTTGAATGTGTCGGTGTGGCATCCTTGGTGCACGAAGCATTTGCTTGCTGCCGAAAGGTCTCTCTCTCTTCCTTCACCAACAACGCCCCCCCCCCCCCCCCCCCCCCCCCCCCCCCCCCCCAACACACACACACACACACACATGTACACACAAGTTGATTGGGTTGAAAATAGCGGAAATTGTGGTGGAAGCAAGACCGATATTCAACAGCTTCTCTATCCACCAGCTAAGGTTTTTGTAACTTGAGAGAATTCCTTTATGTTTCATCAGAAATTTCTTTACAATCACTTGTGAAACATTTGGTCTATCACCTAGTTTTTGCCCTTAATTGACTTCTTTCCTGAATAAATCTTTTGGTTTCTGAAAAACCTATAAAATATTTCTGCTAGCAACATTCCAAACCTTAGAACTTTTTGGGGCATCAGATGACATTTCCAGATTAATTTCTTTCCCAATGCAATTTCAGGGTTGGGGAAAGACAATTGTATTGGGAGTGGACAAGCCAGGCGCACAGTTGAGCTTTAGTTCTTTCGAGGTACTTCACACTGGGAAGACACTCACTGGATCCCTCTTTGGAGGTCTCAAACCAAAATCTGATATTCCCATCCTTATTAAACGTTACATGGACAAGGTAATTTAATTTGGCAACTTTTTATGTATCAAAGCTTATTTAGAAATGGTTGATGCTTTAAATGAGCTGATTTTTGTTACTTTCCATTAGAAGGCATGTTATTGTCAATTCATATGCTAAGCAGTTCTCAGGTAGGAGTTGGAAACATAAAGGGTTCAGTCATCCTGTATGTTTCAACTTTTCACCTCATTATTCATCCCTTACTCTTTTTTGTGCTTTCAGGAACTGCAGCTGGATGAATTTGTTACACACGAGGTGAGCTTTGAAGACATCAACAAAGCTTTTGATTTACTAATTGAAGGGAAGTCTCTTCGATGCATTATTTGGATGAACCAATGAGTAAGTGCCTCTAGTGGTGTATTGCATGCAGTTTACACCTTCCCTAGTGCCATCTCATCTTTTTGTCGTGCACTTGTGCTTCTTTGTACCTCCAAAAGACATGATTTCCACTGCTTGATTGCATTAAAGTCTACAAATGCATATACCTCCTGAAAACATGTGTAATGATAAAGCTGCTCTTATTTTTTTTTCGACTAGAAGGAAATTCGTGGCACAACTGGTTTGTTATCTTAAGACACTGTGAATACACTAGATGCCCAGTAAAGTACTTTGTGGGGGATTTAGTTGTTTCCTCTGATGATCCAGAGTGCCTTAAGCTATAAATCCCAGAGCTAGCCTCCTGTGGAACTTCCCATTCAAGGGTTGCGAATAAAAGCTAGCGTTGGAGAAATCTTCATCATCTAGAGCTGGAACCCATCTTTCCCCCGGTAGCATCTCTACCACGGCAAATGTGCCTACTGTCAAAAGGTCATATGTGGGGTTGGGACTCCTAAGTGTGCCACTTGGTCTATCTCCCCTTTTGAATGAGGTGAGTCACCTGGGGGGTCAGATAAGAGCTTGAGCTGAGCAGAGGTGAGATCTGGGGGTGATGGGCCTTTCTTAATAAATTTTTCTCCTTTTGCCATAGCAGTTCCTAATTTGTTGATTTCGTTGATATATGCTGATAATCTGTGCGGACCATATAGTGTTGAAGCAGTCTGTAGAGTTTATTGTGTTGGAAGGTTAGTTCTTAGGTTTTTTTTTTTTCCTGGTATGCTATTCATTTTATACCAAGCAAAACCACCACATACAACGTCTGTCTGTGCACAAAACCTATCCAAAACCCAGGATAAACACCTACACAGCAAGCAAAAGCGGCTAAAACGTAACTCTACAAATCAGACTTGTAGAATCTTAGTAGGGATATTGCAAGCTAAAGATAAAGACCAGTTCCTATAGCTATTGCCCATCTTCTTCCATGTACAAATTCCATTCCTCATCTCACCACTGATGCAGTTGAAAACAGTACTGAAATCCTGGGCTTTTCCTTTAATAACAGCAGCAAGCCCCAGTCTGAGAATAGTGGAATCCAAGGATTTTCTATCAAGATTTCCAGTTCCTCTGGCCAGAGAAGAGGTCTCCTCTGAACATTGCCTCTGTCCATATCAAACTCCAAATTTTCTTTGAATAAGCACACTAAAAAAATAGGTGATCATGAGACTCCCTAGCTTGCTCACACAACACACAGCCATCTTCAATTGGCATGCCCCATGTAATGAGTCTATCCCTAGTGGCTAATTTCTGATAGCAACATAGCCAAATAATGAACGACCATTTAGTTCCATTACCTTTGTTCCACACAATATGGAACCAAGGTCCTGTGTCTTGAGGAGTCCTTGTAGCATTCCAAGCACTTTTAACAGAGTGAACCCCACTTGCACTTGGCAGCCAAATAACTGAGTCAGGAACTTGCACTTGAGGAAGAAAGTCTGAAGGGTTACGATCCACAATTTACTGAATATGCCTATTCCTCAGCCTAGGTTAGTTCCAGGAGTCATCTGCATATATAGATGCAACTTTTGCTGATAGACCCTGCCCAAATTCCTAACCATGTTTACCCCAAAATTCTGGCATAGAGGGCCCAAAACATCCCTATTATCCTCCCATAACAAAGTATCTTTGCCGTTGCCTATGACGCTTGATCAGGGGTTGAGCCCAACATCCAAGTTTGAAGAGTTTTCTCATTGTCCAAGAATAATCCTGAGGTAGAGATATGAACCACGAACTCTTGACTTAATAATATACATGTGTATCCACTTGACCCATAGAGCATCAATCTTTCTACTCAAAGCCCATAGATGATTTATTCCATTTAAGTGCAAAAACGGAAAATTAACAACCCGCAGCATTTGGTAGTATAAGAAAAATATCCCCAACCCCATGAACGCAAAATATAGAGTCCTTTACTCCTTTTTGTCAATGTTAGAAGGATGTCTTACTATTTATCTTCTAATGAATGGGAAACATTCATTCTCAGTGCAAGTCTCACATATTTCATTTATCGTCTGAGGACATGGTTGATTCTAAGAATTATTGAACTCCTGGTTAACACTTATGTCTCCTTTTGTAGGTCTTCTCGGGAAATGGATGTTGTGATGCAAACAATAAACAAGGGAATTTGTTGTGTTTGATTTGGTTCAAGGGAATTTGTTGTGTTTGATTTGGTTCAAGGGAATTTGTTTGTACCTCGTATGTTTGTTGCTTGTATTCCTCGAAAGTTGCTACGTTCTGTAAGTATTTGTAATCCCAGCTATTACAATGCGGCTTTCATTGTCGAATAACCCCCCTATTTCCTTCAGGTGTAAGCGTCTCTCTCTTTGACTGCCTCCCTAAGTCGCCGGCCAGCCATTGTTGTGAACTCTGTAAAATTCTCACAAAAGTCAAGTGTTTTTACCTTGCACTGTCATGTCTCTTATTCCATCCATACTACAGAAAGTTAAGCGTTCATGGTTTATTTCTTAGCTGGAACGAAACTTCTCATCGATCATAACACTTAAGCTGCCAGCGGCGCAAAACAAGCTAATCTGTAAGTTTTCCTGAGCCGAACTAAATGGAGTTGTTAACATGGTGGCTGGCAAGTTTGATGTGAAGGAAAACCAACCTCCTGGAACAGAGAGAATCGAACACATGCAAAGAGATTCACCTGATAATTAACACTCGAGATACTCCTAATATAAAGAAAGTAAAAACTATAGTTCTTGGTGATAAAGAGAGGCGATATAATACCCAAAAAAAATTTGCAACAAAGAAAAAGAAATCCAAGCACGCATGAAGAATCATTCAACGGAAAATTGGCGCCTGTCTTTTTTTTTTTTTTTACAATAGAGAAGAGCTTCATAAATAAATAAAGAGTTATTACATCTCATAGCTCAACAAAAGATACAAAAGATTACATTTAGAGATCAACAAAAGATACAAAAATAACTGTGTTATGGAGAGAGAGAGCAAAGTCAACAAACAAGTTCTTGAAATTCCTTCCAAAAACTGTGTTATGGAGAGAGAGAGAGAGAGCAAAGTCAACAAACAAGTTCTTGAAATTCCTTCCAAAAACAGCTTCGTCTGTTAAGTTCCCAAACCCACCTTTCAGTCAAGAAAACAAGCTCAAAACCCACGCTGGGAAAGGCTTTACCAGCAGAAGCTGAAGAACCCAACTAGTCAACTACCTTCGAAGCCGAAATGGCTTTTCCAGCACGTGGGACGGTTGAATTGGTCGGAACGAATAGAACAACGGCGGCCGGGTTTTATTGAGACCTTGCATCTTCAACATGGGATCTCATCGAAACGACGTCGGTCAATTTCATAAAAACTTCGCATCTCGAATATGCGAGGTTGTTCAAAATGACGTCACAATCTTGAAAATCTCCCGTCATTGGGGAAGCAACGTGAATTAAGCAACGTGTAATTCGTCAATTGTGAACTCAATCCAGGTTTATTTCTAGATCGCAACTGTTAAAAATGCCTAACTTGTCGAGGAGACAAACCATTTCAAAGATCATAACAATTCAATTCCAATTTATACGTAATCGGTGGTGACCGAAGTGAGTTTATTTTTATGAAAATAGATATGGCCACACTGGATCAAACCCAATGTTATTATGACATCGCATTTCCAACACGGGAGTTTTAAAAAACGACGCCGGTTAGAGTTCACAGAGACTTCGTAAGTTGAACCTCTGAAGTGTTTCAAAACCTCAAACGACGGGTAATTGATAAATTGTGAACTCGTTCTGGGTTTGTTTCTTGATCGGAACTCTTCAATTTGTAGATCTTGCTTAGAAGATAAACCATGATAATGATCATGGTGATCAAACACCTATTAATACGTAATCGGGGATGATCGGAGTGAGTTTTGTTTTATGAAAATGGATTTGACCACATTGGATTAAACCCATACATGCAAGGTTACTCACAATGGCGATTCCAGCGAGTAATTGATAAATTGTGAACTCGTTCCTGATTTATTTCTTGATCGGAACTCTTCAAGTTGTAGATCTTATCAAGGAGATAAACTATGGTAATGATCACGGCAATCAGACACAAATTAGTACATAATCAGGGATGATCAAGCTGAGTTTGTTTTTATAAAAATAGACTTGACCACTTTGGATTAAACCCATCTTATTATCGAACAAATTCACTTCGCTCGCGAGAGAGAGAGAGAGAGAGAGAGAGAGATTGTTCAGCAGAGCAGATGAAGTGATTGGGCTGGTCTAACTGCAATTGTATAAACAGGTCTAAGTTCTAATCTTCCATTCTTTCAGCCCTAATATCTCACAACCAGTCAGCTGATGTTGATTTTGTAATTTGTATTGCTTTCATTCTTCTTTGCCAATATCGCCCATGAAAAAACAATTGTGTTCATACGGGATTTCATGGTCACTGGAATTTGTCTTGATCCCTTGATGGCGTTTTTGCACCTATTCATCTGCAACAACAATCATTTTTGAAGAAGGGAGGCTAAGAACGATGTTTCTATCACCCACGGATCATGAAATTTTCTGCTTCATTGCCTGTTTAAATTGAGTTAATTAGGCTTTGTCAAGTAAGTAATTGTGTACCTACTACTGTACGAGTTGTTGCGAGCTGAGTGACACGATTGTTCAGTAGGACCGATCGAACCCGCACCAATACCATAGTATATTGCTAGTTCTAAATTGTGTTTGGAATTATTTTGAAAGACTCTTTCATGCCCGTGCTTCTTCTCACGAATGCACAGTATGTGACTTGGGTAGTGAGCACTGGGTTTTGCTGGAGATTGCTTTTCGGCCAGAACTTCCAGCTTTCCTTTTGTTGAGCACAAAATATTGATATATAGAAGCTCCAATTCCATATATTGCTAGTTCTAAGTTGGGTTTAATTGGGTATTATTATTATCTTTTTGATCATTCCCTTAAGTTGTCGAATTTGCAGTAAAAGATGATAGTTTTACATGTCTCAGCCGTTGGAATAAAAAGTGCGAAGTTCACCCGGAATTTAAATTTTCGTCGAACTTTGAATGTCCAATTGATGGAATTTTAATAAATGGCGGTCTTACATAAATCAAAATAGAGAGAGTATAAAGGGAGCCTGTGTTGTGGACCTATTTTATTTGGGTCAGAATGCATTAGTGGGCCATGAATGATTGGCTGGGAATAACTGAAATTTGGCTGTGGCATGAAGAAGTTAGGTTTTCCAGCTTCCATTATTCATCATTGGTAGACGTTATGCAATGGTCTTCTGCTCACTCCTAGTACCTAAACCTGTTTTTAAAGACATTGGGTATCGAGATTTTGTTTACAATGACACGAGACGCTGTCTTGAGATTTCTTATGTGCTAGCTGCTGTCATTATCATGTCTAGAGTTCTTTCCTTTGGATTTTATTCGGGACCTAGTAGTATGAACTGAATGCTCACATGTCACAAGTCAGCAGCCTAAGTGCATTTCGTGTATGGTTTCTTATGCCAATCAATCTCACCTCAAAAGCTAAATGTTTTGCTTAAATCTCTTGTATTTATGTTTGCCCATCCGTGTTTTAGCACGCGGACGTGCATTTCTGTGTCTCAAGTTTTAGGTTTGGTCATCACTGTCATTTTTTTGGCTCTTCTTCCCATACATATGATGATTATTCCATCTCAAACACGATGTTTTACTCTGTTGCAGAATTAAGTCTTTGAAGGATCTAGTTTTCTCTTATGGCTACTGAAGAGCCTAAAGATCCATTTAAAGCAATGGACTGGAAAAATATGGGTAGTTCTGATGTGCAAAATGAGCCCAGCACTGGCCCAGTGATAAAGAAACGGTTGCCACGAAAGATTAGGCAAATTCCAGAGTGCTATTTTCTTCCTCGGAGATCGATACCCTCTGCCATTGCCTTTTACGGGGCATGGATTGCTGGTGGGATTGGTGCTGGGATGCTGTTGGAGGTCTGGATAAAGAAGAAGGTCAAAGGTACTCCTTATTACCCTCCATTCCCACAAATTATTAGTTGTTTAAGTTTTTGATTCGACCCCAGGACATCTGTTGTCGTCCTATAATCACAAGATACCCATCTGAATCAAATATCTGAGTTAAATTTGACTCTAGAGAGCTGAGTAAATGTTGGTTGGCCATTACCACGCTTGGCGGTTTGGTGTCCCATGGTAGTAACGCATCTGTGGAAGGACACATAAATGTATAGCCCTTCTCTAGTAGTCCGGGAACACGGGGCGTATTGCTCATGTGGAACATAGATATAAGGTTTGTAAGTGATGTCAACAAGAAGTGTTTATAGAAAATGATCATCCATAAATGTTCCTAGCATCGAGTACAAGTTACAATTTTCTGCTCACTATAACAGCAGACGAAAGGCTGTTTTAATGAATGAGGAATGTTGATTATTATGATTGAAAGCTATAAATAATAGTTATATAGCATCAATAGGGGCATATTATCGATCAACGATTTCTTATGCTATTGGTGATCACAAAAGGGGGAAGGGAAAGTAGGGACCTTATGTTCTTGTGCAAGCTAGTCAAGATTTTTTTGTTTGATGAATCTTCATACTGCCATGTTCTGTGGTTGCAGACTTCTGAGTTGTTGACAGGCATTTTTTCTAACTATAGTTTTTCAATGCAGAGGATGGTGGTGTCATCTGGGAGTTTGACAAGTAAAAGTTGGATGGTATGTTTCCTAATCCGTGGCTTACAATTTAGATGACAACCTAATATTGGACTCAATTCCAAAGTTTTGCTGTTGCCAGCGAAAAGGGTTGTGATATGCATCTTTCTTCTCTGATTAGCTTCAGATTGCTTGCTGTAATGGGGGAAACTCAATTTGGGGTTCTTTGAATTGTTCTACATGCTCAAATTCTTTCCTGTTTGCAAGGGAAAATGTTAATATATGTTTGGATCTTGTTTTAACACATCTGCCCTTTTTTTTTTGTAACGGCAAAAAGTTTATTAGGAAACTGATCGGGTACATCAAGTGGGGGTGTGGTGAGGGGGATCCAACCAAAGGTCCCTTTGGACAAACACCTGAAGAGGGCAACGCCCTACAATCCAAGGGCAAAATGCCAGAACACCTAAAGGCCTAAATGTGCCTAGATCAATTCACATACAGCTCAAAAAACCCGCCAAACAATGCCCTTGACACATCCAAGTATGACTTATTCTAAGTTTCACAGTACTATAGTGCTACTACTGCATAACACCTTGGTGAGAAAAAAGAACTTGTCAAAATTATTAGTTGGGTTGGAGTAAGAGTGAATAGTGCAATTCTTCAAACTCAATTTTTGAATAGAAAACATTAGTATTTGATTCTTTAAGTTGAAGAATTGGATTGGAGATGCTCTAAATGGTTTCACTCGGCCAGATTTTTCTTAAGGGTGTATGTCCTAATACATTGAAGCAATGTAATTCACCAAAAGAGTTGAGGTTTGGTTACTGACAGTGTTAGTGTGCTCTGTGGACCTGGTACAGAGAGCCATGGTCATCTGTTTTTTCGATTTTCGTTTCTTCTCACATTCAGGGGACCTGGTGAGAAGGTGTGGAATTCTTAGAAGTCCAACAAGGTTGGATCATGAGGTCATCTGGGATAGTCAACATATGAACGGAATGGTTTTCAGCATTCAGTCTATAAACTTGTTATTGCTGCTGCTTCTCTTTTGATAAGCACTATTGGCTATTGCTGCTTCTTTGTACCATGTATGGCTATGGCTTGAAAGAAATGCCAGAATTTTCCGGAATCTTTGGACTTCAGAGGGATGCTTGCTCTGTCCTTACTCCTTACTATGTTGATTTCTGATATTTAAGAGCTTGTTTGAATTCATGTAGGAGGGCCAAGCTGTGTCAAGAATCAGCCTTTGTGTGCTCCGTGGAATCTGCCCCTTTCATTTTTATTTATTTTTTGTTTTTGGTTACACCCCTTTCATTTTTACTTCATAGTTGTTTTGGTGCTCTTTCGGTTAGTGGTGCAGTGGTGTTAAAAGCACTGGTCTGCTTCTGTTGTTTTGTTTTCTGCCGTTTGCCTTTCGCTTTGTAGATGGGTGTGGGGTTTTGTTGTTTGTTGTTGTTGTCAGTAGTTAGGTGTTGTATGGGCTTTGGCTTTGTATCTCTTGTAGGGTAGGGATGATGGCTCCCAGTCGACTTAGTTCTCTCTCTTTTTTGCTCGATAAAAGAGTGGAGAAGGGGACGACCACGCATAGCAATCCTTTTTTATGCGTGATTATAGGGACTCTAGACTCGCGACAAGACCTCAAAGGAGATCCGGAACCCATATATAGGTGCGCAGTGTCCCACCCAAGACGAAATAAGGCAATAGGCGAATCATGGGATTCAAACAAGAGCGAGGGGGCGTCGGCACGCTTCGAACCCCTAACCAGATGAGAGCCAAATTCAATGGGAATAACCCATTGCCATCTCGGCTACACCCCAGGTGCTAGTGGACTTGGTTCTCTTTGTTTCTATGCTACTGATACAATAAAGTTTAACTTGCCCAAGGAAAAATGTAATCCGCGGAAACGAGTAGCAAATAACATCGACACACTTGTTCGCCTCCACAAACGTAAAGATACATTATCCACACCTTTTAACATAAATTTTATGATTTTTTTTTTCAAAGTCAGATGTCAATGTTTGTTGTCCGACGGAATGGGAAATCCTGTAGTGGAGGTTGCAATGTAGGGCATGTACGGCGGTGGATCTAGCTGTTCATTTTGGCATCGATGTCTTGGATTTAATTCGAGTTGTTATTGATCTGAGTTGTCCATTGCCGAGATGGACGGCCCGAAACTACACTACAAGGCCTGTAGGGCAGTCCGACCTTATTTTTTTTGAAAGTCAGATGTCAAAGTCACTAAAAGATTGAAATGAGCAATTTCAACTGTCCAAAAGTATTTTCAACAGTTCGATTAAAAAGAACTCTTTCATGGAAAAAAAATACTCTTTCCTAGAACAGTTTGTTTTAAATCCGAACCGTTGATTGTTGAGATAGACAACTGAGATGCTCACTGTATTCTGGTAGAGACTTTGCTCACTACAAATCCTGGGTCCCGGTTGTTTGGTAGTGCTTTATGACACTGACATTTAACCAACTGTTCCATGGCCCTACTGTGAGAGGACTTGCAGCTGGTATGAGTGGACTAGTCGATAAATGATTCCCCACTAATAGGTATGGAAAGCGATTAGAGCGTAATCCAGAACTGATATTCAACATTTATATTCTTGGCCCATAGATATTTTGCATTTAGAATTGATAGACAGAAAAAATCTCTGTTTGATTGGACTTATCTTCATGATACATAGGAAGGTGGAAGTTTTCTATGTAACGGATATATATCTCCTCTTCTCGACTGTATTGTAAGAGAAGGAAAATATACACCGTTACATGAAATGCTCCCTCCATTGAAAGATCCAAGGGACTGGACGAGTCTTCCAATAAGTTGATTGTTTCACTCCCGTCTCTCCCAAATTAAAGTGAAAAAACTCGAAAAGATTAAGGTCCCGTTCCAGAAACCTTCTTAAAAAATAAGCAGCTTATTTCATATTTTCAAATTAAAAAATAATGTAAATGAAAAATAATTTTTTAATTTTTTTTTCCATCGTATAAAAGATTTCATCGAGATCTTTCAAATAAGATCTATATTGCATATTTTTAGATTTCAATAAAATTATAATTTTTGAGCTTGAAATTACCTTCTTAAAAAATAATGATTTTTTTTCGTTTGCGGAACGGGCTGTAACTGAGCTTGTTGGTAGTTAAGGCGTAAACTGCAGCGGTGCATTGGTTTGTTTTCGGCCACTTGCCGGACTGAGCTCAACCGTTCTTGGGGTCGTCCAGTCCTTTAAAGTAAGACTGGTGGTTTAAAGTAATTCTAATTAGATATCAATAAATATGTGATCGAAACAAAAATATAAATCGAACTTGAGATGTGCACACTGTGGATTGGAACCAAAGAAAATTCAGGTTCGTGTTATTTTGTGTTTCGATCACATATACATCGGTTTTCAATTAATATGATATTTAAACCACACAACAGTTACGTGTTTCGACAAGATCATTTAGAATGCGAAAGAATCGAACACAAATTTAACATAGAACCGTACACAACTTTATCCACGTGCATCCGATGGGTCTAGACATGATAACTATGTCTTGAATTGGGTGGGTAGCTTTGCTCAACAGCATTAGCACATCATTTTCCTCCATCTAAGCCTTTTTCTTTCTAAAAACACAAAAGAAGCTTGTGCAACCATAAAGCAAGTTTAATTCGGTTGAAAGCAACAAGCTAGGAATTACGTACGTAATTACAAAAGGGAAAGTCACCAATTTTGTATTAAAACTGTGCAAATGCCAAACCAAATCAAAAGACAAAAGATGACCACCCCCTCCAGCAACTCAAAATCAACCCCAATAAAATCAAAACATAGAAGCACCCATACATAGCTACTTCATCAGATCAAACCAAATAAAAACAAGAAAAACAAAAAACTATTTTGAATCACCAAGCAACAAGATGTAAACGCAATTCATATGTAGTAATTGTCTCTTTTTTCTTCTTCTTAATCTTTTTCCTTCTCTTTTTCTTCCTCAGAAGGACTGCTAGTCGGACTCTTGGGGTGGTACCCAGGAATCTTCTCTTTGATCTTCTCCAAGAACCCCTTCTTCTCCTTGGGCTGATCTGCCTCATGACCAGCCTGACTGCTCTCTTCAGCGGCGTAGCACTCAACCATGACCGGAGGCGGTGGAGCAACCACGGCCTCTTCGGTCTTCTTGTGCTGCCCTGGTAATTTCTCCTTGATCTTGTCAAGGAATCCCTTCTTCTCCTCTGGCTGAGCCACTGCCTCCTCTTCGCACTTCTCGATCGGGACACTCGTGTCCTCCTCGTGCTTCTCTTCCTTCTCCTTCTTCTCCTTCAATCCCTTCTTTTTCTTCTTCTTCTCCTTCTTCTCTCCTCCCTCCTCCTCATCGCTCGACTGCAAAATTTCAAACAATCACACACTCGTTAGCTTCATCAAAATCTCTACATATCGACCAAGTTTTATACTGTATATGTTAGTGGATCGGTGATCAAAGTAATCAAGTAGAGATCGCAAGATTCACAACGAATGGGTACTTGTTACCCTTCTTCTTACTCTTTTTAGTCTTTGTAATCACTCAAAATTTTATAAAAATATTTTCGCTGTTCAAAAAAATAGATTCAAAAGGATACGTATGTGCAAATAATTGTACTTGGAACATATTTAATACTTACGGAGCTTGAGCTGGCGCTATCGGAACGGTGGAACTTTTCCAACAGACTCCCTTTCTTCTCTTCCTGATCTTTGTGCTCCTCCACCTTGGGCTCCGCCTCCGACACGTGTAACTTCTCGAACTCCGCCCCGATCACCTCGTCCTTCTCCTCCACGTGATGAGTCGTCTTGATCTCTTCACAACACTCCTCTTTCTGCTTCACCGCCATGAAATCAAACAACCCCCGATCCGTGGTCTCAACCGGCACCTCTCCGCTCTTCTCCTCGACGTGGTGGTGGTGGTGTTGTTGGTCGTGTTGCTCGGCCATTTCCGATCAAACAGAAGAAAATTAAGGAACTTGAATTCAATCAATGAAAGCAGAGCAAAGTGAAGTCTCAAAATGAAAAGTTGGATCGAATGCGAAAGGCTCTTGATATGATTTCTGAGTGTTGTGAGGGGAGCGGGGTGCTTCTTATAGGACAAGAGCACGCGTAGTGGACACGATTAAGCAAAAGAGATGCTATGTACACTGCATCATTTATTACCTTTTTTTACAGCCTACTTTGCATTTCATAAAAATATAAAAAAATATTCATAATTTTTAAAATAATATTTTATAAGATTCTGTAAAAAATTAGTTCTGATAAATATTATTTTTCATAAAATTACTGATCCATAAAATACTAATTTTCAAATTTATTGATATTTTTTTTTTGTATTTTTGTGAGATTCGGAATGGACCCTTCAAAAAAATGTGGTGGATGGTGTAGTGTATGAATTGGGAGATGGTGTTGTGCACATCACCGTGATGCGTACCTCCGAGCCGTCGGATCTCATCTCAGCAATAAACAGCTCTCAATCGTTAGTTATCGAGATGGGATCCGAATCGTCGGATGCACGATCCGACGACTCGAAAGTGCGTAACGCAGCACAATACCAACCCCGAAGTCCATAGTGTACAAGACTTATTGATTAAGTAAATGGAAAAGGTTTCATTAGGTAATTGACGGATGCAATACCATTTTCAAGAAGCGAGTGGTAATCCTTTTCCTATTCTCGGTCGAATAATATCTCGCACACAGAGATATTTTACAAGAAATACTAGCCACGCTCCCAAACCCTGACACAGATATTTATGGAATCATCTTTTTTATGCAATAATGCAACCGACATAAATATTTTATAATCGTCTTATATACTGTATGTGGGAAACGTATCGATACAAATACGGATACAAATACATATGAAATCTTCTGATTTAATGACACAGTTATATATTTGTAGAATCTCTTGATATATATGTGAATTTAATGTGGTAGATTTTTTGAACGATTTTTAGTATGTAAATGAAAAGTGAATAGTTTCGGAGTCAGAATGGGCGTTTGCGAAAAATTATTGCTAGATTTTCACAATCTAACTTTTTAAAAAAATCAGTTTAAAATGTTTGTCAAAAATTCTACAAATTTGATTTTTAGAATCCATAGATTTTGAGAACCTGAAAAATTCTAAATTTGGGTAGCTTTTGAAATTCTGTAACACAAATTCTTTAGAAAATGAATGAAATTCTTATAATCTTGTAGCTGAAACAATCATATTTATCAACTTCTACTAAAATCCGAAACCTAAAATTTACTGTTGAGTCTGAAGGTAAAATTTCAAAATCTGCATCCACAGCTATCGCAATCACGCCTTTAGATTCTCAAAATATGTTTATATGAACTATTTTCGAAATCAGTAATTTTAACACCACACTTATTCACACACCCACCCTCACAACAATGGTGGGGTCCACACACACTGGGTATGTGATTGAGTGTGTAAATGAGTGTGGTGGTAAAAAAATTGTTTCGAAATTTACAACTTTTTCAAAATCATTTTCATGATTTTCCGTAACCACAAAATTGGAAACTTCTTGTTGTGGGTGTGAATTATTATTCAATTTTACTAGAGTTTTGATATTTGCATTTTATTTTTTACTGATGACACTTCACTTTTAACGTTAAGTTAACGCTATCTATCAATAAAAAGTAAAACGCAAAAATCAGTTTTCGAAAAGGAAAGCGTCGAGGGATGGGAGGGAGGCGGGTGCTGTCCCGGGTTTCCGGGCCCACTCCAATCTCGCTCCGATGATCGAAAACGTTCACTTTGTAGAGCTCGTCGAGTAGAAATTGTGCAAAAAATCAGCTTAATTGGATATCATTAAGTGCCTGATCGTAGCCTATATAACTCTCGGTCCATGGGTTACAGTGGATTTGATCCAGTGTTTCGGATCCATTCTTTTTAAGATAAAAAGATTCCGATCAGGAACTTAATGATATCTAATTAAGCTGATTTTTTGTATAATTATTCTACTCGACGAGCTCTACAAAGTGAACGTTTCCGATCATCAGAGCAAGGCCGGAGTGGATCCGAAAATCCGGGGCAGCAGCCCCCCCGCCTCCGGGTTGGGAGCGAGTGTGTGGTTGCCGGGAAGTAAAGCGTCGAGGGGTTTCACGAGTCAAAGAAGGTAAAGTGGAAAAGTGGAGAGCCCCACCGCTGTCGTAACTTGCGCATAACGGCGAATGGAATCCTGACACGTGGATTAATTTCGCTGGGAGGTGTCTATGTGGGACCCAAGGTGTCGGCCTTGCTTTCGACAATGGGAAAAGTCGGTGCAGAATGCGTTGGATGACCGAAAGTGTGGCGGGGAATGCGAGCGGGGAGTGGTTGTCGGGATCTACAACTTAAGAAAATCTTTCAATAGTCCTGGAGTAACATGTAACATGTTCTACGTGGTGCTCTCGGTCAATAATTGATTGCGCACCTATAGTAAGTGTGTCAATTCTTATTTCTCAATCATCCAACAAAAGAGGATGATTATGTGCTATCTGTAAAAATTTTCATTATGTAATTTGTTGGAAGCACAACGTGGACATTCCACTTGGTTCTCTTGGCCTATTGAACGTCTTGTTCGGCTTACGTTTTGAGAGAGATTTTTGAGAAAAATGAGTGGAGAGTGATATAAAAATTTATTAGAGATCGTTTAAAATTTTGGAGTTTGGCTCCTCTCCAATCCTTGGAGAATTAGAGAATCCTCAAATCCTATTAATAAGACGACATATGGCAACTATAAAATCTAACTGTCAAGATTATTAATGGCCACATAATCCTTATAAACACTGAATATTTCACTTTCCCTTCATTATTCTAGACACCATTGATCACCGCCCCTCCCCTCCATTTCCGTCCAACCCTCCACTAGCCATCATCACTACCCCTTCACTGCGATAGTCCAACCCTAGCCTTAATAATTTGGGGTCGCAAATCTTTATGTTTTGTTTGGAACATTTTTTGAAAAAAAAATTGAAAAAGTAGTATGGGTAATAAATGGATAGAGATAAATGATTGGAAGTAGGAGGAATCTTTTGAAAAATGCTTTTCAAAAAGAGAAGCAAACACAGCATTAATCATCACGGTCAACAAAAACTAGTTAGCGGCCATGTTTTTCGGAGACAAAATTGTGAACTACTCCCCTCATCCCAAAAATATTTGTCCGGTCCGTAAAATGAGATCTTAAAAACAATACACTTTTTTCAAGAAAAATTCCAATTTTTTTTTCAACAATTTAGTGGAGTACATAAAATGAAATCTTTTGATTTGTTTAAAAAGTTTGAATTTTCTTTGAAAAAATGTATTATTTTTAAGTTTTTTTTTGGACTGAACAAACATTTTTAGAATGGATGGAGTACCGATGAAGCAGTAGTTGAAATGACTGATGCATACGGCGGTGATTGGGGGGGGGGGGGGGGGGGGGAATGACTGATGCATAAAAAAAATTGCCTACGGCGGTGATTGGGGGTTGGGGGGAGGAGGGAGAGAAAAAGCGTGAGGGGTAAATAATTATGTGCACTCATCCTCAAATCCTTTAGATAGGTTTTGTTCAATGTTATATTCTTAGCCGTTAGATTAGAATTGGAGGATCCTCAAATTCCCCAAGGATTGAAAAGGAGCCAAATCCAAAATTTTGAGACCCTAAAACAAACAAGGCCAATTTTTCAAAATTTTGTACTCTTCCGTTCTAAATTCTTGCATTTTGCTTGCACTTGGAATCATAATTCTCACGAATCTTAATAGGTTTGGACGTGTTTCGAAGACGTTTTAATGCGCACTTCCACTTTTTACTCATGCACATGAATTATGTGACTTAAGGTGAGTCTCGTGTGAGGCTTTTTCCACGTTCGTACTGGTTGTCCATCTCCCATAGATGTTCATGACCTGGCCCACTTGCGTACATTTGTAACGACTCGAATCCATAAGCCCCACAAAGTATCAGAATCAATAATTAAAAATCCAAATCACTTCCTTAATACCTACACAAGAAACCATCACACATACTTCATCCTTCTCATTACGACAGTATCGTTACATGCCAAAATTATCAAAACTCACAAACAATTGGTGAAGTCTATAGAAACCCATCCCCAATTCATATGCCCGCGGCCCTTTCCATTTAATCCCATCAACTAAAAAAAAAAACAGCCGTGAACCCCCTTTCCTTTTCTTCCTCCTCCCCCTTTTTTTTTTCCTCCCCTCTCTCTTTATTAATCTTGTGTATTAATCACACAAATTCTCTCCTCACATGCACTCATGCATATGTAATACTTTTAGGCGGTAAACTTCTCCCTTCGTGCACGTATACTAGGTTACCAGCCAAGCCTTATATGGAGTATATCTAATACTCCCTAAACCAAGTTAACAAAAGACATATGTAACTTCTAAAATCCACGACAAGTTTTGTTTGATAATCGCAGTCACGTGAAATTCACCTGCATACACACTTACCAAATACTCCCTTCACATGCACATACTCTCACTTAGTTGACACTTAAACTATGCATGCAAAATATCTCATTTTAGTTTTCCTAATAAATACTCAATATACCAATTAAACCTTCCTGCACATTTATCTCCAGCCACATATTTTTTCTCCAATTATCTATCTTCCCATTATCCCATGTAAAAAGACAAATCAATAGACACGGATAATTATACATTCCCGAATACTCGATGGGGTATTACAACATTAGTGGGTTTATATTACTATTTTATTTATTTACAATAAGTCTAAGGTACACAACAATTCAATCAAAATGTACCCATCACATACATGTGAGGCACACACAATTATGGGTGTGGGTCATGGGCCCATGGGCCAATACCGATCCTTCACCGAAGACACACTCAAAATGAGAAGCCCAGCCCAGCTCGATAGATTGGGTGCCCCATGCCTGCTCACCCCTTAATTCATTGCAATGATTTTGAACCTTTCAATATGAGCCCGTGACTATACACCTGTTATGGTATACCCGCTCAGCACTGAAATTTTTTTCGGTCAACTGTGTTACTATTTGTTTGTCAAGAAACTAGAACCTGGTGGTGAGATATGTGTAATGTCTTTTCTCCCAAAGAGGGGAATAAGTTGAATAAGTAGATTATTCAAACTTTGTCTGTAAATTTAACAAATTTTGAATATATTTATAAAATTTGATTCATTTATAAGGTGTGTGAGGGGTGTTCCAGTTTCTCCAAAAAGTATTTTTTTAAAAAGAAGGTAATTTTAAGCTCAAAAATCATATGTTTACGCAAATAATTTTTCTATTAACATGAATCTTATTTGATAGATCTCATTGAAATCTTTTATACTGTGCAAAAAAAAATCAATTTTTTTTTTCATTTTCATTATATTTGAGTTTGAACGTTGAAAAAAAAAAGAACTTTTAAAATAAGAAGATAAACTGGAACACTAATATCCTCTTTCGCCGCCCTTCTCCATCGTCTCCAATACGTGGTCGCCGGTAGGTCGTCATTCGCAGCTGTAGTTCTGGGGTTCTGGTTAGTGTCTCGAAGCCGTCGAAGATCCTTTGTATATATATAGTCGTGGTCGCGGTAATTTTGCAAATGATTGATTAAGATGGTTTGTGATATTTAGGGGTTTTTCCAATTTTTTCTTTTTCCTAGGCTCGACTTCCTAGGTGGTAGCATGTCAGGCTCAGCTAAAGCCGCTTGACACACAACGACTCCATCAATAGTCACCAAAGCAAAAGGGTAAAATTTTCAATTGAATTTCCACCGAAACTTATGCCGAAGTGTGTTCGATCAGTGTAGTTTTCTTTTGTGCGTTGGAGTGTGAACGGGATGAGTTGTTCTTTAGTTAGGGGAGGTAACAGGGGTTTGAGTGTTTGTACTTGGGAAGGCTACTCTCTTTTATAACTTTTTAATCTTTTAATTAAAAACGTTGCTACTTCTTGGTGATTATATTGTATTTTTTCTTTCTTATCAACAAAGTTATTTATCATTTTCAGAAAAAGAAAAAAAACTTATAATGATTTTTTATTGAACTGATTACGAGTCGATGTCTAATATAAATTGTTCAAAATTTATAAACATTACATTTTTCTTGATCAATCGACAATGCTGACTTTGGCGGGAATTTTTTATTTTTTTTCCTTTCTTCAAACTCGTTGCACTACGTACGATTTGCACATTTACGTTCCCCTGGATGGTGGTAACGAGCCCGAACTCTTGGCAATCTCTCTGAGCGCAAACTTCTGAATTTTCCCGGTGGACGTCTTCGGCAGCTCATCCATAAACACCACCGTCTTCGGCACCATATAATGCGGCAACCTCTCCCTACAAAACCCCACCACATCCCCCTCCTCCACCCCCACCCCCACCCCACCCTTCAAACTGATAAACGCACAAACCGTCTCACCCCAAAACTCATCCGGCCGTGCCACCACCGCCGCCTCCTCCACCGCCTCGTTCCCATACAAAACCCTCTCCACCTCCATGCTACACACATTCTCCCCACCGCTCACTATAACATCCTTCAACCTGTCTCTTATTTCCAAATACCCGTCCGGATAAACAACTCCCACGTCTCCCGTGTACAGCCACCCGTTAGATTTGACACACTCCGACGTCCCCGCCGGATCTTTCAAATAACCCAGCATTACCGACCCTCCCCTTAGAACCACCTCCCCCACGGTCGCTCCGTCTCGGCTCACGCTTTTTCCCGACTCTGTATCAACCACGTCCAGTTCAGTGACTCCGATTGTCCTCACCCCTTGTCTACTCTTCAACCTCGCCCTTTCTTCCGCGTTTAATCTGTCCCAGCTCGGTTTCCACGCGCATGAAACCACCACCCCGGCCGCTTCAGTGAACCCGTACCCGTGGCTCACCACGAAGCCCAAGGATTCGACACGGAGGAGCACGGCGGCGGGCGGTGGCGCTCCGCCAGTCAGGAAGTGGACTGGGGTTTTTAACCGGTGCGTGGGGGAGTTTGACTTTGACAGCATGTTGAGGAGCACAGGTGCGCCGCACATGTGGGTCACGTTGTGCGCGCAAATGGAGTGATAGACAAGTGGTACGTTGAATTTGCGGAGGCAGATGTTGGTCCCACCTACGGCCGCCATGCCCCACGAGAAGCTCCACCCGTTGGAGTGGAACATCGGTAGGGTCCACAGGTATACAGGACGTTTCGGTACGGACCAGTCGATTAGGGAGTTGATTGTGATGATGAAAATCGAACGGTGGGAGTGGACCACGCCTTTCGGAGACGATGTTGTTCCCGATGTGTAGTTTAATGTCATTGGGTCCTGCTCGCTTTCGGGACGGACCCACTTGAACTCCGGATCTCCTTTCTCAACAAGGTCCTCGTAATTTTGAGTAAAGCCTACTGTAATCGATGATGATGGGTTGGATGAGATCGAGACCTCATTATCGGTGATGAGGACGAGGGTAGGGGATTGGGATTCGAGAGGGAACCGTTTGATGGCTTGGATGACGTTGGATTGAAATTGTTTATCAACGAATACGAGCTTTGATTCGCTGTGTTGGAGGAACACAGAGATCATATGGGCGTCGAGACGGGTATTGATGGTGTTAAGGATCGCACCGGTCATTGGGACGGCAAAATGAAGCTCGTACATGGCGGGGGTGTTGGGAGCCACCACAGATACCACATGGCCCCTCCCGATTCCGAGTGATTGGATGGAGGAGGCCAATTGCTGGCATCGACGGTGGGTCTGAGACCACGTGTATGTGGTGTCGTTATAGATGATTGAAGTGGTCTCGCCGTACGCGATTGCAGCTCTTTCCAGAAATGTTAGAGGTGTGAGTGGGCATGAATTTGCTGGGCTTGGCTTTAGTTGGTCCATTATTTTTGGTCTCTCTCTCTCTCTCTCTCTCTCTCTCTCTCTCTCTTTCTCTCATATATATATATGTTGTATTGGTTTCTGATTAGTCAGTGGAGTTACGAGTGGAATTAATGGCCTTTGATTAATGAGATCCTTAACAGTTCAATTAAACTGGCATGCGATTGAATGAAAGGAAAAGAATAGAAACAGAAATGACAGGTCACATGGCATGGTGGTACGTAGAGTCATGCATCTTATTTATATTTAGTTTGAGAATTTTGAATAATAGTAGTACCAACGAATTAATTTACAAAGGGTCGTCATGCATGAATATCGGGTTCTACGATCCTTCCAATTCAACCGAACACTTACTGGCGTTCAAGTAGGCGCGTGTAACATTGTCATTTGTAGAGAGAACAGAATCGCTCGGTACGATACAAAAACGCTAGCATGGATTGTGAGAATATAACAATATAACCATTCAAATAAAGAAAATAAACTATGTAGAAATTACCCGCGGTAACGAAAAGCAGCTACCAAAAGCAATTGTATTCGGACCCAGATTTGGCTTTTGGCACTACTTTTTTGGAAGCAGGTCAAAGTTCAATTCGCTTAGGGCAACCCAACACAATTAACTCTCAAACATGATGCTTTTCAATGGTCCGGATCTGCGGACGGTTTTTGATCGGTAAGAGTTATCTGTTAGATTGTGTTTTCAATGGTCCGGATCCGCGGATGATTTTTGACAAGTAAGAGTTATTCTTGCCGGTGAACAATCGTCCGCAGATCCGGACCATTGAAAACACAATCCAACGGTTGAGATCATGGTCCACACCAAAGCCAAAATCCAGGATCCCTGACTAGATCCAGACTATATATATAACTGTTCGAACTTAGAGAGAGAGAGAGTATAACTGTTCGAACTTAGAAACATGCATCTACTAAAATAGGTAGAAGTTAGTTCGGTTCAGAAACATAACTGCTAAACCCAGTACCCAGCAAATTAGCCTCACGTCTGTATGTTCACAACAACTGGAGCTTCTATGTTCGGAGGAGGGAATTGTGACTGAGGGTATTGCGGTGGTGGGATTTGTGGGTGTCCCATTTGAATGCTAACCAAATCGGGATAAGCACAGAATGAAGGGAGAAGACAGCAGCATTTGAAAAGACTCCGCGCTCCACAAAGTAGCAAGAGTGGGTGCCAAAGTACATGATCTTGCTCCTGTGGTGTCCGTGGAGTCCAGCACCAGATAGAAACAGAAGGATTGCTATGATAAATAACATCCTGCACTAGATGCAAAATAGATTTAGCACTTGTCGAACCTAAAATTTCTGGAGTAGGAGAAATGGGAAGATCGAAGAAAATAATGAAAAGAGAAGAAATCAACAACATAAAATAAGTTTGAAACAAAGCTACATGTATAGATAATGCTCTGTCATGGTCACACCTCTGTTAACATGATTCGCCACACCCCTGCAAAATACGTATTCGAACACATATTACAAAACATGGCATACCAATGCTCCAAAACATGGAATTAAGCGACCTAAAGCGAATCCAAGGCTTTCCTTACCGTTTTCCTTAGGAGAACGAATTAAAATGTACCCAACCAAAAAATAGAGTATTCATTGGACAAATGTAAAACAAATCAGTGAAAATGCTTCTAGAAATGCATGTAGTACATCAAGAATTCCGAAACTAGCATTCTATGTATTGGATCTTTATCTCTTACAAATAAGTACATTGTATTTCGTGATCTCCATAACTCAATTCACGGCATGTGGCATATCAAGTTCTCAACAGATAGGTGCTTAAATGTACCTCCTAATTTACACTTAGTTAGCCCCTATGTAGCACGGATACAAACGGACATAGGACATGGGATTGTAAGAAAAGACGGACACATACACGGCAGGGGACACAGGAAAAAAAAAATATATATATTTATATATGTATATATTCCTAAGTTATACGTAGAAGAATGAAGCATAATATGTACAAACAAACATCATATTTCCGCCATATAAAACTTTTAACCAAAAATATTTTAAGTAATACATATTGCATATTTAAGTCTGCCGTGTATCCATGCGTGTCCCTCCTGTCCCCACTGTGTCCTCCTCAAAAAATTAATCAAATTTAATGGACGTACCACACATTTTTCGCCGTGTTCCCGTGTCGCCGAATTTTGGTGCTTCAAAAGTTCGTTATCTTGTTGGAGAATATTGATGCGTTTCTGTGTTTGCAGGTTTTGTGGAGCTCTAGACGGGCTTACAGATGCTTCTGAAGGATTGCCATGGTTATAGGAGTATTTGGAGGTTTTTGACAAGCAAGGTGGCCGTACCGTTCCTCGTACCAAATCAATCCGCAGTCCAAATAACTAGGGTCAAACTTAACCAAGTCTTCTTGCAATGAGAGGAGAACGAATCCTACTTGCCAATTTTAACCAATTTCACAATTAACGTGTCATGATAAGAAGGCAATACAGATTGTCCAAACCAAACCTTTTTGCCTCACACAACATATTTAAGAACACAGTATTATCAACTTAATGTTTTTACCAATCAAGATTCTTGAAAATGAAAACAGCGAACTTTAGAAACAGAGAATTCTATCATAAGCAACAAAACAAAGTCAAACACCTGCAAAAATATCAGGTAACTATAAACGTGCCTAAAAAGTAGTTAGAGTGTGCTTGCTGTAGAAAATGTCTGTACTAATTAGAAATTTGTTTTGAAACCTTCCAGTCGAAAGCTCAGAATTACCATGACATGATGAAGGCTATCAAATCCCATGCCCATATAATGTTTAATTGATAAGAACCTCGTCTGCAACAAAAGCCAGAACTGATACTGATGATAATCTTAGCAACCGTAAGAGACACTGCTCCAGCTAATCCAAGACTCGAAGCTGGACTGCTGGGGTATATACATTAATACATGCAGAAGAAGAGGTGAACTGAACCTGAGAAGCCTGCAAAGAAGAAAAGGAAGGGGAGGGGAGGGGAGGGGGGGGGATGGTTAAGGGTGAGAATTCATATTACTCCAAAGACTATGAAGGAGCGAGTAACATTTTAGCCTTATAATGAATAGCCATGTCCAGAATGTTGAAGTCTCAGTCATTCTAGATTTGACGTGAATGAAATATGTACAAACTTCAAAGCTATTGAAGTATCAGGCAGTCCATACAAAACTTAAACAACAGACAATACGAACTTCATTAAATGTAATCGTCTCATTTAACCAGCGTTTTACCACTCAAATAACCGCTGCTACATTCTATGCACATGGAGACAGACTCAACTGGACTTTGTGCTTCAAAGAACTAATACTCCAAGTCGCAAGAAGTACGACAGTAACAAATTCAACTGCATTTAATAAGCCCCAATGGAAGGTGAGCATTAGACATCAAAATTCATCTACATAACACACACTAGGTGAAGGTTATCACTTATCAGTAACACAAGGGAAACAACAAGGACAAGGTTTTTACCAATTTTACCCGCTTAAGTGTCTTTTCGCTCTTTTCTCCCCATGTCTTGGGCTGATGCTGGTTTGTCTTTTGTCTGTCTTTTTCTTTTCTTTCTCCGGTTTGCTTTTGGTCTTCTCTCAGAATAGATAACTACCAACTGCAATCTTTATTTTTGATAACTCGGAATGGATACTACCAACCGCAATCTTAGGTCACTTGACTGCATCCTAAACCCAAGTCACCAATCAGATTGGGTGTATGCAATGTTGAAGCTAACGTGTTACTTATCACACCTTCCGTTATCAACTGCAAAACTTGTTCCAATTCCAAGAGCTTGGATTGAATTGCTATATCAATACCGATTCGTACGGGTCGTACATGGACGGTATTTGGAGTCAACAACTCTCCTAGGGTTTCCTCATTTGGGGCCAAAGATCTTACCAATTCCGAAGGAACTAGAGATCCTTTCTACATCAATCTTTATGATTTGCTTATTTGCCTAAGGAATTTTGTACAGATCATGGAAGTCGTTTTCACAATTTTCTAAATCCAGACCAGTATGCTCGCCAATTACTGTTACTTCCGGCAGAAATTCGTGGCAAAAATTTTCTAGAGAACTCAGTTCGATATTTTGAACAACTCTTTGAGTCCAGTATGTTTTACAATATTCCCTCAGGGAAATGGATAATTAATTACCTTTATCCTTGTTGCCCCACAGAGAAACCTTAAAGTAGCAGGTAAAAGCCCTAGAACCCAACACAGAGCAAATCACTTTAGCCTTCTTCTCCATTCTTCTTCTTCGTCCTCTCTCTCTCACTCTCTCTCTCCTTCATAAAGTGGCAAAGAGATGGAAGAGATGGAGCGCGGAGTACATTGAATTCTATTGCCATTTTTGTTTGGGGTCCCCTATGCCCCTACAGTAATCTTCTGGCTGGTTTTTTTGTTCAGGAATGGCACTATCTATATATAAATATGGGGGTGAAAGAATGAGTTTTGGGTGGGGATGGTCACTGGGTTTTGCATCTGTGGCTCGCACTGTTTAGGAAAACCGTGTTCCGGAGCTCGACAGTAATGACCCTTGGCTTTGACCCAATTGCAAATGGACGGGAGATTCAAAACATAACAATCCGAAAATATAAAATTATGATTGAAACTCGAATTCGACCCTGACATCCTTGTTCGGTCGTGGGTTTGGAAAATTTTTTGGGTTTGATTTTTGGGTAATGAATGACGAGAGAAAATATGATAATAATTGAAGATAAAGGTAATAAATAGAGAGAGGTAATGAATAGAGAGAGAAATAAGATTAATGATTGGATATAGGGGTAATGAGGGGGTGTTCCAACTTCAAAAAAAGAAGGTTTTGGAAAAAGGAAGGTATTTTCAAGCCCAAAAATTATATGTTTATGCAAATAATTTTCCTACCAATATGGATCTTGTTTGATAGATTTCATTGAAATCTTTTATACGGTGCAAGAAAAATCAAAAAATTATTTTTCATTTTCATTATATTTGAATTTGAAAATTGAAAAAAAAGAACTTTTTAAAAAGGAAGGTGAGTTGGAACACCACCTGAGTGGAGAGAGAAATGAAAGTAATGATTGAAAATATAGGTAATGAGTAGATTTGGGTTTGGAAATTTTTTTTCAAACCCACAACCGAACAAAAGCAGGGTTTTGGATTTTAGATTTTGGATTCTAATTATTATTTTATTTCTCTTCAATCATTACTCTCATTTTCTTTCTATCTCTTTCCAATTATTACCTCTATTTTCAATTATTACTCTATTTCTCTTTACATTTGCTACCTATAAATTCAAATCCAAAATTCCAAAATGAATGAGCTCAAAAGGTTGTGAACAAATTTTATTTGACCCAAAACTAACAAACGGAAAGAAAAATTGAATAAAGGAGAGATGTGGGTCATTCGGATAACATATGAGATTTTACGTGGTACAAAATTAGTCGATGCGTGCATAAATTAACCCACGTCCTAGTTATCCAAAAAAATGTGATACATGATTAATTGTAATGTGTTTGATTTAGTTGAGGTAAAGAATGAGATAAGTAGTTGCGGATCATTTTTTACTATTGCACGGAGAGTGAAATAAATCCAATGCCTAAAGGGTTGACCAGATCTGTTGAGGCTTGAAATCTTCTAAATTATAATTAACTTCTTTCGGGTTAGTTCAAACGGAATTTTTCTTTGATTTTAAGTGGAATCTCCGCTAATGGACTATAGAATTGAGTTCAATAATAAGTTGAAATATGCGAAAGCTAACCTTGTGGCCCGGAGAGGTTAGCCCGGACATCTCAATTATATATGGAAGAATAAAAGAAATAATCACAATGGTTTGGATTAGTTTATACTACCACCCAATTAGAACTCCGGAGTCAAACAAACCAACCTTCTCGCGATTCCTCGGCTCGTGATATTTTGAGAGGGGCGAAGTGAAATTTCCCGGAGAAAAAACAAAAAACAACAAAGAGAACGTTGATGCTTAATTGTTCCTTCTCGTCTCCTCCCTTTTTCTCCGTCAGATTTCAAATTTCGGCTTCTTCTTCATCGAAGCATTGAATCGTACATGTCTTCTGAGCTCCGGAGATACACGTAAGATTCAAGGGGAGAGAGAGAGAGAGAGATGATAACTCGATCCAATCTGGCGGAACAGCTGAGAGAGTACCAGATTCGATCGAAGTACGACTGGACATCTTTCTCGGTTTTTTCATCCACTTCTAATCTCCACTTTTCACGGTACCCACTCTTTAATCGCCCTTTAATTGTTTCGTAAATTGGGTTTTTTTTTTAATTCCCCAATTTTCGTTTAACTTGTTTATTTAGGGTTTCGTGTTAATATTTGTTGCATTGATTATTTTGTGATCTTTGAGGCAATGATTTGATCCGATTGAATCAGTTAGGTTGTGGGTTTGTTGATGGAGTTTACTGCTGTGCTTTCTCATAGGTCTTAGACATGCCAAAGACAAAACAAGAAATTGTAAAGAACTAAAGAATAGGTCTTTAACATGCCAAAGCATAAATCAGGAAACGGTAAAGAACTGAGCTACCAAACTGTGCTAATTGGGTTGGAATAATGCTATCCGTCGAAGAAATATTGTCTTGGGTTACCATCCCTTTGGATTGAGGAATTTCATAAGAAAAGAAAAGAAAAGAAAGGGTTATGGTTTCTAGCCTAATCACTCATTTGGATTGAGCATTTGGGTGAGAAATGGAGAGAGAAAAGAACAAAAATGAATGTTTTTTATTGGCTTCTTCCCCTTTCTTTAATGTTAGGGAAATTTTGTCTTTTGAGTTTTTGACTCAACTGCCTAATTTCATGTCCTTCTCTCACGAGTGGATTAAAACTCTCATTTCTTTCTTTTTTTGGTTTCTAGATTTTAATTTTTACTGATAGACTTAAGCGGTACTGGGGTTCGTTAGGGATTAGCACTCAACTTTCAATCATTGTTGGAAATTAAAGGATTTAGTTTTCTCGCTTGTGAAATTCCTTGCCGAAGTGGGATTGCACTGGACAAGCCATCAATAAAAACGGCAGAGAAAAGGCCCAAAGTACAAAAACAAAGTAAAGGAGGAAATCAATGGCACAACTGAAAGCTAGAATCGATTTGGTTTGGTTTGCAAGATGCTAATGTGGCTCAAGATGGATAATACAGCCCATTAGGACACTTTAAGACACGACTCAAGAACATCAAACCCTACCCTTCGGTTCCTACTTTTGCCCAATCCCACATCCATGTAAATAATGGAAATCCTGTTGTGCTACTGAAGGTGTAATAGTGCTCTTAGATGGGAATGTATTCCATTTCCATGTATGGTATGTTTCATGAGATGCGTGAGGTGTTTGTGATCGAAGTGAGGAAAATAGACCATGCCATGACTAAATGGGTTGAGTTGTTGATGTTGGTTGTGCCCTAACCAAACTGAGCCTTAAGTCCCAACGAATGTTTGTCATCCCCTCTTGTTTAATCTTTGCTTATTCAGTTTGAAAGCTTTCTTGGTTACTACTTAGACCTTACGATTACTGATAGCTGAGGGTGATTACTTTTCGCTTTTCCTGCTACTGCCACTGCTGCCTTTTCCCCCCTAGAGTGCAATTTGTTTTCAGTATGGTGTCCGTGCAGAATCACTTGTTTGGGAATTGCTGAAGAATAGCACCCACCTCTGACATTTTTCTGTCTTGCTTTTTCCTTTTCCATGAGTGCAGGGTGGACGTTGTCATCTTTGTGTTATGGGAACTCATCATTTTAGCTTTCCTGGTGTTCTCAGCTGTTTCGTTATATTTCGGGCATGTGAAGATTGCGTTTATCTTAGTTTGCATCACATTGCTGCTGCTTTTATGCATGAAAATTACAAAGCAAGTAAGACTGGACAGGAAAAAGAAACGAAGGATGCTTCTTCCATTGTCGATGTAGAGCTATATCAAGCTATGAACTTTTTTCCCAAGCGATCTCAGATTTCTTTTGTAGATTGTTAAATTTTGACCATTGCTTTTGGTCCATCCTCTCTTTTTGTTTATTGACATATGTATTGAGCTAAAGTAAGCTCACTCATTAAATAGTATAATTGATGCGGTTACTTCAACACAAAACGACCCAAGCGTTGTTGCTTAGCATTTTTTTTTGGCTTTGCTTTGTGGTTCTGATAGTTACAGATGATCATGCTGGGATGTTTTGGGTCAAAAGAGGATAGATTGTTGTATGCTTGGCTTCCTTTCTATTTGTTCTGTTTCTATTACGTTTGGGATGCGGAATGTTTCATTGCTGAACTCCTGCAGTTCAATCTTCCTAAATATTGCAGGACAATATTTCCGGGGAACAAGGGTTTCGATGGCTGGGCGTTTGCTAGAGCTTATAAAACTAAAACGTTTAGCCTCCTTTTACTTATCAGGAATTGTGTCCATCTAGTTTGTTGCGGCTTCTGCTAATAACTCTTGCTGGGAGAAAACCACCTCAGGAAGCTGGAAAAAACTACTAATTCCAAAGCTCTATTTTGATGCTTTTTGCTTTCATCTTTGGCAACAGAACTGGCTTTTACTATAATCTAAGCTACTACAAACACTCCCAATTATCAAACATGTAGTCTACCCATACGGATTTTGTGCATAGCGATTGTGCACAAATCACGGTGTGGGGCCCACCCTGGGTCTCACACAAATATTCCGAGTCATTCATTAAATGTAAACTTTTTTTTTTGAAGCCCTCTTGAGAAAATCAGCTCATTCTAATACCTATATGTGCTCAATCTAATCATTTAATTTTTCAGGACCCTAGAATCTAAATGAAAAGTTGGATGATTGGATCGAGCACCTATAATTATCAGATTAAGCTGATTTTTTGCGGGACTCTTGAAGAAACGATTTAAATTTAATTAGATGTTTGTGTGGGATTCTAAGTGGGCCCTACACCATGATCTGTGCCGCACAATCACTGTGCACAAAATGTGGCATTGTTTTTCTATGGTTAACAGATACAGAAGAACGTCCAAGTACATAGAGTGGAGTATATTGGTGAGAGCATTATTTGATGGTTGCAAGCAACTATAAACACAAAAGCTTTGAAGGAAATCTAACAATACTTCCTTCAGCTCATCAGACCCATTCAAATCAGAGCCAATGTCTATAAAATACACTTCCTTACCATATCCCCCGCAGGCTCTATCCTTTACTGAGGCTTGAAAAAGCTCACTTTAATGCCAGTGTCAATCACAACATAAACCCCAGCAGCAATCACCAAAACGCTCAAAACCATGCCCAAAATTCCCAGTCCCCAGTTGAGCCACCACGCGAAACTATGCTTCTTGGGTTTCTTAATCTTAAGCCACATGAAACACGGATATGAAAATGTCACGGGCAATGCAACCCCACCGATCAACCCAGCGAAGCTACCCAAGAAGGGAATCGCAACAGCCACGAAGAAGCACCCATACCCAAACATGGCCCGGGAGATTGCCCGGAGCCACCACGGGCAGGGCCTGTTCATCCTGCTGGTGAACTTGGACTCCATGTCGTCAAACATTTGCATGGCGTAGATCTGGAAGGAGCTCACTGCGTTTACTATGATGAACAGGCTCACTAATCCTAAAACAGCTTGCGATGTGTCGCGTCCGTGGTACGTGTAAATTGCTGCTAACATTCCACCATTTTCTGGTATCTGAAAGAAAAGAAGATGATACCATTTTTTTTAGATTGGTTTAGGTCTTTATTTGTGGGTTATAGTTATGAGGAAAAATGGAACTTAGTTGAAGAAATATATATACCTTGTGGCCATAAGCCCAATATCCTCCTATCGCAAGAGGAAATAAGCACATTGCAACAATCACATAAGCAATTTGAACCCCTCTCCACATTGGCACATGGGATGGATGCTTCTCACTTGAAGGCATTGTTGCCTGCAAACCAAAAGCTACCATCAACAAATTCTCCTCTTTCGCCGAGAAAAATAATAATAATAATTCTCCTCTTTCTTCCTTTTTTTCTTACTATGATTACTTTGTTTTTCTTCTAATTTTCTTTTGTTACTTTCTCTTTGCATAGTCTTACATTCCAATAATTTGGATAGAAAGAAGTAATGAAATGGGCTAATTTTAACAGCGCAACTTGTTTGTGTTTGTGATAGCTTATTCCAGGTCCTCCCTGGATGCTATCAAGCAGGGATGCTGCCAAAGTACCCCGCTTGGCAGCATCCCCGAATCCTCACAATGTGTAGCTGAAAGTGCATTAGAGAAGTAATAATGGTTTTGGAATAAAAGAACTTCGCAATTTCCAATGAAGGGTGGATGGTACCTGAATTTCGAGGGTAAGATTATGGCCTCTGAAAGCAAAAGCAATAATTCCATACGAATTCAAAATGCCAAATATCCAAACAACATTGGAGACCGGTCTCACTCGATCGTACGACACACCATCAAGCCTGCCCTCTGTGACCGAAACAATCCACATTATCGTGCAGTAGCCGATGGCGGTGATAGCACCGACGAGAGATACACCGGCGATGGAGTTCAAGTTGGGCAGCTGAGACAGAAGCACGGCAGCGCAAGTGAAAACCAAGTACCACTCCACCGTGGTTAACGGCATTGGCTTGCCGGCGCAACTTGCCCCGCACGCTATTTGGTAGAAGGTTTTCATTGTTCCACCGCCAATTATGATTAGGGCAACGCAAGTTCCGCCGGACAGATACATTATTGGGAAGGCGGCAAAAATATTTGCCATTTTGTCACCTGTCAGTACAAGATTAGCATTAGATGAGCAACTTTTTCCCAATTTTTTCTCCATAGTTTGATTTTCGTGACTTAAACTCGCACTCTGACATGACACTAAAGAAGTTAAACTCCTTCTGTAGGCTTGTTTGTGTACGATTCATTAACAGGGGAACAGCTTGAATATCTATCTAACATGTCAGCATAAAAAGGGTTCCTCTACAAGGTTCGTCCACGGATGGTGAATTAGGGGGCCAAAGATCAGGTCAAAAGGCATAGTCGATGGGCACAAAGTTTCCTCCTGAGAAATGGGTTAACCAATTATCATGTCAGCATAAGACGGGTTTCTTCCACAAGGTTCGTCCACAGATGGTGAGTCAGGGTGAAAGATCAGGTCAAAAGGCATAGTCGATGGGCACAAAGTTTCCTCCTGTGAGATGGGTTAACAATTATCATGTCTGCATAAGAAAGGTTCCTACACAAGGTTCGTCCACGGATGGTGAGTCAGGGTGAAAGATCAAGTCAAAAGGCGTAGTCGATGGGCGCAAAGTTTCCTCCTATGAAATGGGTTACTATTCCCTAGTCACTTACTCGGCCCCAAACCTCTTATCGGCAAATTCCTCCACAAATCCATTGTTCCGACTTAACATAAAGTTTCGGTTGGTTCAATTTAGGAAACTGATATAAAATTTGTCTAAATCAGAGGAAAGGAATTGCAAGGTTCAAGTTTTGTAGAAGATAAAAATGCAATCAATCTGAGATTGATAGGGACATACCGAAAGTTGCACTGAAGAGTTGGAGGTATCTGCTATAACGCATCCCAGTTTCGGTGGATTCATGAAGCTTAACCAACAGCCCCAGTGTGTACAACTGCCAAACGAATGCCACTGTCAAACTTATTGTTCCCCATGCCCTGCAACGCAAAATCGGTACGTAATTGGTCAAGCCAAGATTTTACTGCAACGGTCGACACACGAAGTTTTTTTTTTTTATCGGCAAAAGAAATTTTATATCTCACGAAGCAGTTGACACAAAGTCGTAGAAGTAACCAAATGAATTTTCCTGTTTTGTGGCTAAAATCAGTTACTGCAGGATTGGCGCACCGTGTCCTAGATTAATAATCTTGTCAACTATCGGGAGGTCACGGGGTGGAGGCCAGATTTTATTATTTATTTCTGCTATGGAGATTGTATTTTAATAACCATACTATGTTGTAGGGTGTTGCGAATATTTCATTTTTTGAGCAACTCGGTATCCGACGTAATAAACACAATATTCATCTCAGAGTCAATCTCATCGTCACCAACGAAAGCACAACTAAAGATGGGACAAAGTTTCATATGAACTGATCAATAGTACACGGATCATGTTGGACGATATTATTTTTTGTACTTGATGGCTCAGGGGTTTTGATAATGACGGTTATCTGTATACTTCTGAGGAAATCAACTAGGAGTAAATGAAATTGATTTGCATGATACTTTTCGTGCATAATCATGGGCGTCCCGTTTTGCTACAGGCTACAAAGTCAGAACTGTAGATGCATGTCAAAAGTTACTATTGATAAGCCACTTTCTCTCTTTTGTTTTCGATAACCGGATGTCCAGGCTAGCTTGCGCACCTCGACGAATTCCGACCCCCTGAAGTGAACGATCAGACAAACCTTCCAGTAGCCCAAGATTTAGTAGGATTCGAACATGACTTTCTCCCTTTCCTCTACCTTCTAACCCGTATAAACTAATTGAAACATATGTATTTAGAGCTATAGCATTGTTGTCAAAAAAGAGCTTGCCAAACTAACAGAATCATCGATGTGACTTTGTCAATGAATGTAAGAATTATAAAGAGATGATCCAAAAACAGAACTTTCACACAAGTAGTTCATCCAGAATGACATAACAACGGAAAATACGACCGATCCTGTTAGGATTTTAGTTAGAATTGAAAAGACCGAATCCGAAAGACTTCTTATTGAGAATTTTGCACAAAACGCGCGTGTATATGTTGGTAAGTGTCAGGAGTGTGAAGCTTGTTTATTATAGGACTCAAAGGCCCACGAATCCTCCGATACCGTTGTTATCCATGTATTGACTGATGTTGTACGTCTAATATCGGCCAACTATATGGCCATATTATCGGTTAACGTTATGTTTTTCGATACCGTGATTTAAAAGCCGATTGCTACGCAACCAAAATGATAGTAAGTAGAAGCTTACCAGCCAAGAACAGTGAAGGCAACAGGGACAACAAGAGCCTGAATCCCAATGCCAGAACAGAGTGTATGAAAAGCAGCGTAATAAGCATTTCCATTTCTGGACTCGGTGATGGGTAGCCAAGCATCTTGGGGGTCAAGCTTCGTGAGCTTAATGGCCCTCCTCACTGGACTCCCCAAGGGTGTTATGAAGCTCGGAGTCCGAGAATGAGAGGTCTTCGGACTCTTGGTTTTTGCTGCATTTGGGTGTTCTATTTGGAGTAATGGCTTTCTTGACAGAGAGGGTGAGTTGTACTGAGTTTGCATCGGTGGGGCTGATACCACCGGCGGTGGCGCGGTGGCGCTGTCTTCAACTACCTCACCCATACCTCTGGAACACTTCTCTGTTTTTTCCCTCACTCCGCCCTTCACGCAAGTTACCAACTGCCTACGAGTCAATATTTATAGTTTATTTTGAGAAAGTAGAGTTTGGAAGGAAAGTGCCGAGAGAGAGAGAGAGAGAGAGAGAGAGGGAGAGTAATATTTGGTGGACAACTGGGGCTGACCGGCGCTTACATGTGTATGCAGCAGCTTGCTGCAAGAGTTAACTCACATAATACGTGTGTGCGCACGAAAAAACGAGTAACGTTCAAATTAAAACCGTAAAAGTGTTGCCTATTTCTCTCTAAAAAAAAAGAGAAGAGAGTTTTTCATAATAGCTCAAAGTACGAAATTTGTGAGAACGAGAATTAAGAATGAAAGTATATATAGAGCGACCGTCTTGAGTTTGGAGCAAAAAATACTGCCGAAAGATAAAGTGATCTTATTTCCTTTAGTTTTTTTCTTGCCAAATGTTTGATGGAGTTGTTGGGACAGTTATTCTTGGTGCTAAATGATGATATCTTCTATTATTGACAACCCATCAAAAAGAAATTAAACATGAAAATTCTTATCGTTTCTGACTAGGACTAAAGTCTTCTAGACGCTAAGTACTTGCATGTATCTACTTGTACAGGAATACAGAGATATATATAGAGAGAGAGAGAGAGAGAAATTTTCAAGTGAGGGATCCCTTATTTTGTTAAAATGAGAGACTTTCATTTGCCGATCAAATTTTGAAAATCCGAACCGTTCAATGTGTGCAGAACGTAATTTTAAGGGCCCTCGCAAGAAATCAGCAAAAAAAATGACCGGGAAGGGCGTCATCTGAGCAGTTTTTTTTGAATCGTTCAATGAAAACTGCTCGGATGAAGCCCTTCCAGGTCATTTTTTTTGCTGATTTCTCATTAGGGACCCTTAAAATCACGTTCTGATAACTTTGAGCGGCTCGGATCATCGAAATTCAATCGGGAAGGGGAGTCTCGCATTTTAATAAAATGAGGGATCCCTCATCGGAACCTAACTCTATATATATATATATATATATATCCATGGGACCTAGAGAGCCTAAAGGTCAAGACCCGTGTTTTCTTAATTGCAAAATTTTCAAACCAATTAACATTCTTTCTTATAACAATGTGAGTTGGATACGTTTATCACAGAATCAACCGATGCGGTAGTTAAGAGGAGTGATATCATTACAATCGAAGGTAATACTAAGGGGAGAGATATATTGAAATTAACATTTGAGGCGGTAGTTTGATAGAAAGAATCTTGATCTTTTGAACAACGAAACACGATTTACTTAAATCTGTATAGTCGATCTGAATTGATCGGGATTTAAAGCTCTGTTTAGTTTGGTTAACGTAAGTGACGGATGTTTCAACATAACAAAAACAACATATATACACATGTTCGTATAGTCAGCATTATGTAGTTAACTTAAGAGATTGGGGTGATGTGGCTGACATCTAATTTACACCAAATGGTTCGAATGAAGTCGTGGAAAAATTTTACTTTCAGATCTGACCCAATAATTGCTTCTTCTAATGACGTGATTTGGACATGTTTATTAGAGAATCGATTGATCATTGATGTGGAGTTTGGAGGAGTGATGTGATTCAATTGAGGGTAATACTAAGGGGAGAGATAGATCAAAATTAACACTTTTAGGCAGCAGTTCGATCGAAAGAATCTTGATTTTTTTGAATAACGAAACATGACGTACTTGAATCCATATAGTCGATTTGAAAATTTTTACTTCTGTTGAACAATCGTATTTAGTTTTGGTGGTTAGTTTGTTTCTGATGTAGAGCTCTGCCAATTTTTTTAGCTATTTGCGTTTTCTGGTGATATAAATTTTAGTTACCAAAAAAAACTTCTATTCTAAATTTGTGAGTTGCGTCACAAAAATAATATCTACCTTTGCGTAAAAGGAACTAACTTCTATCCTTATTTGGATTTTTTTTTACATTTGTTAGTTTTGCACTAAACTTTTGAGGGTTATTGATTTGTCTCAACGAGAGGGATCGGAAAAGTTTTTTTTTTTTTTTTTTACTTTTACCCAAGTATTTTGAGAAATAACTAAAAGTGGTTATTTATCAAAATACTTGGGTAAAATTAAAAAATATAATATTTCCGATTCCTCTCGTCGAGACGAATCAATAACTCACACAAGTTTGGCGCAAAACTTATAAATGCAAAAAAAATTCAAATAAGAACAAAACTCTCAAATTTAAGTGAAGTTCATAAAAACACAATCTTTGGATAAAAGCAGTATTCAATTAAAAATTACGTTGTCACAGCTCTTACCCATTATTCATAATAATTCGGTCAAAAATGCGCACAAATCTCGAATGGGAGGGGCTGTAGTGCACCCGCTGCATTACGTGCGGCCGATTCGACCGTCCATCTCACCACGGACGGTTTGGATTTAATCTAAACTCCTACAAATCCTAGCCATTAATTATTCGGATGAAAATCTGAACCGTTCATTACTGAGATGGACAACCAAATTGGTCGCACTATACGTGTAGTGCGGGTAGTGCACTACTGCACCCCGGGTCCCACAAAGCTAGTGTGTGGTACTCAAAATAAGAGCAATGATAGAAAATTAGAAACAAACTTTAAAACATTAATCCAGACACAATTGTATCCAGAATTGTTTGACGAACGAGAGCCCCCATAAATTGGACGCTTCCAAATGCAGTTGTGTCCAGAAGTTGTGATCCTAGACTACTTGTAAGAGCAATGTTAGAAACACATCTTTAAAAAACAATGACACAAATGTATCTAGAACTGCAAAATGAACGCGAGCCCAAAGAATTGGATGGCTCCAAACTTAGTTGGAAGAGTCAGAGTCTTCTCCTTATGTCAGATGCGAGAAATTTCCGGGTACCGAGCGGGTAACACGTGGCTGTATTTGTCGGCGATTTCAGCCGTCCAAACGTATTTTGAGCGGCCCAAATTTATTTTCTCTCTCTCTCCCCTCACCTGACCACTCTCTCTCCTTTTTTTCTCTTTCTACAATCTGGACCGTCCAAAAGAGATCGTCGACGGGATACCACGCCCGCCCGGCACCCAAAAACTTCTTCAGATGCTGAGATGCGTTACACTTTACACTGTGAGATTGAGTTTTTTTTTTTTAGAATAAATTCTTTACACCGCCGGTGTAAATATTTGTTTCCTCCAAATCAATTGCATTGTGACACATATCAAAATAGTGGTCCCAATTAATAAAACATGACGACGTGGCGCAATGCAATTGATTTGAAGAAAACAAATGTTTTCACCGGCAGTGTAAAGAATTTATTCTCTCTTTTTTTTTTCCGTGCACCAAAAAAATCAAAAAAATTACGTACATAAGTACTACAGTACATTTCTGGTGAGACATGTGAACGGCCCCGATCTAACAACATCCGTGACCTTTCTTTCTTTCTTTCTTTCTAGTAGTATAAGAAAGAAAGTGGGTCCACACAGTTATTACTTTCTGAGTCACAACTCACAACTGGTTCTAGAAAAGTTTGAAAATAGAGAGACACACCTACCCGAAGAAAAAGGGAAAGTCGTAGCTCCACCCATATCGGACGGACGGACTCTCATCCGAAAGAAAATGGCAATACGGGAAAGAAAATGGCAACACTTTCAGTGAATCAATTTCCTCTGTGGCGGGCCATTAAAGCAGCAGCAGCAACGACTTCCATTGTTTTCAGAAAAAAAAAACACGCTCTCTTTAATTCAAGTCAATACTCTGGAGCGGATCCATGCGCCGTTCAAACTACGCGTTAGCCATTTCAAACTGTATCCCAATTATTGCTTTGACAAGTTTTTTTTTTTCTTTTGGTGGTGATGTATGGTGCCATGCACGTCTTGGGTTAGCTGTCATGCGCACACCTCGAACAAATCCTTATAATCATTCTTACAGTCATTTCGTAAGCGTGGCCCTAAGAATTGCTAATAAAGAAAAATTTGATTCGAGACTTCACTTTGATCTTTTTTCGTTGGGATTGAAATCCTCTTTCAAGGGTTGCATGCTAAGAATTAACCTAATTTCATAGAACACAAATTTATGAAATGGGGGACTATTGGGAATGATTGTTGTACCTTGTGCCATGCCCATGGGGGTAAAGAATCCCACAACCATCTGTTTCTTTGAGTGTCAGTTTTCTTCTTTGATCTGGAGCTAGATTTTGAGGAATTGGGGAGGGTTCAGTCCCCTTCAGAGTTTTAGGGATGAAGTTCTCAGGTATTTGGCTTAGAGCATCAATATCAGGCTCATCAAAACCCCCTTTAAACTAAATTGCTAAGCCAAAACAGAAAAAACACCCCAAAATCAGGCTCACCTCCTCGGCTCCTCCCTCACTATTCTTATTTTTTTTACATTTGCCACAGTGACTAGTCTAATTTGACTAGCCACTATTCACTCACTTCTAATTTTACTCTCTCTCTCTCTCTCTCTCTCTCTCTCTCTGGGTGGATTTTAATATTTAATTGGGGTGGGTTTGAATATTTAATTGAGTAGAGAATGAAAGTAAAGAACCTAATTTTGTGTAATTATGCAAAAGTGACTAGCTAAAATAGAAAAATAAGTTTTGAGAATTAATTTGGTCCAAAATCCGCTGAGCCTGGTAAGAATGCTCTTATGGTGCTAAAAGTTCCATTTCTAGTTCTGTGATGAAATTGGGATTAGCTGCTAGGGATGGGAAGGTTGCATTGCGGGCTACACTGCAAGATCCCCTGATCATTCAGAGAATTTCAAAGGACATTAGGGCCTGTTTGTTTGCTTGGAAGGCTGTTAAGGCCTCAGCTGAGCCCCCGAGGAATGCTTGGTGTTTGCCCTCAAGTTTTATCCTGAATACGGCTTCTTAGCTGCTCCTGCTAGTGTATAGCAGTTATTTTTTTCCTGTTTCTTGTTTTGTTTCAGCTGGCTTGAGTTTTTGTATTTTGTTTTGGGGATTTTTCAAGGGTATGATCCCATTGGTCTCATTCTTCTTTGGGTGGTTATAACTTATAATATTCAACTTTCCAAAAAAATACCTAATTCCATGTAAACCCTTACTTATTTGTGGGAAAGAATTGGGCCAAATGGAGGGCATCTATTGGGCCCAAAATGTTTATGCCAAGGGGCCCTTTTGCAGTTAAGGGCCTTTTTGCCTCTAGATCTAGAGCCCAATACGAAAGCCTTAACCCTAGGAAAATTAAAAGAAGCTTGCACAACTTATATTGCAAAACACAGTTCTGACTTCTGAGATACAGTGCAATGTGATTGAGCCAAACGCAACTCCCACTGATTTCACAAATCTCACCAAACCAACATATAATTTACGAAACAATTTCTATAGCTTTGAAGTTGCGAGTTTTATTAGGTCCTTCCGAAGTATCTTGCCAGAGGGATTCTTGGGGATGGAAGCTATAAACGCCACGCGTCTAATTCTCTTATAGGGAGCAACCTGCAGCCAGATTTATTTACGTTAGATTCACACTTTCGACAATTGACAGCATTTAATTACTCACCTGTTTAGCTACAAAGTCCATGACAGCGCTCTCAGACAAATTGCTTCCATTTTTTCGTACCACATATGCCATGGGATACTGCCCGACCTCCTTATGAGGAAACCTGAGATGCAACAAATTAGACGTTACACTTTCGCTCATATCCTGAGTTACTAAAAATCATGTAAAATCCATTGCTTTATATGGGAAAACTTACTTACTTTCGCAATTCGATTCATTAGTTTCAGCATGTAAGAATCTTATGAAGGGGAACAATGTTCCCCATTATTTTTTATCAGGTTTACAAGTTCGTCGCTTCACCAATATGAAGGAGAAAACTTACGGTATCACAGCAGCATCAACAATTTCTGGGTGAGTAAGCAACAAAGCTTCTAGCTCTGCTGGCGGGACCTGCAAAATGAAGCAGCTAATAGCTATTATTATTCAATAGAAACATTAACAAAATTTTGTTTAAATAAAAATATTTGAAAAGTTAAACCACAATTTTAAGCACTTGTATGAATTAGCGGTTTTTGATCCCGCTGACCCTATTCTTGATCCAATGTGGAGACAAGGCATGTTCGTTATACCTTTCATGGCTCGTTAGGAATAATCAATTCATAGGGCGGTTGGAGTATCAAAGGGAGAGCTGTCATGAATTCGAGGAGGATTTGGAGTTACGAAGGTGTGGCCAGGGCACATATTGTCTTTTCTGGTTTGTGCTTCTATCTGGCATTACGTGTATTGTGATCTATAAATATTTTATGATGAACGTAAAGGAAAGCCTTCTTGGATTTACCCAAGATCTTTGAAATATTCTATTTTGGTAGTTCTACCGCAGAATTTCTTAGTTTCTTTATTTCCGGAATATGATTGTGTGATTTGTTATATTGATCCTATTGATAGTATAGAATGGGTCTGTCATCTTGATAAAGATGGTTTTAATACGTCAAATATTTATTCTAGCATTTGCAACACAGAATATATGAAATAGATTAAGAAATATTTAAATATAGCTGGATGGAATTCCGCGAAGAAGGCCAAGTTAGAAAGGGAAGGGTACATATAGAAGTTCCAATCACCTGATATCCTTTGTATTTGATGAGTTCTTTCAACCTATCAACTACAAAAACGAAACCATCATCATCGATGTAACACAAATCTCCGGTTCTCAACCATCCATCTGCATCTAGTATCGATGCAGTTGCTTCAGCATTATTGAAATAACCTGCAACAACAACGACACTACTAACATGATATTTCAGCTTCAAGGCACATTGTATGACTTGCAATGAAATGTCTAAACTATAAAGATCAATCTTCCCGACTGATCAAATTCTCTTTTAGCTTTCTTTCTTTTTGTCTCACTTTCTTTTCTCGCTTCTTCCCAGTGTTATTTCTCTAGCTACAAACCTAATGCCATATATATTACAGCAAAAATATCAAGGGTGCATTTTAAGCCTACTATTACAATTATGTAGTAAATCATCACCTAATTAATTCAGTTGTCTCGTTGTCTCCAATTTAACATTAAGTAAGTTTATCCACATTGGTTCATATTAGTGACATCATTTTTTCCCAATTTAATTATGCTATGTCATATATGGACACAAAATTAGGCGAGTAAGAGCATCCACAGTGGAATAATCAAAAGTTGTCACATCATCTTTTGGTTATTCATTTAAGAGGTTGTTAAGGTTAATAATATATATAGATATCCACAATGGCATAATCAAAATTAAATAATCAAAACTTGCCACGTTACATTTTCAACCCATAAAAATCTAAAAATTGTCACCATATAAAATAATTTTTTTAAATAGTTTTCAAACTAATAAAAACAGATTATTAGAAATAGAAATATCTTTTTGAAAACTTTTATTTTGAAAAAAAAAAGACATTTTTTTTAAAATAACAGTTTTTGAAAAAGAGTCTTACTGTTTTTGCAAAAAAAAAAAAACTTCTTTTAAAAATATGAGAGAGAGAGAGAGAGAGAGAGAGAGAGAGAGAAATGGAAGAAAGAGAAGATTTTTTTGTGTAATAATGGGTATACTTAACTGAAAAAATGTGGGAACCACTAAATTTGGTAATTGGCAAAAGGTTGTTAATTTTGATTATCCAATGGCCAAAATTTGATGAGTTGCTTAGAGATTGTTAAGTTTGATTATGTTACTGTGAACACTTTTTTAAAAAAATATTGCTAACTTTAACAATTCTATAATTTTAATTATTCCACTACGGATGCTCTAATATATACTCCAGTTATCTGCTGTTGGTTTGTTTGTTTGTTTGTTTTGGTACATAAATATTGGAGTATATATGCAACTACCACATAGTTAGGGCGACCCACTATACTCATGTTAGAACCAAAGTCAAGGTCTAACCGAATTTGCTGAAAAATACAGATTTAAACTCAAACAATAACAGAGGAATTTCTAAGTACTGAGTTGCGGGTTTGTTTGACCCTATACAGAAGGGCGGTCCAAAGGGGTGCAAGGGACTCGGGTTCATGCACAATTTCAAATTCTCTTGCGTGTTATCTTAATTTGTAGGTTAATTAGGAAAAATTCTACGGGAGTATATGTGTGGGGTAAAAATTTCTAAATTTCAAGTTATCAATCATTTTTTAGGTTGTATGTATAAAATTTAATGGTGGCATAATATCACGAGTAGCAATATAAACCTATAAATATATTTTTTTTATTATTAATATGAAAATACACATGATTTGAGCCCCGCAAGACACAAATCTTGCGTCTACCACTGCTTATACAAGAGTTGACCAGCTCCCCTCATAACCCGAATCATCAATACTCCTCCGAACCTCATCTTTATGAATCCGTTTTTTGAATCCCATCAACGATCTAAACTGTTGATCTTGAACATTTTGCAATGAAGAACAAATCTTTAGGAAATCATCTTTATCGGATAACAAATATATACTGTTTTTTCACATATACGTACCTCACTGCAAAATGTACGAGATCAACGGATCATTAAGAATTTTAAAAGACACACAGATGAGTCCTGACATGATTAGCAATACCAATCACGATAGATACCAGCTGCTGATTAATCCATATTCTATAAGCTTGTGAACCACAGCATGGAAAGTAGCTAGCATTAAAAAAAAAAGTGAGAAAAACAAAGAAGAAAACGAAGTGCAACCCCACATGTTTGAAAAAACAGATAAAAAGGAAACCCCACCGACTAAAATAAAATAATAGACCAATCCTATGGTGGGTGGGTGATAATATCCGGTGACCATGTGTAGAATAACGTGTGAGTTATATATTGTTTCTGCATGCATGATAACATGACCAATGGGGTCCGCTTCATCAATGCACTAAACTTAACTAACATATTTTTGGGCAAATTATAGTTACCCCTTCTAATTAACCCTCGCATACACTTACCCCCCTCTAACTTTTTTTTTGGCACTTAACCCCTTCAAACTAACTGAACTTCAAACGGTCATAACTTCTTTGTCCAAAATCGAAAATATGCAAATTATATATCGATTTCGAAGTCTTGAAGTCAGCTTTCTAATGACACCAAAATCACATCAGGATTCAAAGCACACAGAAAGTTATGATCAAAAGACACAAAAATGAGTCCTGACATGATTAGCAATACCAATCACGATAGATATATACCAGCTGATTAATCCATATTCTATAAGCTCGTGAACCACAGCATGGTAAGTAGCATTAAAAAAAAGTGAGAAAAACAAAGAAGAAAACGAAGTGCAACCCCACATGTTTGAAAAAACAAATAAAAATTAAAGGAAACCAAACTGACTAAATAAAATAATAGAGCAATCCTATGGTGGGTGATAATATCTGATGACCATGTGTAGAATAACGTGTGACTTATATATTGTTTCTGCATGCATGATAACATGACCAATGGGGTCCGCTTCATCAATGCATTAAACTTGACTCACGTATTTTTTTCATCCTAATTTGTTTGTTAAATTTCGAATTTTTTAACGTATTAAAGAAATCAAATTTAATCTATTGATAAGAAAATTTACGTAATCTGATTTATTGATTTTGAAATTAGACAGTTAATTTAAAGCATGTATAAATCAAAAAATGAAACAAATAAATCGAAATGGGGAAGTATTAATTAACATGGTCATCACAAATATGGTTACCATAATATTAATCCGTATTATCTAGCTCTTACCTTTCATGATGGCGGGACCTCTAAGCCAAAGCTCACCCCTCCGACTAACCGACAACGCCTCTCCACTCTCCGGATCAACAATCCTCGCCTCCATATTCTGCGACAACAACCCCGCCGTCCCGTACCTCCTACTCTCCTCCAACGAATCCGTCGACGCCCCAACTCCCGTCGATTCCGTCAACGCATACCCTTGAAGAATCTCCACCGTCGGATACTTCTCCAAAAAACCCTCAATCACCTCCCTACTCAACGGGGCTCCACCGCACAAAACCGAATGCAAAGTCCCCAGATCGTACTTCCGCTTTATTTGATCGGCACCGTTCACCATTGCCACAAGAATTGGCGGCACCACTGGTAAATCCGTGACACGATATTTTTCCATCGAAAAAAACATCTCGTCCATATGGAATCTCGAGAGAATTACAACCGTTGTTCCGGATGCTAGTAGGCCTATCGCAAACACTGCTAAGCCATAGATGTGGAACATAGGGACGGTGCAGATGTAAACTCGTTGTCTTCCTCCCGAGTCTAACCTTGTCAAAAGGTTTTGAACCATCGCGATTACGTTTCTATGCGAAGAAATCACGCCTTTACTCGCCCCTGTTGTTCCCGACGAGTAAAGCAGAGTCGCTGTGTCGTTCTGAGTCACTCGCTCCTTGACTCGGCTCTCACTCGGTTTTTCCTTCATCATATCCTCCAATGTAGTCACAACTGGGTTAATTTGGACAAATCTAATTATTCTTAAAAACAAGTGGTACAAAGTGAATTCTTTATTTAGTTTTTATTAAAACTTTGTGTTACAGTATTAGTTATTCTTCTAGACCATGTGAATCAGAATCAATTTTGAAGAAAAAAAAAATCAAATAAAACGGTACGAAACTATGAAAGACATTTACTTCAAACTTTTTTGTCTTTAATAAAAATTGCTTTTTGTCATAATACGTACTTTCTAAATTTATTGCGTAAAAATACACATTTGAATAATTAATTCAAAAAATTTAACGCAAATTCAAATAAAAAAGCAGAAGAGTCGAAAAAAAATAACGAAACGAAAAATTCAGGCAAAAGGAAGTCTTACCGTTCGCGGTAGATTTCTCGCCGATGAGTACGGTTGGAAGGTTTGAGTCGGCTATTTTGGAGAGCAGTGGGGGAGTGGTGAAGGCGAGGACGGGTTTGGAATCAGCGATTTGCTTGGCAATCTCTTGAGTGGTGTTGAGGGGATTAGTGGTGGTGATGACGGCGCCGATGGAGATGACGGAGAGGCATACGATGGGGAAGAAGATGGAGTTTGGGGAGAGGAGGAGGACGACGTGACCTTTCCGGACGCCCATGGCGGATAGGGAGGAGGAGACGGAGTCGACAGCGGACCAGACGTCGGAGAAGGTGAGGTGGCGGCCGGAGGAGGCGTCGACGAAGGCGATGTTACCGTGGTGGGCACGTGACGAGATGAAGGTGGTGACGTCGAGGGAGTCGTTGGAAGGGAGAGGGACGGGTTTGCGTTTGCTGTAGAAGGTGGAGTTTGATTTGGAGAAGCCGCTTCTTGGGTCGGTCGGAGGGATGCTATCTTGCGCCATGTGAGTAGCTGTAGAAACTCGATTTGATATGCGCGAAAGTTAATCCGGACACGAGAGTTATCGAAAGAAAAACTCGGTTCGATATGCGTTGGCTGCAGCTGTTTGTTCGATATGCGTTGAGTTTGTAAGGATACGTCATGCGTGGAACGAGATTCGCAGTGATACTACTATACTCCTACGACACTCACTAAAAGCAATAAAGAAAGGGATTGGGAGATGCTGCCAAGACATGTAGAGAGAGAAAGGGTTTAGTTGGTTGAGAGAAAGGGTGATTAGTTGGTTGAGAGAAATGATTGGCTTTTGTTGGTTCCTTATTTTTATAGGAAAATGATTTTGTCATTTTTTTTGAGAAATGATTGGCTTTTGTTGGTTTCTTATTTTTATAGAGAAATGATTTTGTCACTTTTTTTTTATTAACGTTACTCTCTTATAAGTGTATTTTTGCATAAAAAATATACTTGTAGGGGAGTAGCGTTAACAAAAAAGAGAGTGACAAAATTAGCAGCTTTTTTATATGAGATTAAAATCTTTTCATCCGCGGTAGAAAACTCTACTTTTCCACCACCACATTTTTTCGGTTCTACCGAGTATTTATTGTTAATCTGAACCATTCATTTTGTAGATCCCACATAATAGTGTATTCATTCAAAAAATAAACTTGATCGAATATCGATAGGAATATCAAAAAATGAATTTTGCTTTATAAAATGGATAGTATATCTTTATTATTATTCACAGAAATTAGATCGTCCATTTTATAAATCAAAATTCAAATTTTGATATATATATATATATATATATATATATATATATATATATATATATCAACTTCCGATCAAACTGATTTTTATTATTCTTCAAATTTTGATAAATTTTGGATAGAATTTATTCTCATTTTATATTCCGTTTGACAAAAAAAGAAAAGAAATTATTCACGGCTTGTGCCATCTCATGAGTCCGTTTCAGCAATTGATAGTCCGGATTTTAAAAAAACTCTTCCAGCGAATAGTTTTTTAAAAATCCGAACCGTTCAAAATACTTGTGAAGTCGTGCGATTGAGCGCTGTAAAATTTATTCACGACTACGCCGTAACAAAGTTTTTCTCTCGGTTACATATGTTGAATTTATCATGGTACCAGAAATTATTGAGTAACAAGGGACAATCTGGCCCAAGATTAGGAGAAGTTTTTGGGTACCAGTAGAGTAACACACATGATAAAATATATGAAAAGTAATGTAATTGAGAGAGTTTCGATTAGTAAACATAGATTCTCGGGGTTTTTAAGAAGAGAAAACTAGCAAAATAGTTCATAAGGTGGCAGTTGTACTTAAGTTTGCAACCTTAGGTTTGTCTTTTATCTTTGACTCGCTCTACTACTGAACTTATTTTTGGTCTGTTTTTGCAGTATGTGCTAGAGAGCTTGAGGCTCGTGTCTTGAAGAAAGACTTAAGTTTTCTATTTTGATGTAATTAGATCTTTTGTGTATTGGGTGTGTATTAGGTTCTAATCATTGTATTTCGCATGGAATTCCTTGTCAGTGTCGTTGATCTTTTTGAATGAAAATCATTGCCGTTTTGCGAACGCAGAGTGAGAATTGAGAGCGGGAGCGAAGGTCATGGTAAATGATTATGTTACCAAGCATAAACCACCCCATTTTCAGAGTTCTACTGGATATGGCAGAGGAGGAGTTTGATTCGACCTTGTCAAAAAGAACTTGTGTGAAGTACATTCTGTGTTTTTCTAGGAAGAAGCAGCATCTTTCACAGCCACGGGGATTAGAGAATGCAATTCCTTCTTTCTTCTCTTTCAAAAGATGAGCTCGAAACTGCAGTTTTGGTGATTGCAATTGCTAGGGCATTGGTATAATAGAAAAGCAATTCTCTTCTCTACATTTGGTGACTGGTGTGCAGAAATCAAGAACTAGTTCATTTTGATCTTCAAAATGAAATGCTTCTGCCTGAATTTCAGATGCAAAATAGAGAAAACTAAAATGTGCAAAACAACTAGTAGCATAAACAAAAGTTCTAGCTGATGCCAAGGAAAATTAAGAAGCTAGAACAACTTATTATATCAAACATGGATATCGGTTTTGAGATAAGGTGCTAGTATATGAATTATCCAAACACTACGACAGTAAATTTCACAAATCCTCACCAAACAACCTCGTTAATTACAAGACATTTATTATAGCTTTGAGGTTGCGAGTTTTATCAAGTCCTTCCGAAGTATCTTGCCTGAGGCATTCTTGGGGACGGAAGCTATAAACGATACACGCCTGATTCTCTTATAGGGAGCAACCTGTTGCCAGATTATTACGTTAAAGTCGCACTTGCGACAATTGACAACAAATACTGGAATTGGAGAGAATTTCAATTGAGTTTAAGCATTCAATCACCTGTTTAGCAACAAAGTCCATGACAGCGCTCTCTGACAAATTGCTTCCATTTTTTCGTACCACATATGCCATGGGATACTGACCGACTTCCCTGTCAGGAAACCTGAGAAAACAAATATATGGGACTTAGGCTCTCATTTTGTAATGGTACCAATGATCAACCAAACCAATATACATCCACAATTGGCTTAATTGCTTTCAGCGTGTAAGAATCGTTGGAGAGGAAAAAGAAGTGCATTCTTTGAGCTGTGAGTCCAAGTTCTTCACGGGTACAGAGAAGAAAACTCACGGTATAACAGCAGCATCAGCTATTTCCGGGTGAGTAAGTAACAAAGCCTCTAGTTCTGCAGGGGGAACCTACAAATATCATGCAGCTAGCTCGATTAGTTTTAATTTGAAGTGCAAGTAAATATCACAAATTTAGTCCAACTTATATTGCCACCACAAAGAACGCCAATTGTGAAAAGTACGCAGAAATTTTGATGATCACCTGATATCCTTTGTATTTTATCAGTTCTTTCAACCTATCAACTACAAATATGAATCCATCCTCATCGATGTAGCACAGATCTCCAGTTCTCAACCATCCAGCTGAATCTAAAGTTGATGCCGTTGCTTCAGCATTACTGAAATAACCTGCAACAACCGCATTATAAATCCATGATTACCATACACAATTCAGCTTGCAGATCCATTGAACAATCTACCACAGAACATATGAACGCAAATGTCCAGACAGAGAAGATTTACCACAGGAAATGGTGGCATTGGGTGTAATTGATGCCTTGATGGATAGACATTTTTGTTACAGGGCATCAATCTAGGAAGGGCCAGAAATCGTATCAAGAATGATTGTGGACGAACTTTGAGTATGCTTGCATTGCTGGACTTTCTTACATGGATCACTATTTTATTTAACCTATTCAATTGAATAAAACACAAAGGAACTGAATTTGCCAATGACACAATTAAACACCAAGACATCGGAACAAAAATTATGAAGAGAAGGAATCAAAATTAGGCAATCAATAGCTGTGGTGGGTTTGTTTGACCCTGTACTAAGAGAGGTTTTATAGCGCATAAATGATGCAACGGTTAAGAATGTCAAAAGCAAATAAAGAAGAGTCCTTTCTCCAATATTCAGTATCACATTTAGAATAAAGAAGTACAGCAGGGTAAATTAACCATTATCCCTTTTAGGCAATTGAATCATAGAGTAGCAAAATCCATAACATGTTTTAAGTTAGAAACAGCAGGAAAAAAAAAAAAGCGCCAAAAGGTTTACAAAGGGGGATTTCTAGGTTCAGTTCCTTTTCATACTTCATCCCTTCATATCCCTCCTATTTCATAATTCATTTTATAGGTCCATTCTCAATTACGATTAAAGTTCGAATCATTCGTATCATACAAAAGAAACATCCGAAAATATCAATTCGATTGGATTTTTTGAGATTAACCATAAACTATCAAGTTTACTTTTTCCCGATACAATAGACAAGGAAACAGTACTCCATTTTAATCCATAAAACAGCATGAAACCTCTACTACAACTACATTAGAATTAGCATACCTTTCATAATGGTGGGACCTCTGAGCCAAAGCTCCCCCGTCCGATTAACCGGCAATGCCTCTCCACTATCCGGATCAACTATCTTCGCCTCAAAGTTTGGCGACAACAAACCTGCCGTCCCATACCTCCTACTCTCCTCCAACGAATCTGTCGAAGCCCCAATTCCCGTCGATTCCGTCAACCCATACCCTTGTAGAATGTCCACCGTCGGATACTTCTCCACAAACCCCTCAATCACCTCCCTACTCAACGGGGCCCCACCGCACAAAACAGATTTCAAACTCCCAAAATTGTACTTCCGCCTTATCTGATCCGCCCCGTTCACCATCGCCACAATGATCGGTGGCACCAGGGGTAAATCCGTAACCCGGTATTTCCCGATCGATAAAAACATCTCATCCATCTCGAATCTCGAGAGGACCACAACCGTTGATCCGGATGCCAGTAGGCCCGTCGCGAACGCTACCAAGCCATAGATGTGAAACATAGGGACGGTGCAGATGAAAACCTGCGTGCCTCCTTCCGAATCGAAACGGCTCAAAACGGTTTGGACCATCGCGATTAGGTTTTTGTGCGATGATATCACGCCTTTACTCGCCCCAGTTGTTCCGGACGAGTAAAGCAGAGTTGCTGTGTCGTTCTGAGTCACTCGCTCCTTCACTCGGCTCTCACTCGGTTTCTCCTTCATCATTTCCTCCAATGTAGTCACAATTTTCGCTGAATCAGAATTATAGAGAGCAGGTATTAAGTGATTTTTGTTTAGTTTTCCGTCAATTTTTCTGTGATTAATCAATCATTCGTAAAACAATAGTATGAAGTTATGTACTCAAGTTGAAAAAAGTTCACTATTCCAAAACATTTTATTGAAAATAAATGATTTTCACACACTCTTTTTATTCATATGCGCTTTCTTTTTTTGTCTTTTACTCACGTAAAATACTAAACTACTTTTTGCCTCTTAAGTCATTTTTTTCATATGAAAGGTCCGTAATTTGGTATTTTTCATGTGAATAAAGAAGAAAAAAAGAGTGTTAATAAATAAGGGAGTTGATTTTACTCCTCCTTTTTTTGTTAATGTTAATCCTCTTTTCTCACAAAACAAATTATCTTATATAAACACACACAAAAAGTGGCATTAACAAATAGGAAGTGGCAAAATCACTCTCCATAAATAAATAAAAGAGGAGCGTTGAAATCATTTCCCTTTTAGTGAATTGTTTTTTCTGAATTTGGTCATAACTTTTACATTTTGCATTTTGCCGACAAGGAGGGGGGGAAAAATAAAACTTTTACTTTTTGGAGCATCTCTCGCCCAGCTCAAATTTGTACTTAAATTTGAGTAAAATTAAGGAACGGTCTTGCTATTGCTATTGTCAACCCACTGGACTGACGATAAGCACGGAAAACACATATTTTTGTGTACTTTTTATATCCTTTAATACACATTCACACACTCCGGCTCCGTTCCAGAATACCTTCTTAAAAAATAAGTATTTATTTCATATTTTCAAACTACAAAATAATTTAAATAAAAAATGTTTTTTTTATTTTTTTTGCACCGTATAAAAGATCTCGATAATATCTATTAAACAAAATCCATATTGCTAGAAAAATTATTTGCGTAAACACATTATTTTTAGCTTAAAATTGCCTTCTTAAAAAATAAATACTTATTTTTAGTTCAGTTTCGGAACGGAGCCTCGTTACTGTCAATGGGCTATTTTAGAATTTTCCATTAAGGAAAATGAATTTAACACTCCATTTACCAATTACCAATTACCAATGGCACTCTCTTATTTGTCTTTTATTTGTCTTTTAGTTTGGTGAATTTGCTAAACTACCCCTTAATGAAAAAAAAATTCATAAAATGTATGGACTGTTTTGTAAATTCACACATTAAAAGACAAAAAAGAAGTGTTGTCAGTAAAAAAAAAAGTAAAAATGGAGTGTTAAAATCAGTTTCCAAAATTATAACGGCAGTTCAACAAAAAATAAGACAAGACAAGAAAAGTATCGAAAAATAATAATTTAGGCAAAAGGGGACCTTAGAATTACCGGTTCCGATTAATTTCTCCTCGCCGATAAGTACAATTGGGAGGTTTGAGGGGGCGATTTTGGGGACGAGTTGGGGAGTGGTGAATGCGAGGAAGGGTTTCGAATCGGCGATTTGCTTGGCGATCTCTTGAGTGGTGTTGAGGGGATTAGTGGTGGTGATGACGGCGCCGAGGGAGATGACGGAGAGGCAGACGATTGGGAAGAAGATGGAGTTAGGGGAGAGGAGGAGGACGACGTGGCCTTTCCGGACGCCCATGGCGGAGAGGGAGGAGGAGACGGAGTCGACGGCGGACCAGACGTCGGAGAAGGTGAGGTGGCGGCCGGAGGAGGCGTCGATGAAGGCGATCCTGCCGTGGTGGGCCCGGGACGAGATGAAGGTGGTGACGTCGAGGGATTCGTTGGAAGGTAAAGCGATGGGCTTGCGTTTGCTGTAGAAGGTGGAGTTTGATTTGGAGAAGCCGCTTCTTGGGTCGATCGGAGGGATGCTCATTTGCGCCATGGGAGTCCCTGGAACTGGAAGTTTTTCCTTGTTCTCCTTCTTGGTGGTGGTGGGTTTTGCTTTTTATTCTGTGTACGAGAATCGAAAGGAGTTCGCTGTTCACTTTTTTTCCAGTCGCCTTTTGGACCAGATTAGACTACACGTGACGTGAGGTTTCCATCCCGGTCCCAGTTTTTAATTTTTTTTCCCAGAAAATTTATTTTGGCATATCATATTTAGCTATTACTACTTTATTTTTTTGTCTTTTTTTATACTATAAAATTACAAAATATCATTTGAAGTAGATGAATATTAATAAAATAAAAAATAATTTAATAATTTCACGTAAGATAAAGATAAATGGTAGAGTTTCAATAGTAATAGTTAAATGTGAAGTGTCAAAATCACTTCTTCTTTTTTAAGTTTATTTCGGAATGAAAAATAATCGGAATTGTTAATTTTGTAAGACTTGTCGAGAAAAACGTGCAAGTAGGTTGAGCGGACTTCTTTCGATACATGAACTTATCGTGCTTGTGCATGGAAAAAAAAAAAAGGGACATTTGAAGTTTCAAACCATATTTTCCTTTCCTTTTTTTCTCGAACAAACGCGATTCGTTAATACTTAATATATCAAATAAAATTCAATCACACTTATTTCATATTCTTCTTGACGAGTTTTGCAAAATAAACGTTTCCGGTCCATATTTTGATCCGCAATTGACCACAAAAAATTAAAACTGAAAAAGACCGAAGGAAAGTAAAACTGGATGGGATTTTAGTTGAACATGTATTTATTTATTATGGGATTGGGAGATGCTGCCAAGCAGAGGTGCTTGGCAGCGGTGCCGAGCGCATCTCGGCCGTCCAAAAGTGTTTTGGATGGCCCGGATGTAAAGGTACCGAACGGATTTAAAAAAAAAGAAAAAAAAAAGGAAAAAGATGTTTCGATTCGGGCCGTTGATTCCGAGATGAACGGCCGGATTGGCCGCTCGGCACCCGCTCGGCAGGGGTGCCGCTCGGCAGGGTCCCCGGGTCCTATTTTTTATGTACTATTAATAAAAAATGATTATTGATGACATCTGGTCCATGAAAACGTCTATAAAAAGAAATGAACCGGATGTCATTGAATTGTACCATTTCTCATTATAGCCAACATATTTAACACGTGGTCGGCGGCTGGGCTGGGGATCTAAATGGGTCACGCTCAAGCTTTGCTATTTGAATGGGAAAATTCTAACACCACGTCTGTTCACACATTCATATTTATAACAAGAGTGTATGTGTGCGGGCTTCACTTTTATTGTGAGTGTGGATGTGTAATTGGGTATGTAAATAGGTATGGTGGTAAAATTATTGGTTTGAATGCCACGTCTACGTAAAGCCTTATAAAAGAGATATTATCCAGTGTTCACGTGGCCCGTGGTGCTCCAAAATCACTTTCTACCATACAATCAAGTGAAGTCTACACTTTGTTTTCGGCCTCACAATATGTATAGAAAAAAAATAAAAGGAGGCTTGGGACATTACGTAACGGTGTCTAAAAGCTTAATTGAATAATTTTTTCAGATTGGTTGTGATATGATCCCATTCTTTCTTTCTTTTTTTTGTCAAAAATACTTATTTTGTAATTGGATTTTCTTTCGTGCTGGCAAGGATTTGAGTCATTGTGTAAGCCTAAAATATTTGGGAAAATAACAGCTCAGAACGTGTTTTGATAATTAATACTCGCCAATGACATACTAAGAACATTTGTTAATGTTGAAAACGTCTTTAACGGATGTAAAATGTTTTTAACGGATATTAATTATCAAAACACGTCTTTGATCATCATTTTCTCAAAATATTTTACACGTTGGCGGCTTAGGTTCTTGTTGGGCCTAGATAACATAATAAGCCTGTTAAATGGCCCACCTTATTTCGAGTCATCGAATTTGTGGAGTTGGCCCAAGCAAGCATTTTGGAAACCTTGTCGGGTCATGCTATGGACCAATTTTTTGGTACCGAAAAGTTAAGGTTGTCAATCTCGTACCAACCCAAATATCGTTTTCTAATTCGGTACGTATAGAACTAAAAAACTTGAAATAGAGAAATGAAACAAATTATAATAGTTTGATATATTTATAATATTAGTTTTAAAAAAAAATTAACATATTATGGACTTCAAGTTTTGCAAAGTTAATTTAAAATTCAAGTCTTTGTTTAGCAAGAGACAAGAGATAAGAATACATTAATATTCTTGAATAGGCCGAGATAAGAATACTAATTCAAACACCAGAATACAATTACTTTAGGAATTAAATTCCTATAATTTAGATTCTTATTCCTGTTAGGGGCGCAAACAACCTTCAGCAATGGTTTTAACCCGGACACAGAACTGCAACGAAAACTATATTTTTAAGGATTTAGAATATAATTTCAGCAACAGGACCCCGACCTAATTATATTGCAGTTTATATGTAATTAGGGTAATCGGTTTTTTAAAAAAAACAGAAAGATGCGAGAGAAAACGCAGGTCTTAGCGAGATTGCAAGAAGACTTATACTCTTGATTCGATTTTATAGTAGACTGGCGTGGCTCCCATGGTTTTTTCAACGCGTTAAGATTTTTCACGTATATCTTGTGTTCTTTTTCTTATTGTTCGTTATGCACTTTTTTTTTTATTTGCTTACGATTTCTGTGATCTTAATTTTCAAGATTCGTAAAGGCATTGTGAATTGCGAGAAGACTTATATTCTTGATTCGATTTTATAGTAGACTGGTGCTCCCGTGGTTTTTTCAACGCATTAAGATTTTTCACGTATATCTTGTGTTCTTTTTCTTATTGTTCGTTACGCACTATTTTTTTTTATTTGCTTACGATTTCTGTGATCCTAATTTTCAAGATTCGTAAAGACATTGCGAATTGAATAAGTAGTTCGATTCCTAACAATTCCTACTTAGGAATTTGATTTCTAAAAACGGTGCTCTTATTCTTAGCGAAGATGACGATCTCTCATCCAAATAACATAAGATTTTACTTGTTTTTTGATGACCCGAACCGAATTGCCACAAACAAATGGTGAAAACGTTGGACTTGCATACTCAATTTCAATCTGTTTCGTTGAGTTTGTGACATGATCATCTAGAGGCCTCCAAATCAAACGAATTGAGTGGACATCATTCCAACCACGTATTTTCAACTCAATCAAACACTCACAATCCATGGCTTCTATTGAAGCACGAAACCAAACTTACACACTCCACTCCCAAAATTGCTATATCCACTCCCAAATTCCTTACACCCCGCACTCTCCAATACACATCCCAGGATTGCATTCCCCTCGTCTCACTAGTATAAAGATAAGAAACCAGAGACAAATAGACTGAGAAAAACTGAAAAGAATCCATCCATGGCTTCCACCACCACAAACCCTCTATTCTCCTCAGCCTTCCTTGGCAACCAAATCCTTCTCTCTCCTCCCACCCCCAAAACCACCAGCCTCCCTTCTCTCTCTAAAAGAAAGTTCCTCATCCCAAAATCACTCCTCACAAAGAAACCCACTACTAACCTCCCAGCACAAGCCACTTTAGCTGCTGCCCTACTCTTCTCCTCAATCACCCCACAACAAGCCCTAGCTCTAGACACCCCAAAACCTCCACCGCTTATCCAAGCCGAAGCCCAAAAACCCAGCCCATCAAATTCCTCTCCTTTTTCCCAAAATCTCCTCCTAACTGCTCCAAAACCACAAACCCAATCCACATCTGACCTCCCGGACGGCAGCCAATGGCGTTACAGCGAGTTCTTGAACGCAGTAAAAAAGGGTAAGGTCGAAAGGGTCAGGTTCAGCAAAGACGGAAGTGCCCTCCAGCTCACCGCCGTTGATGGCCGTCGCGCCACCGTTATCGTCCCCAATGACCCCGACCTCATCGACATTTTAGCAATGAACGGCGTCGATATTTCCGTTTCTGAAGGAGATTCTGGTAATGGGTTGTTCAGTTTTATTGGTAATTTGCTTTTCCCTGCCCTCGCTTTTGCTGGGCTTTTCTTGCTTTTCCGTCGGGCCCAAGGTGGACCCGGTGGGCCTGGAGGGTTGGGTGGGCCGATGGATTTCGGCCGGTCCAAGTCCAAGTTCCAGGAGGTGCCGGAGACCGGCGTTACGTTTGCTGACGTGGCCGGTGCCGACCAGGCTAAACTAGAGTTACAAGAAGTAGTTGATTTCTTGAAAAACCCAGATAAGTATACAGCATTAGGGGCTAAGATTCCAAAAGGGTGTCTTTTGGTGGGGCCACCGGGTACCGGGAAAACCCTGTTGGCGCGTGCGGTGGCGGGGGAGGCCGGTGTGCCGTTCTTCTCTTGCGCGGCATCGGAATTTGTGGAGTTGTTTGTGGGTGTGGGGGCGTCTAGGGTTAGAGATTTGTTCGAGAAGGCGAAGTCAAAGGCGCCTTGCATTGTGTTTATTGATGAGATTGATGCGGTGGGGAGGCAGCGAGGGGCGGGGCTTGGAGGTGGGAATGATGAGAGGGAACAGACTATTAATCAGCTGTTGACAGAAATGGATGGGTTTTCGGGCAATTCGGGGGTTATTGTTTTGGCTGCCACGAATAGGCCTGATGTGCTTGATTCGGCGTTGTTGAGGCCTGGGAGGTTTGATCGGCAAGTTACCGTGGATAGGCCTGATGTTGCTGGTAGAGTTAAGATCCTTCAGGTGAGCTCTCATACACATTTTCATGACTTATTCTTTGGTTTTGCTTCCAAACTTATATTTTGGTAAAGGACTTTGATTAGTGCTATTGCTTATTGGTCTACTAGTGGAGTTTGATTGGTCTCTGTAAGTCATTAATAGAAAGGGTGAATGAATGTTGACAATATAGAAAGGGTGAATGAATGTTGACAATAAAGAGGAATGAAGAATTTAGAATCTGAAGTAAGCTTGAAGAATTTAGAATCTGAAGCAAGCTTGATCTATATTCTAAACTATGTGTGTATTGAAAAGATGGTCATATCATACTATAATTGTATGTTTATCCTGTTGGTGTTTGTTTGATTTAGACTCTGCTCCTTTTCTTAAATTTCTGTTTTGGCTTCCCATGTTTTTTCCTTAGTTGTGTTTTTTAAGAACTGATTGACTTGTCAGATGCATTAACAGAAGGGAGTAAGAATGTGGACAGTAGAGGTGAATGGGGAATTAGAATTAGAATTAGAATCTGAATTTAGCTTGATCTAGATTCTGCAATATGCACCATATTAAAACTTGGTGGTGTGTGTGATTTGTTTGGCAATATGAGTATTGGACGGGGTCGATGGCTTTGTGTTGGTTCCATTAATGAGTAGGATTAACTTACAACTGCAATAATGGTATTCAAGTTTCAATAGGGAAGCCTATGCTTGCATTGATGGGAACTTAAGCTTAATTCAGAACAGTTGGTTTGGCAAAATTTGTGTTCCTCATAACTTTTCAGCTGCTGGTTGAACTGAGTACTGCTGTACGAACTCGAAAATCTTAGAAACTTATCTTTCTCACTGATGCAGCACTCACTGATCATGTTCGTTGAAGTAGGTCCTGTTTCAGTCTACAGAATTCCATGATTGCATGACTACGCAATTAAGAAAAGTTTGGTATATTGCTTGAATTGGCTTTTCCAGTAATCCCTCTTCAAAGCTATTGGGAATTTGCTATTGCTTTTTGACTACTAAGTGGATAATTGTGCCATTGTTATTAAGGGGTCTAAGCAATTGACACCCCTCTACGCAACAGGTGCACTCCAGGGGAAAAGCTCTAGCAAAGGACGTGGACTTCGAAAAGGTTGCAAGAAGAACTCCAGGTTTCACCGGAGCTGATTTGCAGAACCTGATGAACGAAGCAGCCATTCTTGCTGCCAGACGTGACCTCAAGGAAATAAGCAAAGATGAGATCTCAGATGCTCTGGAGAGAATAATTGCTGGACCAGAGAAGAAAAATGCTGTTGTCTCAGAAGAGAAGAAGAAACTAGTTGCTTATCACGGTATTTAAAAATCTAGAAGATCTCTTCTCAAATATCTTGTATTTGTTTATGGTAATCTTAATGATAGGTGTATTGTGTATTTAACCTTTCACTTTTCCATTACAGAGGCTGGGCATGCTTTAGTTGGTGCACTTATGCCGGAATATGACCCAGTAGCCAAGATATCAATCATACCTCGTGGCCAAGCTGGAGGTCTTACTTTCTTTGCTCCTAGTGAAGAGAGGCTGGAGTCTGGACTTTACAGTAGAAGCTATCTGGAGAACCAGATGGCTGTTGCACTTGGTGGAAGGTGAGTTGTACAATTCATCTTCATAAACTTGAAGTGAAATGTATGAGGACTTGCATGAATCTCTTGCTCTTTGAACCTTCGGTGGTAAATAAATCAGTTATTCTGTTTTGGACTAGTTCAGCTCCTAATCCGAATGCCCCAAGATCTTTATCAGTGGATTTTGATTCTTGATAATGGTTGAGTGATATATCTTGCTATTTTGAGTCTTGAATGGCAAATAGCTCAATCGTGTTTCACGGGATTTCATGTCTTTAATTGGAATGCCTCCGGACTGATATTTGGTCAAAAATGTGGTATTGGAATCGATTGACCTGTTAAAGCATAGCCACATGAGTTGGATTGCGTTAAGTTTGACAATGATCGTGTGATACTATTTCTTGCTCCGTCTGACAAAATGTGTATTGATCTCCTTACTAATGCAGAGTTGCGGAAGAGGTTATTTTCGGTGATGATAACGTAACAACAGGAGCATCGAACGATTTCATGCAAGTTTCAAGGGTTGCAAGGCAGATGGTGGAAAGATTTGGCTTCAGCAAGAAGATTGGTCAGGTTGCCATTGGTGGCCCCGGTGGAAATCCTTTCTTAGGTCAACAGGTAGGTGGAAATGCAGTATGGTACTTTCATAATTTTACCTGGATTTTGTTTGTTAATCAGCAGTGTAATCGTTATTACACTTCGTGTTTTTTTTTTTCCCAAATGTAGATGTCTTCCCAGAAAGATTATTCCATGGCAACCGCCGATATAGTAGATGCAGAGGTGAGGGAACTTGTAGAGAAGGCATACGCAAGAGCAAAGCATATCATCACAACCCACATTGACATCCTCCACAAGCTTGCTAGCCTCCTCATAGAGAAGGAATCTGTTGATGGAGAAGAGTTCATGAGCCTCTTCATTGATGGCAAGGCTGAATTATTCATCGCCTAATCGCGTCCCTGACTCCAGATCTTCTTGTATTTCAAGTTTTGCATACATTTATATACATGTAAAATGATTATACTACTCCAAACAAACTCACGTAAAATATCACTGTTTTAGTGGCAAACACAGAGCGCATATCTCCCACAAAATGTCATCATTTGAGGGATTACTCAGTTGCAGCATTTGCCTCACTACAACGGACTCAGCTCTCATGTCTCTCCATCTAGTCTGGTCTAGTTTGAACCGTTTGTGGGCCCTTTTTGGGCTCACAACACTTTTTTAGAGCTCGCCGAGAACATAGACCACATCATAAATCAAGTTGATCGAATACAGTTTGATATGATTTTGAAAAGCATTAATCATGTTTAAAAAAAAGTGTGCAACATAGGATTGCAATCCATTTGAAACTTAATGTATTTCGGAATCATATCAAATGACATCTGTTCAACTTGAGTCTTCATAGTATTCATGTTCTCCGCAAACTCTAAAAGTGAACAATTTCGATCGTTGTTATAGGTCTAAAAAGAGCCCACAAAAGGCCCAAACTAGGTGGAGAGGAAACTGGATGGGAGTCCACTACGGCATCCCCGAATCCCCTAAATCTAACTATGGTAGATTGTAAGCCTTTCGGGAATTTAGTCTTTCATCGTGACTTGTCAACTCAGTTATGGACATCCAACCCATTGAATGATAAACCACGCGCTCAATGATATATTTACAAGCATAAGTTCATACATAATTTTGTACACATGTAATGCAAATTTATTACTTAAAACAATTTCAGGTAAAAAACAAACATTGTTACGAGCCAAAAACAAGTGTATCTTCTCCCTCTATGGTACATCTTCAGACAACCACTACATACCCTCATTCAAGTTGTACATAAACCCAGCATATTTGCTTAGCAACAACAACAACAACAATTGATTTATAGCAAGAATAATACAGGGATATTTATCAAGATCATCTACCACCTCGTTGCTTTTTGTCTTCAAGAGAAGCAGCTTCACTCAACATATCAGCTGCATCCTTGTGCATGTCCAGCTTTGCTAGGGCAACCGCCTGCATATAGAATGCTGTGGACCAGTCTGGATACACACATTGTGCTTGCATTGCATCTCGGAGGGCTGCATCTGGTTGGTCATTAAGGAGATAGCAAAGGCTTCGCCGAGCTAATACGGTTGGGGAAACCATGGTACCCACGTCTATGAACTGCAAGAACACAACAGGAACAGATTAAGAATGCTTGGCGTACTTCATTCTCGTTCATCATTCACCAACCATTTCCCTCTTCTTGGTTGTCTTAGATGCATAGACCCGATCAGTTGCCAGGAAGTGAGAGAAAAGCACTATGGGAATAGGTTTCTAACTTCCCTGCACTTTATATTTGTTTAGGTGGCAAGAAACTTTTAGGACCCACGTTTATAACTTATACATTAGGATTAGTTCTCACTCAAAACTTATCCAACAAAAAGTTAGTACAATATTTTGCATGAATCGTATTCTTTAACTAGTTTCCTACATAATTATGCTAGCATATCTTAATTTTCTTACAAAATCCTTCTTTCAAACAAAGATACGAAAAATATGTTCACATTGCCAACTTCACTTAACTAAACTTTTCGTCTGTATTATTTTTCTGGCACCAAATTCTTGACAATTGAATGGAGCCTTAGGATTGTTAGAGGGAAGCACAACAATGCATGAAGGCGCGCAAATTATATGATTGGACTTTGGAGGATGAGTAAAAAGAAACTGCTTTAAATACATTTGCCACTGGATAAGTGGAGGCACGGACAGAAAATAATTTGAACTATACATCCCCAGCACCTTATTAGTTATTAGCAAATTGTGGCTCAGCCTCATACCAAACTTACTAGTCAAGAAAGATTCGCAAGCCAATTTTGAAACAAAAGCAGCCAAAGCATGAAAGGATAAGCTGCACAATCAAGGATCTAAGAATTCCAATATTGAGAACATTATCAGCAGCACGTTGGATGCACTATCAGTTGTCTTAAAGATGTTCATTAACAACAAAGAAAGTTACTCATCCTGTGGCATGACATAACCAGTGTGCAAAAACAGAAGAAATGAAGCTAATACCTGAGAATACCAATCTATGGCAGCCTTAAAATCCTTGTCACGAAATGCCAAGTCTCCACGCTTCCTTGCCTCAAGCATATCTCTCATCTGTTGAGTCCACTCTTGGAAAGATAGCTACAACAATCCATGTCCGGAAAAGTGAGTTCTAGCAAAGAAAGGAAAAGAGGATTCAGTAACCTATTCAATACAAATCATTACCTCATTGGTTCCTTCATCATCTTTGTAATGTGTCATCACCAAAATCTGATGAATAGCTGTCAGATCCATCCGTGTACACGCATCACCCATTGGAGAAAGAGAGTTTTGTGGAGTAGGTGGTGCTTCCTCACCCTTCGGAATTCCCAGCATCAAATAAGATGGAACCTGCACAGACAGAATTCTGCCCTTCAGTACTAATCATAAGCATAGCTGGTCCATTTATGATAGCACCAGTCAAACTAAGTACTGCTTTAATAGGTGTATGCCAGCTATCAATCTATTCTACCAAAGTTGCGCAGAAGAAACCCACACACAAAAAAAAAAAAGTATCAAATGATAGAAATCTGCAATGTTGCTCGGAATAAGCATGTCTGTAAGCCCAATTTCTGCAACCAAGTTCTCACCCCAACAGTGGGAATAAGCAATAAGACATATAACTTGAGGTAAAACTTTGTACATCGGCATTCATTTTTTTATACTTGTGATGAATGAAATATCTTTGGCCTAAAAAAAAAAAAAAACAGAGTGCTTCGGCGACCAAAATGGAAGTACAATAAATATAGAGAAGCAAGAATGTCATATTGCTAGAGTAGTGGCCTTCTGGTTGAAAATTTTTCGTAACCAAAATATTAGCCGCATATCACCTCACATGGTACTCCCGTTAGACAACTGTAACGCGATACCCTAGGAACCACATGAAATACTAACAAGACAAAACTACAACATGGAGCTCAGACAAGGGATTTTCAGCATTAGAACCATGGAAAGGAAATAATGACTCACGCCAGGTTTGTTCTGCAGTGGGGCAAGTGTTGCAACTAGATCCTTAGTATTTGGCCGCTCCCTAGGTTCATACTGCAGGCATTGCGAAGCCAGGCCAAAAACTGCAGTAGCTTCTTCTGTGGAAAAGTTACCCTCCAAATGTGAATCCATCAGTAGAAGAATGTTCTTTCCGCGTATCATATCCAGAGCCTGCATATACAACAAAGTAAATGAATCCGAGGTTCATAGACTTACAGCTCAAATTTACTATGCAATGGTTTCTGACAGTGACACGACTTTTTGGCTGTCGTAATACCGTTCGTAGACTTGTCGCATTATTCCCAATAGGAAATGGTTTCTAACAGTGATACTGATACCCAATCCATAAGATATGAAGGATCCCCGACAAGGATGGAAATGAGGCATCTGATGAGGCCCCGCTAGGTTCCACCATAACAAGGGTTGATTGCATCTTATAAAACCCTACTGTAAGAAAACATCTAAGAACCAACTTTACAACATAAGGCTTATCATTCCGCTTTAACCTTTTTAATCTAAAAACATGAAAAAGTAGACTAACTTAAGCATATATTAGTCACACCTATAAGGCTCAACTTCCCAACTAAATCTACCAGAGAAAAGGAAGTTAACTAAAGGGAAATGCCAAATCACAGGCATTTGTGTGGCCTTGCATTAAGGGAGATTGAGAGCAGTGGATACAGCTATAGTTGCTTGAATTTACCAAATAAAAAGGCCCAACATTGGACACTTGAAACATGAAAACATACTTCTCCTTTAGCGGCATTGATACCAATTAATTTCTATTTACAACATATCTTCCGCTATGAGATCCAGATCACGAAATATCTAAGAGGGTAAGAAATCCTATACAAATAAAACAGATGTGAATGCATCTCCAAATACATTCGATGCATTAAAATGCATTCGAAAAATATGGTGAGTTACCCACAAAATATTAGAACAAACAAAACAAACAAGTAACATGAGAAAGAAGAACGCAATCCATAGATTGACTTGCCCCGTCAAAATCAACACCAACAGGTAGTGGCTGGTAACCAAACTAACCTGCTTCTCACTCTTTATCCAGAGTAATTTCTAATGTAACTAATCTATAAGAATATGAAAGCCAAGGGTATTCTTTGGAAAGCACAACCAGATAAAACTACTGGAACCCTTGGTTGAGCGGAAGCGGGGGCGGGATCGGGGAATACAGAAGTTCCCAAGTTTGGGAGCATGAGAGGACCATGTCACCGTGTACATATATTATGAAAATAATATAGCATAGAATATTCACTTTAAAAGTACAATCATTTTAGGAAGTAAAAATATGGGCCAAGTCCTCCATAAGTGTAAGAAATGAACTACTGTTACAATATAGTATGATTTTCTTTTCAAGATATCATGACTTGGGCTAGATATAATAGTTAATCAATGACCAATTAATAAAGTCAAGTGATAAATCCCTGTTTTTCTATACAAAGACGATACAAAAGCTCCCATCTTTGTAAGGAGTGAGCTCCCATCTCAATGGGAGCGGGCTCCCGTCCAGCTCCTTAGTTGGGAACACAAAAGCGGGCTCCCAAGGTGGGAGCGGCACCACTATAGGAGCTCCCTGCAACTAAGTTGGAACCTCGTCTTGCATACTTGACAATTCTCACCAAGTTGTCTCGACAGAAATAAACAATCTCTGTTACAGGTTTGACACGAACTATCCAAAACTACAAAACTGAAGGTAGAAAGTGAAAAACATTATTTGTCAAATTATCTTTGTTAATGCATCGTCTTCGTAGTTTTGTTTATGTCATAAAAAGGACCAGACACTTATAATAAGTGAGCTTGTTTCCTACAAGATCTAGTTATCCTTGTACAGAATAAAATTAAAATCCTTGCGGCAAGGATATTATTCAGCACAAGGATAACTAGACCTTGTAGGAACAAGAAGAAAAATAAAATGGTAACAAAGTACAGTTAAAGGACTTGACGATAGTCACAATATCTGTGCAAGATAGCAAAATAGATGTAGGAAGACTTTTGAATGAGGAGACTTTTACTTGCAGCATTATCTAAGCAAGGAGTAATTCTAACTGGACTAATATATCTCCTCCTAAAGAATTCTCTTTAGAACTTCAATGGCCTACAGTTCTAAGTAGGTGCACTACAAGTCTACAACCATTAGATAATGCTTTACCTACAAAACTAATCAGAGATTGAAGATATCTATACTTACATGAGTTGGTGGGATGTGCTTTCCGCTGAGAAGATCCAAAAGCACAGTCCCAAAGCTGAACATAACACTCTCTGGAGTGACTCTTCCTACAAGTGGGTGTAAAATAACACTATCAAATGGTGTACCAGATAGCAAAAAATCTTTTCATGCAACTAACAATGACATTGATGCAACATAACAAAGTGAGATACACCAAAATACGATCCAGTAACATCCTATCAAAACAAGTACACATCATCTCCATGGAAATGGTTACCATTTCGGAGATACTCTGGAGGCGTATATGCAAGATTGGTGCTATAACTTTTCCCATCTCTGCTGTTTTTCATCAAGCCAAAACATGAAAGCCGCGGATCACCATTCTGCCAAAACCAACAAAAAGTCACCGCTTAGATCCAATTAGGAAACAACAGATCCTCTTGGGAAAGGAAAGATTCTCCATACTTGCAATAAGACCGTTGCTTAATAATAAAATACAGAATATCAAGTGACGATAAAAAAAAAATATTAAGCTACATCAACACCTCATCAAAGAGAACCCTGTATGCATTCAAGTCATGGTACAGTGGGCGGCCTTCAGTACTGCAATAATCCAACGCTTCAGCAATATATAGAGCAACTCTTAGACGCATGGCCCACTCAATGGTTTGGTTCTCCCCTGTGAAGCAAGTAATAAACTAAATTTAGCTAATTACAAACACAAAAAAACAACCCTTGTGTCAAAGAAAGTATAGTAATGAAGTGAAAATATCCTTCGGCTGGATCAAGGTCGGACAGATCATATAAAAAATACTTCGACCAAAAAGAACTTTGACAAGGTGGAACTTCTGGGAGGAGAATCATTACCTAAGCAAAGTTACAGGTAGTCCACATCGCTGCGTGCACAAACACATTGCTCGCGCATGTGCGCACACACACACCAAACACATCGCTAGAGAGAAGTTTTGCAAAAATACAGGAGATATGCAGATGTTTCTGCACCTATTGTTCCACAAGCGCAAATGACAAAACTACTCACCAATCATGATTTATCCACAATATGCACCCAAAAATTTACCAAACCAAACAGCAGTGAAATTAACAAGCAATACTATTGGAAACTGGAAAGTCAAATTACCAAATTACAAACAAGTGCCAAGGGTGAATGCGTTAAAAAGCAATTCGAGAAATTTATTTAGGAATTGGCGAAAGTAAAATGAAATGCAATACAGAATCGGAAACTAGAACCAATATATGTACACCTACAGTGGAATAGATGTTTTGCCAAGGTATCATTTGGCATGTACTCAGCCACAAGCAACCTCTCATCGCCATCGCAGCAGTAACCGATCAAATTGGCAAGCCTCTTATATCTCAACTTCCCAACACCCCATGCTTCATCCTTCACAAACAATCAAAAAACAACAAACCCATTAAACCCTAATTTCACCAAACCCTAAAACAAAAAATAACAGACGCAACATGCAAAACTCAGAGAAATCCAAAGAAATTTAAAACCCTACTCTATCTTTTTTGGATTGTACATCAAAGCATTAATTCTGGTTACTCGAGCCGTTATCAAACCCTTACCGAGCCCTTATCAAAAACCTTTATCTAGCAGAACCTTTATCGATCTTTTATCGAGTTCTTACTCGAGCTCATCTTTTATCAAGTTCTTACGCGAGCTCATTCATTAACTTCACAAACTGAGCTGAATCGAGCACGGAAATAACTTGGTTCGTTTGCAGCCCTAATTTCACCAAACCCCACAAACGCAACACACACACACACGCACTCACAAAAAAAACAGAGAAATGAAAACTTGACGGACCAAGCTGACTCGACTTTGCAAACAGCTTGCAAATCGTTTGCAGCCCTAATTTCACCAAACCCCATAATCGCAACACCAACAAACGCCAACACACAAAAAAACAGAACAGAGAAATGAAAGCTCGACGAACCGAGCTGAGTCGAGCTTTGCAAACAGCTTGCAAATCGTTTGCCGCCCTAATTTCACCAAACCCTAAAATTGCAACACCAACGAACGCAACAAGCCAAAAATAAGAGAAATTAAAACATACGGCGAATTGCTTGGGGTCAGGCCAGGCCATTTTGGTAAATTTCTTGACGGCAATCCATCGCCGATTCTGGAGGCGACCCTTGTACACGAGATTCGGGGCTTTCTCGCCGCTTTCCGACACGATATTTTCGGAGCTGAAGCTGTTGGTCGCCGCTTTCAGGTCGGCGAGCGAGAACTCGCCGAAGGCCGGTACGCCGCCGGACGCCTCAGCACCGGCGGCGGTGCCGTTGGGCTGATGGTGGTTAGGGTATTTTTGTCCCCTGCGTTGATCCTTCTCAGATGTATTAGGTTGTTTCAAAAACGCCGATTCGCAGCAGCCCATTTAGGTTGACTCAGAAGTAGTCCCCCACACGGAGCGATAACATGGACGACAGATTCTAGAGAGAGGATGATATTCAGATAGGTGTGTGTGTGTGTGTGTGTGTATATATATATATATATATATAGAGAGAGAGAGAGAGAGAGAGAGAGAGAGATTATGTACAATGACTTATGCGCTCGTGTGGGAGAGAGAGGAAGATGCAATCGATGCTGCTGGTTCTGGTGATGGCTCTCTTTTTCTTTCTCAGGGGGTTCTCTCTCTCTCTACGTATATCTCTATCCGTATTTATCTTTCCATGCCTTTCTGCACTGGCAAAAAAGAAACCCTTTCTCTCTCCAGATAAATCTTTTCTGTTGTTTTCCCACCACTGCGCGTATTCATTGCGTGGGGACGGATGGTACCTGATGGAAAAACAAAGAAGGGTATTTTTGTCTTTAGTGATTTGGCTTAGAGCCCGTTTCAGAGCACTATTTAAAAAATAAGTACTTATTTCACATTTTTAAACTAAAAAATGATGTTAATGAAAAATATTTTTTTGATTTTTTTGCACCGTATTAAAGATCTTTCAAACAAAATTCATATTGCATATTTTTAAATTTCAATAAACCCATCATTTTTTAGCTCGAAATTGCTTTCTTAAAAAATAAATACTTATTTCACGTTCCGAAACGGGGCCTTAATACTATTACTATTAGGATTACTGTATTTTTTTTTTACTCAACAAAGAAATTCATATTTATTTGTTTTGTAGTATCATATTTTTTAGATTATTGGTTCGTCTCACCGAGAATAATCGAGAAAGTAAAAAATATTATGATCGAAATTATAATTTTTGTGAATAAAGACAAAAATGAATTTTAAAAAATCTGTCTTTTGGCTTATTATTGTCTTTATAAACAAAACTTGAATTTGATTTATTAATTTTTACTTTTTCGATTTCTCTCGTTGAGAGAAACCAATAATTCGCTAAAATATGAAAAAAAATGTTGTGACAACAAAAAATTTCAAGTGGCGCTTTGAAATTCTTCTACGAGGTGGAAATATTGCAAGAGTCCCTGCGTAGGGTAAGCCAAACCACCCCTATCGTTAAGCATTACTCCTTCCGTCCCTATTTAATTGTCCATTATGGTTTTGCGTGCATTTTCAATGGCTTATATCTCTCGATGTATACTATATTTTATGTTTTTTAAATCATTGTCTTGCAAAAAAAATTGAGATCTATCAAACAAGATCTATATTACATATTTTTAGAAATATATGTTGATAGATATAAATAGTTAAAAATGTACATAAAACTGTAGTGAACAATTAAATAAAGACGGAGGGAGTAGTATGTAGTAGCAATATTTAAGGTTTGTTTGGACAAATAAACATTTCTCAATTGGTAATATCGATATTTAGCATGTATTTGTTTAAGTTTGTGTCAACATTTATTGAATTAATCATTTCTGACGTCGAGATAAATTTAAAAAGGAAAAACACAGAACAAGGGTTGAAAAAATATGGACAATATGACTTAAAGACTCCAATAAAAAAAATGGCTTAAAGAGAATAAATACAGTGAAGAATTGTATTCTTTTTTAGTTTTTCATGAATCTTTAGAATTTATGGTCATAACATTTTACTTAGCGATAAATCTCAAAAAAAAATTGGCGCTTATTTGAAAAAACCCCCACACTCAATAGGAAAAAAAAGCGGTAAAATAAAATGGAAATTTTTGTTCAAACACATCTTTAATATCTCATCCCAAAAGAGGACGGGGGTAGCGTTGTCAAGTAGGCGTTACACGATTAAAGATTGGCGTGGCATGACACTTCATATGAGCTGAGTTGGACTATAGTTGCAATGCACGGGCACCGAACTATACGACACATGTATAAGAAAATCACGAGCATATAGTAATTTTTTCATGTATGAATGAGATTGAACTCATTGAATTTAGGCTTTGTTCGTTTAAGGGTTTTGGATTCTAATTATTATCTTATTTATCTTCGATCATTACTCTCATTTTTCTCTCTCTATATATCTTCAATTATTACCCATATTTTTAATTATTACTTTATTTCTCTCTACAGTCATTATCTACAAATTCAAATCTAAAATCACAAAACGAATGAAATCTTAAACTTTAATAGTAACGTGTCTTTTATGAGACGACTCGAAGCTACTGACGTATAATTTTTTATTTTTTATGTTTTGATCAATAATACACGTATATGATTAATGATGATGACTTCTAATAAAGTGATAGATTGACGCATGGCTTCAATTTTGGATAATCAATACATTGACTTTTGTTTCAATTGTCAAATTAAGAATTCTTGGTTTTTTCCTTTGATTCCACCAAACGGATACTAACCTAGAAATAGAAGTGAGGCTTACGTCTTTTGACCACTACCATTCTCACTTTCTCCTTTCTAAACGCATCTCTCTCTCTCTCAATTCTAGCCACTACAATTTCTTGATCTTCTCTCTCCCCCTTTTCCGTGTGCGGCGGCGGGAGGGGAGGCCATGGTACTACTAACTCCCTTTTTTAATTTTTTCTTTTTTTCCTTCCGTCTCTCCATATCAAAGATTTGTCGTCTGATCTGTGAGAATTTTGTCTCTCGTTTAACGAGAGTTATTAGTTTCGTCATTGGACGAATTTTGTCTAAAGATCGGGTTCTCTCAATCGAGATTACTTCGCAACCATACCTGTGCTTCAGCGTTCTATCTCTACACAATGGCAACCCTTGGCGGCTTGACAGATCTGTAGTTCTTGGAAGTTCATTAGTGCGTTCATACTTAGGTGGAGTGCATCTGATCATCTGGGTATTTGGTGTCTAGTTTGGAGTGCATCTGATCGTCTGGGTATTTGGTGTCTAGTTTAAAAGTGTCACTATTGCATCAGGCCATGTCTAAGTTAGGATAAAAGACATCAATTTCCTTGTGATTTACTTGTTTTGTATGTCAAACGATTAGTTTTGCTTTATCCAAGTTGTTTGTAATGATCTCCATTTTGTAAGTGTCGCTGGGCATTTATCAATACAATTTTCTCAATTTTCACCAAAAAAGAAAGACTACTACCATTATCATTTAAGGGAAAAAAAAAACTTTTGTAACAAGAAAAAGAAGCAAAAACAGTTTAAACTGTCGGCCATTTATGGAAAAAACATCATAAAACAAACAATTTGCCTTCACGATTTACATTATTTTTCGGGTTAAAAAAGATTACATACTTGAAAACAGAGTGCAATTTTGTTTACCTTCCTGAAAAGATGGTGAACGTTAACTTCCCTCTTAGTAATTGAAATGGTGTAGGTTACACCCATGCAATACATTTTTTGATAAGCATGACATCACTTTGTGGGATTCACATCATTTCAACCAACAGAGAGGAGGGTAATGTTCACCAATTTAAGGAGGGTGAACAAAATTAAATAGAAAATTAGTCTTAGTCTATTTTGTGAACTTCATGAGCTCACAAGTCCACCTGCTAATTTTGTAAGGTCTCAGGTCCATTTTAGGGTACCCTAGGGTTTAGACATTTTCATAAGATTTTAGGGTGCACTTTTTATTATAGGATAGGGTACCCTAGGGTTTAGACATTTTTTAAGGATTTTATGGTGCACTTTCATATTATAGGGTTTTAGTGGTTTAAGCATTTTCGTAAGATTTAGGAGTTTAGGTACTGTCATAGGGTACCCTAGGGTTTATTGTGTGAACTTGTGACTTTACAAAACTATTAGGTGGACTTGTGAGCTTATAAATTGTCTATATTGGACCTATCACTAAATCTCTCAAAATTAAATTTGCCCACTAGACTGTCAATATGCAAAGAACAAGACAAATAAATACACATTTGAAATGCACTTTTCACAATTTTTAATACACTTGCATACATTTTTATACACTTTTCACTAACGCCAGCCTGCAACTGTCTTTAGCATTTTCATAAACAAAAAAAAAAGAATAATTAAAAAAAATGTTCTCAATCACGAATTCCCTGGTCCATTACTTTGATCCTTTCTCACGCGCAAAACCGTATTAGCCGTCGAGGGTATCCGCGGGGGTTGCAGGACTGCTCTCCCACGTGAGCTCGTCCTCTCCAAGGAACTCTCACCGTCACGGCACACTTTTACCGCACATTTATACTGCGTATGGGATCCACGGTAAGTCTCAAAAAAAATACATAAAATATATCAATAAATTTTAAAATAATATTTTATAAACTCTTATAAAAAACCAACTCTAACGAATAGCCGTAAATATTTTCCGAATTCGTAAGGTAAAATCGATTAACTACTCAATTTTGCCCATATAAATTCTGAAATAGTATTTATCGATATACGTTAGAACTAACTTTTACAGGATCTCATAAAAAATTATTTTAAAATTTATGAATATTTTTCTGTATTTTTATGAAATTCAAAACCTTACATGCGTGCCGTATATAAATGTACTATAAAATTTGTACGATAAGAGTAGCACTGTTGGCAAGGAAAGTGTCGTAGCAAGGACTGCTCTCCCACATGAGCTCGATCGTCCTCTCCGTGCTCGTGGAGTTCGTAGGACTGCTCTTCTTTTTGTTTGTAGGGATCTGTATAAAAAAGTAGTACTCCAGTAGTACTAGTATAATCCTTTTTCAGATCCACTGCTAAAGGCATAGGCTTCACGATTCTCGCCGTAAATCCGCACGCTTATGGGCGGTGGATGGAATCTCGCATGATTTGCGGGATCCGGATCCTCTGTAAGGATTTTTCTGTGTGTGATGATCTTGTGAGTTAACAACGCATCAATAAAGTGATCCAATGGTCCACAACAAACTTTTCTCTTTTTTATTTTTATTTATTTTTAATGGAGATAAAAGCGTAACAGACAGAAAACTTCAGCAAACGGCACTTCTTCCTCGTTTCTTCTCTGTTACCCCAAACTCGATTTTGTCTAAAAATAAAAAAAACAAAAACAAATACGGGTCATCATCTTCTTCTCCATTCCTCGTTCCCAGCCATTTCACTGAGGAAAAATTGTTCACTGCGAACGAAACACAATACCCTATTTTGTCCACAAATCCATTAGAAATTGAGTGTGAATTCATCAGAAAGAATCAAAGAAGCCTCGTTGTCCCATTCCCTCTCCAAATTCAATGCTTCACTTAATCCACTTTTGTTTTGGTATGGCGATTTGAAATTACATTGATTTTGGAGGCACTCTAAAAAAATAAAGGAGGATGGCTTTAGAATTACATTGATTTTGGAGTGCCTTCATCAATATTTAGAGTGTCAATATTTCCTTATTTAAAATAACATTACAAGCTACTACTAAGATAGTTGGTGCGATAATTAAGAGAGAGAGTATGTATATATTTTGAAGGATTATGTGACTGATGTTCTTACCATGAACCCACGTGCTTATTGGGGTGGAAGAAATGATGATTAACGAGCGATTTGTCTTAATAATCATTATTCAATATTAATAATGATTTATAGCATGATCATATCTATAGTATCTAGTTTTAAAATAATCTTGACAAGGTCCCTTCGTGAACATCCCATGAAATTGAAAAGTTATTGACATCAAATTTAATAATTTATTATCTTTTTTTTTATCAGAATAATTTATTATCCTCAGAACCGGTATTTAGCATGTGAGAAATGGAATATATTTGTTGGTACGCTGATACATGCGTTTTTATTCGGTCTAATGAGGTGTTCTAGGCATCTACATTGGGCCTGTATAGCCCAGATGAGCCCATGCTATTTTCTGAAAGCTTGACTAGTATACCCGTTATCGTGGTCGCCCGGTAGGAGCATTGGGCTTCTAGTGAGGAATTGGGTTTTAAAGCGGGCCTCTAGGACTTAATGGACTGGATTGAGCTTGACCAGCTGACCAACCTCATTTTAAGCTGAAACCCATTGAAATAGATCAAAAATAATAATTTAAAAATGAAAAAATGACGGCCCATGACGTGTTTTGATAATTAATACCCGCTAAAGGCATTTTCAGCATTAACATATATTTTTAGCTTGTCCTTGACGGGTATTAATTATCAAAATACGTCTTTGGCCGTCATTTTCCCTTTAAAACTATTTCAATTGGCCCAAAATATTTTCCTGGCTCTCCTTCAGGAATTTATACTTTTACAATATGAATGTTTACCTAAATATTTTTTTGTCTTTATTCAATTTCCTTTCTCGTTAGCTAGTTTTGTGCCAAAGTTTTTTTTTAATGGATTATTGGATCGTTTCGACGAGAGAAATTGAAGAACTATAAAATTATGACCCAAACTCAAATATTATTTTAAAAAAAGCCAAGAAAAAATCCAGAAAGTTTGAATTTTTGGCCTTTTTAAAATTTTTCCAAAAATAATTGAGTTTGGGTCATAATTTTTCATTTTTTTGACTCATCTCGTCTAGACAAATCAATAATTTATAAAAAAATTGACACAAACTAACAAATGCGAAATTTTTTGATTAAAGACAAAAAAAATCCGTTTGGTAAGAAAATAAAAATGTCTGCGCAGTTTCATTTAATATTTTAATAGAGTGACCTGTTGTAAGTAACAAATGTAGGTACATTGCACCATCTTCGTAATGAACCATGTTACTATGGCCTTCCCTATGACCCACTGTTATCTTACTCATTTTATCTCCATTTTTATTCTAGAATTCAAGTTCATTTTACAAATCCAAACAATTTTTCCAAAGGAAAATCCCAATTCTTTCAGAAGGAAGAACTTGTTTGCTTTATGTTTGGAGTTTGGAAAAATGCTCAGTTAAATCATTCTATTCTATAATAAAAATGAAGGAAAGAGGCACAACGGAATGATCAAAAGAGTGAAGCATAAATGAAAGCAAGAACGAGAGTGAACCAGTTCGTGTTTGATTGCAGATTTCTAAGAATTTACCAATGGAATTGCAACAAAAGCCAATAACAGTGAAAGCCCACCAAGGAATAATGTTTCATCAAAGTGAACTCTCATGTTTCTAACTCAGTTTACGAGAATAAGAACACCAACCTACTGGCTCAAACCAAGAACCACAGGTTACTTGCATATTTCAACCATTTCTAAACTTTTGAATCATGTATATTGGAAAATCAGAACATATGTCAATGAAATCTTCAGTGGCATAGCGCGTAGCCAGGAATTTAGCTCTATGGGGGCATCTTTAATTAACATTGTCTTAGAATTTTCTATCCTTCATGGTAAATAACTGTAATATAGAAAAAATGAACCTAGAACGTAAAATTTTGCTACAATATACATGTAGATAACGAGTTTTTATGAAAAACAAATGTGTAAAAGAAACTTTTTTTGAAACTTGACAAATATATTAGTGGATGTAAGTATTATAAGGGGGAAAATGTGTATAATTTTGGATACAAATTTATCATGGCCTTTGTAATTCGAGGGTAAAACTGGTATTATTAGAACCCCCCCCCCCCCCCTACTTATACATTGCCTCTGCCACAAAGAAAATATATATTTTTTACTTTTACCCAAATATTTAAGAAAATAACCACTTTATAGCAATTTTGTTGTAAAGTTATTATTTCCCAAAATATTTAGATAAAAAAAATATTTATTTTTCCAATTCGAATCAATAATCTTTAAAAAAATTTGCGCAGAACTAAGAAAGGGAAAAAAAATTAAATAAAGACAAAAAGTGTTAAAAAGGACAAAAGTTAAGCGAAACATGTCTAAGAGCATCTCCAATGGAAGATGTCAAACATGACGTGGACAGTGCAACGGTAACTTTTGGCATCAATTCACCTTCCAATCCAGATGTCTTCTATTAGGCCAAATCCTACGTGGCATTTGACATTGATGAAAAGGGAGGAAGTATGCCAACTTTGACTACCTACCTCTTGCCTGTCAAATTTCAAAAATGACTGTTTGGATTTTGACATTAAGGGTTGGAGAGGGATAGTTTGATGTCAAATAAATATAATTTGGCATAAGGGTTGGAAAGGAAGGCTTTGATGTCAAATTGAAGAAGCCAAAATGCCACATTAGCCTTCAAAAAAAAATTGACATTCCCAATTTAAAGTCAAGGATCGGAGATGCTCTAGCTACCGAACCAAACAATTGCTTCGAAAGTAGAATATTAATGCCACCTACCTACGCACAACAAATACCATTGGCGTGTGTTTTTAAAGTCGTTAAAAGCTTAGATAGAAGGCTAAGAGCCTCCGCAATGAGAATAATCAAAATCGATAATCAAAATGTGTTACGTCAGCATTTGATTATCCATTTAGTTCATAATCAAATCTAACAAACTTGATCTCCACATTGGTTATTTTTGTATCCCTATAAACCCCCCCCCCCCCCACAATACGCAATGCACCTATGTCCAATTACAAACGAGTTCCAATCACGCACCCGACCACACCAAATTATTCGTCTCGATGAGACGATTCTAATGTGAGGTATTTTTTAATTTTTTAGTTTTGAATTCGGTTATTGGGTTTGGGTATTGAGTTTTGATTATTGGTAAAAGTTGTTAAATTTGGTTATTCAAAGGTCAAAATTTGATGATTTGCTAAGAGGTTGCTAAGTTTGGTTATTACAATATGAGCACTTTTTTGAGCAAACATTACTAACTATAATAACCTTTTAATTTTGATTATTACATTATGTATGCTCTAAGCTGCTGACTGCAAGGCTTGTAGCGCCCTGCCACACTATCGGAACCCCGAATTCACAGGATCCTCCTCTAAAATAAGGAAGGAAATGCATGCAACTAAAGTACGACGTGGCTCAAGTTTTCATTACCCACGTTGTCAATCTGCCACGTGTAAACACTCTCCCAACTGGAAAAATGCGAGGAGTATATAAATGCATTACAGTAAGGCGAAATCCAATCAACAATGTAGAAAAGGGAGGAGAGGCAAAGAAAGGAGGAGGAGGAGGAGGATCCGGTCCAGCCGAGGGAGCACCAACCGCCCAATATCTCGCCTATGGAGCCCGTCACCAGGGAAGCCTACGGCGGGGGAATGTACGGCACGGAGGCGGGACAGCCGCAGAAGCCCAGAAACCCACCGGCCAGCGACACGCAGAGCGCCGATGGGCCGGCTGAACCGGCGGTCAAGCCAAAGCATAAGCCGCCGCCGTCAACCGGAGACCGTGACGTTGATATCACCGGCCAATCTTATATTCAGTGAAAAATTTCTCGATATATTTTCTGTGTTTTTGGAATTTGGAATGTGTGTTGTTTTGTAGATTTCATCTTGTTTTTTGGTTCTTGCGTTTATGCGATTTATGAAAAGTTATGTTTTTTTGTTTTTTTTTATAATTGAGTAACAACCCTACAGTCGAGCAATAATTAGACCCGACTGCACAACCCAAACCTTGGAAGAACTAGCGCGGCCACACCAGTCACAGTTCCTCACTTACTATAAAGGTACTCACCCTATGGGAAATTGGACCTCTGACCAATGAGAGTACTCCCAAAATCAGTCATTCGTCCTTACCACCGGGACAACGTTTGGATGTATGAAAAGTTATGGTTGATTCAACGTGTTAGGCATTTCGAGTTTCTCACCCAATCCTTGAGTTCTCGTGACGTGAATAATGTAATCTTAGCTCCGATCACGATATAAGTGCAGTGCGGTGAGATAGAGGTGTTGAGCTAATTTAATGCTACTTTCTTGCGGAAATGTTATGTGGATAGTATCTATGCATATTCCTTTTTTTTGTCATTTTTCGTATTAAAAGATGGCTTCCATTAATGAGTGGCGGGTCTAGGAATCCCTTACGAAAGGGACACAAGGAAAACATTAGATGTATATAAGATTTTCCATGTATAAATTTACAGCAGGTTCCTAACGTTTACATTCATACATTATTCAATATTTGTTGGTGAATTTTCCCTTAAAACTATTACTAGTTGGAGAAATTAAAAGCATAGCATCAGGAGTCCTAATCATGAAATTATATATATATATATATATGGAGTATAAGAGTGGAGCAATAAAGAGGTTTAAAAATCTAAAGAAAAAGACAGTTGAATTATTCTGTAAAAGTCAAAGTTATGTATGCCCGTCATATTGATCATGGATATTTAAAATTATTGTGCGGGATTCATCGCTCATGTGAGTATAGGCGTGCGTTGAATTGAGATATGTAAAGTGGATGTGGCGCAAGCAAAATTAAGCCCCCAAAATCCGAAGAATATCCGAAGTCACATAAAATGTACACTCCATCAAAGTTTTTTGATCAGACAATGAATCCATCAAAGTGATTACATCTGGTCGATCTTGTTGATTTTGGTCAGGACTATTCAGCTGGGAAATTTTTCCCAACCCTATTCCATCAAACCTCATTTGGCATCTTCTTTTGTCATGATAACTCATATGGAGAACACTTTTTGCCAAAAAAAAAAAAAAAAATTCGAATTACAAAAAAGTCAAGACAGCAAAGAACCCTTTAATGGAAAACACACAAACAGGTACACAGGCATCCATTCCGGGTCCTGCGCGAATAGTACAAGCCGATTATAATTTTAAAATAATTCTCCAAATGGCTCGGTGAGACATCAACGCAATCCGATACGAGCTAGGATGTATTCCCTTGATGTAACCCTTTCGAGTTCTATAAAAAGTTTCGTTTGCTGAGCAAAAAAAAAAAAAATCCAATCTTTCAATTTTACATTCAAATTACAAAATTAGCATTTTCGGACAACAAATTGTAAATGGATTACTGCATGCGTCGTTTACAAACAATTCGAGTAGTTTAATAATTCTAAAATACTGTAATTTTTAAAAACGTTTACAAATAATTAATCGAGCCGTTTAATAATTTTAAAATAATTTGAAAGAACCTAAAAGTACCGTGTGTAACTATGGAGTATGAGCTAACTTCTATTCAATCTCTTTACACATATTCCCCTGTTATGATCCCAATCCGAGTCTACAAATATCTACCGCCGGCGGCGCGTCCCAATTACCCGTCCTCCCCTTCATATTCTCAAAATCATCCACACACTGCTTCAACTTCAACCCCCTAACCCGCTTCCTCGCCGCCGCGAGCTTCTTCCCAGAAGCTTTATCGAACACCCTCTCCCACCCCTTTTCCCATTCCCCGTGGGCATCGCACAACTGAAGGGCCCCGTTGGCCCATTCCGTCCAGCTCCACCCCCGGTTTAATCGATCCATCGCGCTCCCCACGCACGGGCCATAACACGCTGCCGTGCACGGCCTGCACTTGGCCCCGTTCAATGGACCTGGGCTCGACAATGCCGCCACCGGAACGCCATACCTAGCAGGTGGGAATTCGTATTGCCGGTCAGACACTACGCAAAAAGGAACGCGTTTGGTGATGTAGGAGACGTTATTGGTGGTGAGTTGGGCTCGGAAGGCGGTTTCCGAGTTGAGTCGACGGAACCCAGCTGAGTCGAGTAGAGGGATGAGGGAGAGGCGGGAGAGGGCCACGGTGGAGGTTATGAAGTCACCGATTCCCAACCGGTCGTTGAGTCCACCGTATGATGAGCCTGGTGGGACCACATATTGGCCAGGGACGAAGTTTTCGGGCCCGAGTGGAGCTGACCAGTATCCGTCAACTCGGGTTCGGACTATCCAGTCGTATGTGAAGTTGTTTTGGGCCTGGTACGCTTTGATCATCGTCAGGCATTCTTCTACGAGGTGGAAATATTGCAAGAGTCCCTGTGTAGGGAAAATACAGAGATAAGTTGAATTACACAAAACAGAAAAAGCTCACTACATTAGGGTTTCTTTTGGGTACAAAAAAAGTGAAGTTCTGTGTTTCTAAGAGGTGAGTTCTTTTCCAAGTTTAAGATAATTCGACGAGGAGTTTTTTTTTGGTGGGAGCGTAAGAAATTCCATTAATGGAGAAAAGTACAACTGTGATATGAGAGCGCTGACGACAAGCGAAGGCCAACAACAGGCCTAAGGAACAGAGCACAGTGAGCATGAATCTAGATTAAGTAGTAGCATTCAATATGACCTCATTAGATGCTCCCTTCAAGTTCCCCAAAACCTAACAGTCCATGCTCATTAGTCATTAAACCCATATTTCATCAAAACTATAGAGCAAGAACAAGAAACAGTGACATGGATTTCTTTCTTTTTTTGTCCCTTAAGTTACCAAAAAAACCTGAATTTCCAAAGCAACCAAGAAATTGGGACCCAACTCGAACATGCAACCTCCAAATAAAGAGGTCACAACAATGTCATTTAAGCTACAAATGTAATGTCTCAACTGATGTACATTTTTTGTGGAACTTTTCATTAAGGAGAATAAGAACACAATTCAATGTAGTAGAATTTAGGCAATATGATGGAGCTTGGCCTAATGTATTAAAGGTGGGGACCATGGAATTATGCCACGAGGCCCACGAATAAGTTAAGGATTGCAAAATCAATGGTAAGTGTCTTTTACTTAGACTTTCTACTTGGGCACTATAGGAAAGCCCTCCAATTTAAGTTTAAAAAATCCAGCAACTCACGCGGACAGATCTACATTATTAGGCAAAATCTAAATAGTACTCCGTACAATTTAGACGGCAAAGCTACAATATAAGTTATATAACTAGTCCAGTTCCTTTCAGGCCAGTGGTTGTTAGATGGGATGAGCATTCCCAACATCTAGGTCAGCAATTGCTTTCAGGAATGTAAAACGCACGACACCTTGATTATACTAATAAAAGAGTACATTTAGACGCTAAACACAAAGACTTTAGGAAAAACGTATACGCGACAAGTACATGAACCAACTGCTTTAGAAAAAGAGTCGATGACGCTGCGCCTACATACATATAAAATCCAAATAGCCACCCAATTTCATGTAAGCAATTTTTTTGAAAGAAGTGTCGGTGTTTTGTTCAAAATCCGACTGCGTCATTGATAAAATATAGAACCAATAATCTATCACATATATTTTAACAAATTAGACTTGCACACGAGTCTCCTGTGCCTAGGCTTCTGGTCTTTAGAAAGAGTTTAGAAGAATCTAAAATTTTATTGTATGATTAAGGAGATACCTCAAACACTATTTTGAAAGAGTTAAGCTTCTCAAACACTATTTGATGCATGAGGAGCACCCATTAAACGTCAAACTAATGTTACTTAACTGCTTCACATTTCACATGTCTTGTTCTATATCATCTATGAAGCATGAATACTCTATTTTGGCCTAAATATCACGTACTGTACGCGCATCGGATACGGATACACTCTGGATATGTATCCGATACGTTTTTTTTGAGTATCCTGTTTTTGAAATTAATTTTTGGTATCCCGATATATTTCGGATACACTCGGATACGTTGTGGATATGTTTTGGATACGCGCGGGAGTAAAAAAGTTATTACTTAAAATATATGGGTCAAAACTGCAATTAGGTCTACATGTTTATTTTCCCCTTCCTGGACAAGTCAAAAACAGGGAACGAAAGGCAGAAAAAGAAGACGATCCATATCTCATCCCTCTCGACAACGACGAAGAATGTAAGTCTCTCTCGTCTCTCTCTCTCTTCTTCTTCTTCTCTCTCTCTCTCTCTCATCTATCTCTCATTGTGTATCAGTGTATATATATTCATTCATTCAGACATATATATATATATATATATATTGTCTCTCTCATCTCTCTCTTTCTCTCGTCTGATTTAGGGTTTTTTTTAACAGTATATAATATGATTTTAGGAGATTTTAATTTGCCAGGTCAACTTGGACTTTTATGTTTATTTACAACGTATCCCCAACGCATTGTATCCTACTTTTTGAAAAAATCACGTATCCGTGCTTCTTAGTATATCACTATATATCTTCTCCAATTATTGTTTTTTTTTTTCTATTAAAAGATAGTAGTATTTGAATGGTCTATTATATTATACAATGACATTCATCCTTCAAATCCACCAAATTTATGCTTTACTTTATATAAAGTTTCAAAGTACACTTCTAGAGATCATATTTGAGGAATCTGCTAAAAAATGTTCTTAGAAGCTTGGTGGCTCAAATTGGAGGGAGCTGGGGGGCTGCTGTCCTCCTAGGGGCAGCAGCGCGCTGCTGTTACCGAATTTGGGGCCCACTCCGGTCTCGCTTCGATGATCGGAAGCGTTCACTTCGTAGAGCTCGTCGAGTACAACAACTGTGCAAAAAATCAGCTTAATTGGATATCATTAAGTGCCTGATCGGAACCTTTTTATCCTGAAAAGAATGGATCCGAAACACTGGATCAAATCCATTGTAACCCATGAACCGAGAGTTATATGGGTTCCGATCAGGCACTTAATGATATTCAATTAAGCAGATTTTTTGCATAGGTTGTTGTACTCGACGAGCTCTACGAAGTGAACGCTTCCGATCATCGGAGCGAGACCGGAGTGGGCCCATAAATGGGCACAGCAGCCCCCCCCGTCCCAAATTGGATATGAAGAGGCACTATGGTCAATTGAAGATATTAATTACAATAAGAAGAAAAGAAAAACAAAAGAACAAAAGGAAAGAAAGGAAAAGTCTGGCTAATGTGCGCCAATCGAGTTGTTGGAAATTTTGCCGACGGATACAACCAATTAAAACCAACCAACAAAGTGATTCCCAACCTTCACTTTACATGTTTTCCGTGTTCAAAATAACCAATTTTAAATTGCTAACTTTGTTCACAATACTGCAAGGTGTTCAGCACCCCAACTAGTCTTGAGACCCTGGTAGAATTCTTGAGACCTGGTAGAATACTAACGGGTGTCCGACTAAAATCGGGACAATTAGATTTATTGGACGGTTCCAACTTAATACCAATAGATGAAGTAACTCTAGAATATATTAACCAAACTTGAGTGACTTAGATGATCAATGGGGATAAAGTCTAACATCAAAGCCAAAGTCACCATTTTCAATTTGTCGATTCTTTCAAAAGGAAAAAAAAAAAAAATACTCCAAAAGGATTCAGCTTCTCTGCAATGGACTGCAGTCTCACCTTGTGGTCCAAATTTTAAAAAAGAATCATTCTTCCGCGACTGAGTCTTCAAAAAAATATAGCCATTAAATACTCTCGATATTTCACAGACTGCGCTATGCAATCCAAACACAGAGCACACAGATAAGTCATTTCCTAACGAAAACAACCAAAAGCTAACATGCGCCGGTTGAGTTGTTTGTCGGGTACAACTAAACCAACCAACGAAAGTGATTACCAGACTTTCTGCGTTTCGCGGCGAGGCTCTTAGCCTGCGTCAGATGGGCTGGCTCCCACATCGGGTGTTTGGGTTTGTGTGTGTTTAAAGGGTTCACTCTACCTCTCCCTAGTCAGCAATTGCCTAGGTGAATTTGGTAGGTGAAATTCTCTTGCCTCCCTAAAAAAAAAAAAACTTCTAAAGATCGCTTGACTAAAAACAAAACCATCAATTAAATAAATATTTAAAATATCCCCCTAGAAAGTAACAGGACTTCGTACCCTTTTCATAGAGAATTAATTATTGATGGCGGAGTAAAATTACCTGAATGCCATTGGGTGAGCCGCTGGCGGTGAGAACTCGGGCCTGCGACTCGGTCTCGGGGATGGGCTTGGGCTCGAATATCCGCACGGCGGCGATCCTCGGCGCAGTCCTCAGGAGGGAGAATTTAAACGCACTCGTGTCCAAGGGGCTGTGCAAGAAGAGATCTGAATTCGGATAAACTTTCAGAATCCTCTCGACGATAGAGGGCCCGGTGAGTTCAAACCTCCTGGCCCCACCCACCAAACACACCGCCATCCTGGACCGGCCCAACTCGGTTTTCCCCGACCGGTCGGCCGCCGTCTGGCCACCCCTCGTCGTGCTGTTACGAGACCTGTAAATTGGTTGAGGAGGGGCCGGGGCAGGGGTGTAAAAGAAGGATTGGAGAGGGGCAAAAGAGGGAAGGGAGGAGCGGAAGGCGGTTATGGGAGGGGAGGAGGAGAGAGAGAGGAAGACGAGGAGAGAGAGAGGGGGGAGGAGGAGGAGGAGGATGACCCGCCAGTGGAGATCCGAGGACCATCTCGAAAGCTGTATCGATATTGATTTCTGAGGGCTCATGTTTGTTAGCTGCCGCCGCCGTCCCTCCTCACGGACTGATCACAGTCGGATCTTGGGTGGCGCACCCTAAACCCATTAAACAAACAAATCCGGAGATACGGACGAGGGGAAGTGGAGTGGAGAGAGAGAGAGGGGGAAGCGACGCAACAACGCTATACACGTGTGGAGAGAGAGAGAGAGACGAACTTTTCAGAAGCTGTTGGCTTTTGATCTTTCTTTTAGGTTGTGAGAAATTGGTGTAGGTTTGGAACGTTCATGGTGTGATTTTGTGACGTGTTTGGTGTGGTTGCCGAGTAATCAATGCGGAAGGCGGAAGAGGAGAGGATTATTTATAAAAAAAAAAAAAACACACACACGCCTTAAAAGATGTTACTACATTTTACTACTACTTTATTAACTAGGAGTAAAATCCAATTCATCAATCCAAAATGCTAGGGGTATCAAAAGTGAGTTTGGATTGAAAAGTAGGGTGGCTTAGGCCCCGTTCGGCTAAATAAGTTAATTAGTTTATTTTTTTGTTTTTATTTAATTTTTTTTTCGTATTAGTTAGTTTTTCGACATTTTTTTTTGAAGATTATTGTATTGTCATGACAAGAGAGATCTAAAAAGTAAAAAATTACGATCGAAATCTAATTTTTTTGAATAAAGATAAAAATAAGCCAATAAACCAATTTTTTCGTATTTATTAAAAAAATAAATTTCGATCATAATTTTTTACTTTTTAGATTCCTCTCGTCATCATGATGCAATAATCTTCAAAAATTTGACGAAAAACTAACAAGTACGAAAAAAATTGAATAAGGGCAAGCTTATTTAGCCGATCGGGGCCTTATTTTTTTGTCTTTATTTTAATTATTTTTGCATTTATTTTTTTTATGTCAAATTTTTATGACTTATTAATTCGTTTCAATGAAAGGAATCGGAAAAGTAAAATTTTGATCGAACCTCACAATTTTTTGAATAAAGATAAAAATAAGTCAATAAGACAATTTTTTTTTACTAATAAAATTGGATATAAATTTTTTTTTACAAAAATTTGATGCAAAACTAATAAAATTTGAGTAGAGACAAAAAAAAGTTACTGTTTGACTTTTGAAGCCAAATGAGAGTCTAGTACTTTTAGGTATCGGATTGAACTGATTTTTCGCGGTGGCTCTTGAGAAAGTGTTTTAAATTTAATAGACGACTTGAATCCTTTGTGTGAGACCCGTGCGGGCTCCACATCGCGATCAGTGCACAATCTGTACACCATTTCTCTGTGTCAATAGCACCATCCCTTTTGAATGACTCTGCAAATAAAGGATAAAGGGGTATTTACAGTAGTAAATAAATTTTGAAAAAAATTTGTTGCAATTAAGTTGTTATGTATTTTCGATAGTAAATAAGTTGTAGATGGGCACGCGTGTTAAAAAATTGTTAAAAAAAAGTTAATTAATATGAACAAGAAGCTAAAATGTCAAAATTTGTTAATTAGTATGAATGAGATGGTAAAAACACCAACATTTTTTCCTCAAATTCTTCAGTGGAAACATGCTTAGTGAAATTGGATATAAATTTTGAGTGGTGCTATTTGCACCGATGAAAAGGGGAGGGAAATGGTACCGACCGCCGCGCGCGGCGGTCTCCGGCCACCGGACGGCCGATCCGAGCCGTCCAAAAATTTAAAAAAAAAAAACCGAGGGTATATTTACATATATACACGAAAAATAGGGTGTCTAGATCAAGCACCCTACACACATCGGATGCCGTTGATTCCCGCGTTGGGCCCCTCGGTTTTTTTTTTAAAAATTTTTGGACGGCTCGGATCGGCCGTCCGGTGGCCGGAGACCGCCGCGCGCGGCGGTCGGTACCGTTTCCCTCCCCTTTTCATCGGTGCAAATAGGATTTCTGATAAATTTTTTACATTTTTTTTTCAGGATCTGAAATTCTAAGTGAGAACTTGTCAATGGAGAGAGTATTCAACGAAGAAACGTTCAGGTGTCGGGGGTGGTGGTGGTGGTCCTGAAACGCTAACTAATAAGTTCAGGTGTCGGGGGTGGTGGTGGTGGTCCTGAAACGCTAACTAATAAATTTTGGACCCACTTGGGGGAGGCACATATTATGACTTCTGTAATTAACTTGCGCTGTAATTAACTTGCGGAGTAGTATATTATATTATACTACTACTGAAAACCGAGAAGAATTTATTTGGGGATTAGAGGAGTAACATATAAAATATAAAATATAAAACCACGTGAGGTATGCAAGGAAAAGAATAGGAACTACTAGTAATATTCTTCACTTCCTATTCCTATGTCAGTATTTGTTAGTTTATTTTCGACATTTTTGTCATGTATTGAATGATCTATATTTTTTAATTGGTAATGTATTCCCGGATTTTGAAAATTCTGTAGAGTAGAATTAAGTGAAATCTATCATATAAGATCTACTGGACGGTTTCGGAGATATCTAAAAAATATTCCAAATCTCAATCTCGTAGTTTCCGATTAAATTTTGATGATCCGAGCAGCTCAATGTATTCAGAACGTGATTTTAAGTGTACCGTCTGATTACATTGAGTAGCTCCGATTATCGAAATTCGATTGGAAACTTTGGGGTATTTTTTTAGATGTCCCCGAAATCGCCCCGTATATTGCATATTTTTAAAAATTCTTATTGAAAGGCATGTACAATTTTTTAAGGAGTTAAATAGTAAAATGAACAAACAAACGCGGACAAAGTATTATTCTATTTGATAGTAATACTTTTTCATCCGCACTCAAGGGAATGAATCAGGAGTCAAAGTCGGCGCCTTGTCTGTTGTCAGCTAATTCTTAATTAATTAAACTATCCTTAATTAAAGTAATCCTAATTAAGGACCATAAGCCACATGGATCTATCAATCCAATACGGATCGGGGGCTTGCTGTGGCATGAGGCACAGTAGCGCCTACCCACACCCAAAACTGTGCCGTTTTGAATAAAAAAAAAAATTTAAGTTATCTATTTGCAATCCTATGGAACAGAAACGTGATTATAAGAGCTTTAGAGATAAAATTTAATTATGTCTCTTTAGAATAATATGATCAGATTCAAAACATTTTTACACTGGTTCAACCTGATTGAAAATTGGATCAGTTAATTTTTTAACCTTTTTAATATATAAACGTTCTTAAAAAAAATTAAGTGCACAAATTTTTAATCCGTTTGAACAAGTACGGAGATCTTATTATTCTGAACATATTATTCTAAAAAGGTATAATTAACCTTTTGTCTTTAAGGTTTTAATAATCGTGTTTCTATTCCACAGGATCCTAAATAAAGAACATATACTTAATTATGAAAATTCTAGAGATAAAAGATTTCAATGAGATCTATCAAACAAGATCCATATTGATAGAAAAATTATTTGTATAAATGCATGATTTTCGAGCTTGAAATTATCTTCTTTTTCTAAAACTTTCTTTTCCGAGAAATCGGAACACCACCTTAATTTTTTTTAGAACGTTTATATATTAAAAAATATGATTAAAAAATTAACTGATCTAATTTTCAATCAGGTTGAACCAGTGTAAAGATGTTTTTATTCTGATTATATTATTCTAAAGAGACATAATTAAATTTTATCTCTAAAACTCTCATAATCATATTTCTGCTCCATAGTATTGCAAATAGATAATTAAAATTTTTTTTTTATTCAAAACGGCACAGTTTTGAGTGTGGATAGACGCTACTGTGTCTCATGGCACAGCAGAGCCCCCGGATCCCTTTCAATACAGCTTCCTTTTGGTTAGGCAATCTTTCTCTAAGAGTCAAGACTCGATAAACAAAGAGAAGGAAGTACGGAGTATTTATCAGTTGTACCTTTACAACGGGGTTCGCACCATTAATTAATAATGTCCTATGACGTTAATTGAATATATAGCTAAAACGAGTACTTATTATAGTACTCCTTCCTTTCTGATCTATGCATAGTGATTGTAGAGCTGCCGCGGAAACCGACCGGGGAACCAACGGGCTTGCAGGATCTACTCGATTTTTTTAAAAAATTAATAGGGTACCCTAGGGTTTAGACATTTTTTAAAAATTTCATGGTGCACTTTCATATTATAGGGTTTTAGTAGTTTAGGCATTTTCGTAAGATTTAGGGTTTTAGGTATTGTCATAGGGTACCCTAGTGTTTATTGTGTGGACTTGTAACTTTACAAAACTACTAGGTGGACTTGTGACCTTATAAATTGTCTATATTGGACCTATCACTAAATCTCTCAAAATTAAATTCGCCCACTAGACTGTCAATATGTAAAGAACAAGACAAAAAAATACACAAATGAGGGTGAACAAAATAAAATTTGCCCATTAGGCTATTAATATGCAAAGAACAAGACAAATAAATACACATTTGAAATGCACTTTTCACATTTTTTAATACACTTGCATACATTTTTATACACTTTTCACTATCGCCAGCCTGCAACTGTCTTTAGCATTTTCATAAAAAAAAAAAATTACTCCGTATAATTAAAAAAAAGGTTCTCAATCACGAATTCCCTAGTTCATTACTTTAATCCTTTCTCACACGCAAAACCGTATTAGCCGTCGAGGGTATCCGTGGGGTTGCAGGACTGCTCGCCCACGTGAGCTCGTCCTCTCCAAGGAACTCTCACCGTCACGGCGCACTTTTACCGCACATTTATACTGCGTATGGGATCCACGGTAAGTCTCAAAAAAATACATAAAATATATCAATAAATTTAAAAATAATATTTTATAAATTCTTATAAAAAACCAACTCTAACGAATAGCCGTAAAATATTTTCTGAATTCGTACGATAAGAGGAGTAGCACTGTTGGCAAGGAAAGTGTTGTAGCAAGGACTGCTCTCCCACGTGAGCTCGATCGTCCTCTCCGTGCTCGTGGAGTTCGTAGGACTGCTCTTCTTTTTGTTTGTTGGGATCTGTATAAAAAAGTAGTACTCCAGTAGTACTAGTATAATCCTTTTTCAGATCCCTTGCTAAAGGCATAGGCTTCACGGTTCTCGCCGTAAATCCGCACGCATATGGGCGGTGGATGGAATCTCGCATGATTTGCGGGATCCGGATCCTCTGTAAGAATTTTTCTGTGTGTGATGATCTTGTGAGGGTTTAGTTAACAACGCATCAATAAAGTGATCCAATGGTCCACAACAAACTTTTCTCTTTTTTTTATTTTTTTTATTTTTTTAATGGAGATAAAAGCGTAACAGACAGAAAACTTCAGCAAACGGCACTTCTTCCTCGTTTCTTCTCTGTTACCCCAAACTCGATTTTGACCAAAAATAAAAAAAACAAAAACAAATACGGGTCGTCATCTTCTTCTCCATTCCTCGTTCCCAGCCATTTCACTGAGGAAAAATTGTTCACTGTGAACGAAACACAATACCCCTATTTTGTCCACAAATCCATTAGAAATTGAGTGTGAATTCATCAGAAAGAATCAAAGAAGCCTCGTTGTCCCATTCCCTCTCCAAATTCAGTGCTTCACTTAATCCACTTTTGTTTTGGTACGGCGATTTGAAATTTTTTTATTTCAGAGATTGAAAAAAGGAATAGGAAAAGAAAAACAACAAAAGCCCTAATCGTAGTAATAGATATATATATCGTAGTAATAGAAGATATCGATTGAGGGTAATGAGTCCCCGTTCTCGAACACCTTCTTACAAAATAAGTACTTATTTCATATTTTTCAAATCAAAAATAATATAAATATAAAATATATTTTTTACACCGTATAAAAGATCTCGATAAAATCTATCAAACAAGATCCATATTGCTAGAAAAATTATTTGCGTAAACACGTTATTTTTTAGCTTGAAATTGTCTTCTTAAAAAATAAGTACTTATTTTTAGTTTCGGAACAGGACCTGAGAAGAATATATAATGACGGACGGTTTTCTATCTATTAGACAATTATTGCCTAAAAGAGCGTCGTTTGCTTAAAGTAAAAAGATGATTTGTTTTGGGCCCTTGGATTTCCTCATTGATGTGTTGGCACTTCCACAACAAAACCCTCACAAGATCATCATAGGGAAATCCTTATAAAGGATATGGATCCGGTACGTACTCTACAGAGAAAATGGGAATGTGAAAGTGTGTTTTTATTTAAAGGAAACTGATATTGGCATTCCAAAAATTGATGGAGGTACTCTAAAAAAATAAAGGAAAGTGGCTTTAGAATTACATTGATTTTGGAGTGCCTCCATCAATATTTAGAGTGTCAATATCGTTTTCCTTATTTAAAATAACATTACAAGCTACTAAGATAGTTGGTGCGATAATTAAGAGAGAGAGTATGCATATATTTTGAAGAATTATGTGACTGATGTTCTTACCCTGAACCCACGTGCTTATTGGGGGTGGAAGAAATGATGATTAACGAGCGATTGGGCTTAATAATCATGTGGGATTGTTTTCATTTTATTCAATTTTTTTCTATTGTATTATTTTGTGCCAAATTTTGTTAAATTATTAGTTTGTATGAAAAAGAAGGATATTTTGAAATATACAAGTTATAATAAAAATATTGACAAAAAATAAAAAGTACTAAAAATATTTAAATTAATCAAAAAATAAAAAGAATGCCCAAACCACCTCTAAATACTTTTTTTTATTTTCCGGAAGATAGGAAGAATTATCTAAATCGCTTGTTATTTACTATTACTTGGGTACTGAAAATCTAATCTACTCATTTGGTATACTCAGAATCAATAAGAATGAAACGAGATGATCCACGTAATTGACATTGACCCGATAATCATCGTACATGAACGGCAGCGCATTTGACATTGACTTGACGACAAATGTACTTTAGTAATGTTTTATTTTTCAATTGTCAACATTGGCTAGTCGCAAAAATTAAGTACACACAATATTAATAATGATTTATAGCATGATCATATCTATAGTATCTAGTTTTAAAATAATCTTGACAAGGTCCCTTCGTGAACATCCCATGAAATTGAAAAGTTATTGACATCAAATTTAATAATTTATTATCTTTTTTTTTATCAGAATAATTTATTATCCTCAGAACCGGTATTTAGCATGTGAGAAATGGAATATATTTGTTGGTACGCTGATACATGCGTTTTTATTCGGTCAAATGAGGTGTTCTAGGCATCCACATTGGGCCTGTATAGCCCAGATGAGCCCATGCTATTTTCTGAAAGCTTGACTAGTATACCCGTTATCGTGGTCGCCCGGTAGGAGCATTGGGCTTCTAGTGAGGAATTGGATTTTAAAGTGGGCCTCTAGGACTTAATGGACTGGATTGAGCTTGACCAGCTGGCCCACCTCATTTTAAGCTGAAACGGTGAAACCCATTGAAATAGATCAAAAAAAATAATTTAAAAATGGAAAAATGACGGCCCATGACGTGTTTTGATAATTAATACCCGCTAAAGACATTTTCAGCATTAACATATATTTTTAGCTTGTCCATGACGGGTATTAATTATCAAAATACGTCTTTGGCCGTCATTTTCCCTTTAAAACTATTTCAGTTGGCCCAAAATATTTTCCTGGCTCTCCTTTGGGAATTTATACTTTTACAATATGAATGTTTACCTAAATATTTTTTTGTTTTCATTCAATTTCCTTTCTCGTTAGTTAGTTTTGCGCCAAAGTTTTTTTTTTTTAATGGATTATTGGATCGTTTCGATGAGAGAAATTGAAGAACTATAAAATTATGACCCAAACTCAAATATTATTTTAAAAAAAAGCAAAGAAAAAGTCCGGAAAGTTTGAATTTTTGGCCTTTTAAAATTTTTCCAAAAATAATTGAGTTTGGGTCATATTTTTGACTCATCTCGTCTAGACAAATCAATAATTTATAAAAAATTGATGCAAACTAACAAATGCGGAAAAATTTGATTAAAGACAAAAAAAATCCGTTTGGTAAGAAAATAAAAATGACTACGCAGTTCATTTACTATTTTAATAGAGTGACCTGTCGTAAGTAACATATGTAGGTACATTGCACCGTCTTCGTAATGAAGCATGTTACTATGGCCTTCCCTATGACCCACTGTTATCTAACTCATTTTATCTCCATTTTTATTCTAGAATTCAAGTTCATTTACAAATCCAAACAATTTTCAAAAGGAAAATCCCAATTCTTTCAGAAGGAAGAACTTGTTTGCTTTACGTTTGGAGTTTGGAAAAATGCTCAGTTAAATCATTCTATTCTATAATAAAAATGAAGGAAAGAGGCACAAACGGAATGATCAAAAGAGTGAAGCATAAATGAAAGCAAGAACGAGAGCGAACCTGTTTCTGTTTGATTGCAGATTTCTAAGAATTTACCAATGGAATTGCAACAAAAGCCAATAACAGGGAAAGCCCACCAAGGAATTATGTTTCATCAAAGTGAACTCTCGTGTTTCTAATTCAGTTTACGAGAATAAGAACACCAACCTACCGGCTCAAACCAAGAACCACAGGTTACTTGCATATTTCAACCATTTCTAAACTTTTGAATCATGTATATCGGAAAATTAGAACATATGTCAATGAAATCTTCAGTGGCATAGCGCGTAGCCAGGAATTTAGCTCTATGGGGGCATCTTTAATTAAAATTGTATTAGAATTTTCTATCCTTCATAATAAAGAACTGTAATATAGAAAAAATGAACCTACAACGTAAAATTTGCTACAATATACATGTAGATAACGAGTCTTTGTGAAAAACAAATAACTTTTTTTGAAACTTGACAAAGATATTAGGGGATGTAAGTATTATAAGGGGGGAAATGTGTATAATTTTGGATACAAATTTATCATGGCCTTTGTAATTCGAGGGTAAAACTGGTATTATTAGAACCCGCCCCCACTACTTATACATTGCCTCTGCCACAAAGAAAATATATATTTTTTACTTTTACCCAAATATTTAAGAAAATAACCACTTTATAGCAAAATTTTTGCTGTGAAGTTATTATTTCCCAAAATATTTAGGTAAAAAAAATATTTCTTTTTCCAAATCGAATCAATAATTCTTAAAAAATTTTGCGCAGAACTATAGAATAGAAAAAAAAAAATTAAATAAGGACAAAAGTTAAGCGAAACATGTCTAACTACCGAACCAAACAATTGCTTCGAAAGTAGAATATTAATGCCACCTACCTACGCACAACAAATACCATTGGCGTGTGTTTTTAAAATCGTTAAAAACTTAAATAGAAGGCTAAGCTGCTGACTGCAAGGCTTGTAGCGCCCTGCCTCACTATCGGAACCCCGAATTCATAGGATCCTCCTCTAAAATAAGGAAGGAAATGCATGCAACTAAAGTACGACGTGGCTCAAGTTTTCATTACCCACGTTGTCAATCTGCCACGTGTAAACACTCTCCCAACGGGAAAAATGCGAGGAGTATACAAATGCATTACAGTAAGGCGAAATCCAAACAACAATGGAGAAAAGGGAGGAGAGGCAAAGAAAGGAGGAGGAGGAGGAGGAGGATCCGGTCCAGCCGAGGGAGCACCAACCGCCCAATATCTCGCCTATGGAGCCCGTCACCAGGGAAGCCTACGGCGGGGGAATGTACGGCACGGAGGCGGGACAGCCGCAGAAGCCCAGAAACCCACCGGCCAGCGACACGCAGAGCGCCGATGGGCCGGCTGAACCGGCGGTCAAGCCAAAGCATAAGCCGCCGCCGTCAACCGGAGACCGTGACGTTGATATCACCGGCCAATCTTATATCCAGTGAAAAATGTCTCGATATATTTTCTGTGTTTTTGGAATTTGGAATGTGTGTTGTTTTGTAGATTTCATCTTGTTTTTTGGTTCTTGCGTTTATGCGATTTATGAAAAGTCATGTTTTTTTTTTTTATAACCGAGGAACAGCCTTATGGTCGAGCAACAATTAGACCCGACTGCACAACCCAAATCTTGGGAGAACTAGCGCGGCCACACCAGTCACAGTTTCCCACTTACTATAAGGGTACTCACCCGGTGGAAAATTGGACCTCTGACCAATGAGAGTATTCCCAAAATCAATCATTTGTTTTTACCACGGGGGAAACGTCTGGGTGTATGAAAAGTTATGGTTGACTCAACATGTTAGGTATTTCGAGTTTCTCACCCAATCCTTGAGTTCTCGTGACGTGAATAATGTAATTTTAGCTCCGGTCACAATATAAGTGCAGTGCGGTGAGATAGTGGTGTTGAGCTAATTTATTGCTACTTTCTTGCGGAAATGTTATGTGGATAGTATCTATGCATATTCCTTTTTTTTGTCATTTTTCGTATTAAAAGATGGCTTCCATTAATGAGTGGCGGGTCTAGGAATCCCTTACGAAAGGGACACAAGGAAAACATTAGATGTATATAAGATTTTCCATGTACAAATTTACAGCAGGTTCCTAATGTTTACATTCATACATTATTCAATATTTGTTGGTGAATTTTCCCTTAAAACTATTACTAGTTGGAGAAATTAAAAGCATAGCATCAGGAGTCCATCAAAGTGATTACATCTGGTCGATCTTGCTGATTTTGGTCAGGACTATTCAGTTGGGAAATTTTTCCCAACCCTATTCCATCAAACCTCATTTGGCATCTTCTTTTGTCATGATAACTCACATGGCGAATACCTTTTGCCAAAAAAAAAAAATCGAATTACAAAAAAGTCAAGACAGCAAAGAACCCTTTAATGGAAAACACACAAACAGGTACACAGGTATCCATTCCGGGTCCTGCGCGAATAGTACAAGCCTGTTATAATTTTAAAATAATTCTCCAAATGGCTCAGTGAGAAATCAACGCAATTCGATATGTGTAGGTATTTAATTCAATCTTTCAATTTTATATTCAGATTACAAAATTAGCATTTTCGGACAACAAATTGTAAATGGATTACTGCATTCGTCGTTTACAAACAATTCGAGTAGTTAATAATTCTAAAATAAATTTTAAAAACGTTTACAAATAATTAATCGAGCCGTTTAATAATTTTAAAATAATTTGAAAGAACCTAAAAGTACACATATTCCCCTGTTATGATCCCAATCCGAGTCTACAAATATCTACCGCCGCCGGCGCGTCCCAATTACCCGCCCTCCCCTTCATATTCTCAAAATCATCCACACACTGCTTCAACTTCAACCCCCTAACCCGCTTCCTCGCCGCCGCGAGCTTCTTCCCAGAAGCTTTATCGAACACACTCTCCCACCCCTTTTCCCATTCCCCGCGGGCATCGCACAACTGAAGGGCCCCGTTGGCCCATAACGGATCCTTCGCGCTCCCCACGCACCGGCCATAACACGCTGCCGTGCACGGCCTACACTTGGCCCCGTTCAACGGACCTGGGCTCGACAATGCCACCACCGGAACGCCACGCCTACCAGGTCGGAATTTGTATCGCCGGTCAGACACTACGCAAAAAGGAACGGGTTTGGTGATGTAGGAGACGTTATTGGTGGTGAGTTGGGCTCGGAAGGCTTTTTCCGAGTTGATTTGACGGAACCCTGCCGAGTCGAGTAAGGGGATGAGGGAGAGGCGGGAGAGGGCCACAGTGGAGGTTATGAAGTCGCCGATTCCCAACCGGTCGTTGAGTCCACCGTATGATGAGCCTGGTGGGACCACATATTGGCCAGGGACGAAGTTTTTGGGCCCGAGTGGAGCTGACCAGTATCCGTCAACTCGGGTTCGGACTATCCAGTCGTATGTGAAGTTGTTTTGGGCCTGGTACGCTTTGATCATCGTCAGGCATTCTTCTACGAGGTGGAAATATTGCAAGAGTCCCTGTGTAGGGAAAATACAGAGATAAGTTGAATTACACAAAACAGAAAAAGCTTTCACGACATTAGGGTTTCTTTTGGGTACAAAAAAAGTGAGGTTCTGTGTTTCTAAGAGGTGAGTTCTTTTCCAAGTTTAAGATAATTCGACGAGGAGTTTTTTTTTTGGTGGGAGCGTAAGAAATTCCATTAATGGAGAAAAGTACAACTGTGATATGAGAGCGCTGACGACAAGCGAAGGCCAACAACAGGCCTAAGGAACAGAGCACAGTGAGCATGAATCTAGATTAAGTAGTAGCATTCAATATGACCTCATTAGATGCTCCCTTCAAGTTCCCCAAAACCTAACAGTCCATGCTCATTTAGTCATTAAACCCATATTTCATCAAAACTATAGAGCAAGAACAAGAAACAGTGACATGGATTTCTTTCTTTTTTTGTCCCTTAAGTTACCAAAAAAACCTGAATTTCCAAAGCAACCAAGAAATTGGGACCCAACGCGAACATGCAACCTCCAAATAAAGAGGTCACAACAATGTCATTTAAGCTACAAATGTAATGTCTCAACTGATGTACATTTTTTGTGGAACTTTTCATTAAGGAGAATAAGAACACAATTCAATGTAGTAGAATTTAGGCAATATGATGGAGCTTGGCCTAATATATTAAAGGTGGGGACCATGGAATTATGCCACGAGGCCCACGAATAAGTTAAGGATTGCAAAATCAATGGTAAGTGTCTTTTACATAGACTTTCTACTTTGGCTCTATAGGAAAGCCCTCCAATTTAAGTTTAAAAAATCCAGCAACTCACGCGGACAGATCTACATTATTAGGCAAAATCTAAATAGTACTCCGTACAATTTAGACGGCAAAGCTACAATATAAGTTATATAACTAGTCTAGTTCCTTTCAGGCCAGTGGTTGTTAGATGGGATGAGCATTCCCAACATCTAGGTCAGCAATTGCTTTCAGGAATGTAAAACGCACGACACCTTGATTATACTAATAGAAGAGTACATTTAGACTCTAAACACAAATACTTTAGGAAAAACGTATACGCGACAAGTACATGAACCAACTGCTTTAGAAAAAGAGTCGATGACGCTGCGCCTACATACATATAAAATCCAAATAGCCACCCAATTTCATGTAAGCAATTTTTTTGAAAGAAGTGTCGGTGTTTTGTTCAAAATCCGACTGCGTCATTGATAAAATATAGAATCAATAATCTATCACATATATTTTAACAAATTAGACTTGCACACGAGTCTCCTGTGCCTAGGCTTCTGGTCTTTAGAAAGAGTTTAGAAGAATCTAAAATTTTATTGTATGATTAAGGAGATACCTCAAACACTATTTTGAAAGAGTTAAGCTTCTCAAACACTATTTGATGCATGAGGAGCACCCATTAAACGTCAAACTAATGTTACTTAACTGCTTCACATTTCACATGTCTTGTTCTATATCATCTATGAAGCATGGATACTCTATTTTGGCCTACATATCACGTACCGTACGCGCATCGGATACGGACACACTCTGGATATGTATCCGATACGTTTTTTTTGAGTATCCTATTTTTAAAATTAATTTTTGGTATCCCGATATATGTCGGATACACTTGGATAAGTTGTGGATACGTTATGGATATGTTTTGGATACGCGCGAGGGTAAAAAAGTTATTACTTAAAATATATGGGTCAAAACTGCAATTAGGTCTACATATTTATTTTCCACTTCCTGGACAAGTCAAAAACAGGGAACGAAAGGCAGAAAAAGAAGACGATCCATATCTCATCCCTCTCGACAACGACGACGAATGTAAGTCCCTCTCGTCTCTCTGTTCTCTCTCGTCTCTCGTCTCGTCTCGTCTCTCTCTCTCTCTCTCTCTCGTCTTCTTCTTCTTCTCTCTCTCTCTCGTCTATCTATCATTGTGTATCAGTGTATATATATATTCATTCAGACACACACACACACACACACACATATATATATATATATTGTCTCTCTCATCTCTCTCTTTCTCTCGTCTGATTTAGGGTTTTTTTTAACAGTATAATATGATTTTAGGGGATTTTAATTTGCTAAGTTAACTTGGAATTTTATTTTTATTTATAACGTATCTGTGGGGGTGGATTTCTTCGTGATCTTTCTTGTGTTGTTCTCCCTACCTGCTGGACCGTGGGAGACGACGTTGAACTTGGGGTACCTGCAGAACCGGAAGGGAATGTTCCTCCGGGAAGAAGCTCCGACGAACTAGTCAGTAAGTGGAGAAAGAAGAAGAAGTTTAGTAAGAAATATGCTAGTGAAGAAGGAGTGTTGTGGTTGAGGAGTTCAGATCTTTTTCTTAGTGACAGTACCCTGCTATTTATAGGCAAAGGGGTAAAGTGCTGAGCAAGTTGGCTCTGCTTTACACGCGTCGAATAATGCTCGGATGACGTCATGCAGCAGGGCCATTTAATGAGCACCACTTTCCAGATCTTATAGAATCACATGGGTCGATGTCAGAAAGGTCACATCGCTCAGAGATGTCATTTCGAATGTCAGAAAGAATAACTTTCTTATCAAAAGATATTTCTGGAAGGATCCACAAACATCTACACTCGGTGGAGCTCACTTCTAATGGTCGAAGAATCTCCGAGCATTTGGTGTTCTATCCGAAGAATATTTGGGCCGAACGAGAGGACGTCCCCGAGCGTAAGATAATATCACCGAGCGAACTCAAATATATGTGCGTTCGGATAGGCATAGTACGTTCGGCGAAGCACCCGGGGATCCATCTATCCTTCGGAAGATTTATGACACATCACGTCTGAGCTCACCTTTATTTACAGATGAACTGAAACAACAGGACAACGGGTCAAATAGCGTGTAAACTTGCTCCACCCCATTGGACCGTATGAACCTTAGGATATTTCGGCCCCCTACAGTATCCCCAACGTATTATATCCTACTTTTTAAAAAAATCACGTATTTATATCCGTATCCGTATCTGTGCTTCTTAGTATATCATTATATATCTTCTCCAATTATTGTTTTTTTTTTTTCTATTAAAAAATAGTAGTATTTGAATGGTCTATTATATTATACAATGACATTCATCCTTCAAATCCACCAAATTTATGCTTTACTTTATAAAGTTTCAAAGTACACTTCTAGAGATGATATTTGAGGAATCTGCTAAAAAATGTTCTTAGAAGCTTAGTGGCTTAAATTGGATATGAAGAGGCACTATGGTAAATTGAAGATATTAATTACAATAAGAAGAAAAGAAAAACAAAAAAACAAAAAAACAAAAGGAAAGAAAGGAAAAGTCTGGCTAATGTGCGCCAATCGAGTTGTTGGAAATTTTGCCGACGGATACAACCAATTAAAACTAAGGGTGACAAATTAAACCCAAACCCATTAAGAAACCCAAACCCATCTATTTTTAAATAGACCCAACCCAACCTATTTATTATTGGATCTTAATTGGTTCTCAATTGGATCAACTTAAATGCCCAACAAATCATAAAGATTACCCAACAAAAAATGCACGGAGGCTACTGTTTGTGAGGAGTCTTCGATTTTTTCTAGAAAGGAGCCCACTGTGCTGGGTCTCGTTTGCTGGGTCCGATTACAGGTACGTAAATTGATTATTTGTTTCTAAATCAATTTCATCGTTATTCATAGGGAAAATTTTCCAGTGCCGGGTGGGTGCCACGTGATGTCCGTTCGGCATATTTGAGCAATCAATTGCGTTTTCGGACGGCTAGTGTTTAGAGAGAGAAAGTATTGGAATGAGAGGAGAAGGAGGATTTTAATTCGAGCAGTCTAAAAGTATATTGGACGACTTGGATGTGTCGAGCGAATACCACGTGGGATATTTCCACCCAGCACCGAAAAATTTCTCTACTAACGGAGTTACTTAACGTTTCCTCGAATATAGTCATTTGAATGAGACCCTATAGATGTTTATTGTACAGTTTTCGCTTCCGTTTCATTTTTTTCCAATTAACAGCTAGGTTTTGTCTTTCAATTCATCGATTTGGAGAAGGAATATTAAAAGTTGTCTTATTTTATCTTTATTCAAAAAATTATCAGTTTTGATCAAAAAATTTTACTTTTTCGATTCATCTCGTTGAAACAAATCAATAAGTCACAAAAGTTTAACGCAAAACAAAAAAATGCAAAAAAAATGAATAAGGACAAAAAAAAAAAGTCACTCAATTTTTTTGTGTGCTTTATAAAATTATTATTGGTATATCTGAATTTTACATTTTTATCTAAGATAAAAAATAAAAAAAAAGAAGTAAAATTCTAATTGGGTTAATGGGCGGGTAGAGTTTGCTTTTAAATAAATGGGTCAAGTTGGGTATGAGTAGTTGACCTCATAATTAATGGGTCTAAATGGGTCAATGACCCATTAAAGACCCAACCCATTTACAACTTACCCAATTTGATCCAAACCCGTCCATTTGACACCCCTAATTAAAACCAACCAACAAAGTGATTCCCCCAACCTTCACTTTACATGTTTTCCGTGTTCAAAATAACTAATTTTAAATTGCTAACTTTGTTCACAATACTGCAAGGTGTTCAGCACCCCAACTAGTCTTGAGACCCTGGTAGAATTCTTGAGACCTGGTAGAATACTAACGGGGTGTCCGATTAAAATCGGGACTATTAGATTTCTTGGACGGTTCCAACCTAATACCAATAGATGAAATAACTCTAGAATATATTAACTAAACTTGAATGACTTAGATGATCAATGGGGGATAAAGTCTTAACATCAAAGCCAAAGCCACCATTTTCGATTTGTCGATTCTTTCAAAAGGAAAAAAAAAAAATACTCCGAAAGGATTCAGCTTCTCTGCAATGGACTGCAGTCTCATCTTGTGGTCCAAATTTTTAAAAAGAATCATTCTTTCCGCGACCGAGTCTTCAAAAAAATATGGCCATTAAATACTCTCGATATTTCACAGACTGAGCTATGCAATCCAAACACAGACGACACAGATAAGTCATTTCCTAACGAAAACAACCAAAAGCTAACATGCGTCGGTTGAGTTGTTTGTCGGGTACAACTAAGCCAACAAACGAAAGGGATTACCAGACTTCTAGAGATCGCTTGACTAAAAACAAAACCCTCAATTAAATAAAATATCCCCCCAGAAAGTACTCCGTAACAGGACTTCGTACCCTTTTCATAAAGAATTAATTAGTGATGGCGGAGTAAAATTACCTGAATGCGATTGGGTGAGCCGCCGGGTGTGAGAACTCGGGCCTGCGACTCGGTCTCGGGGATGGGCTTGGGCTCGAATATCCGCACGGCGGCGATCCTCGGCGCAGTCCTCAGGAGGGAGAATTTAAACGCACTCGTGTCCAAGGGGCTGTGCAAGAAGAGATCTGAATTCGGATAAACTTTCAGAATCCTCTCGACGATAGAGGGCCCGGTGAGTTCAAACCTCCTGGCCCCACCCACCAAACACACCGCCATCCTGGACCGGCCCAACTCGGTTTTCCCCGACCGGTCGGCCGCCGGCTGGCCACCACTCGTCGTGCTGTTACGAGCCCTGTAAATTGGTTGAGGAGGGGCCGGGGCAGGGGTGTAAGAGAAGGATTGGAGAGGGGCAAAAGAGGGAAGGGAGGAGCGGAAGGCGGTTATGGGAGGGGAGGAGGAGAGAGAGAGGAAGACGAGGAGAGAGAGAGGGGGGAGGAGGAGGAGGAGGATGACCCGCCAGTGGAGATCCGAGGACCATCTCGAAAGCTGTATCGATATTGATTTCTGAGAGCTCATGTTTGTTACTCACTCCGTCCCAATTTATTTGTTCAATTGTCAAAATACATATTTTTCAAAAATATACTTATATTTTACAATTTATAATGTTTTTTATGATTTGAAAATTTTGTATAATAAAAGATCTATCAAATAAAATTCATATTGCGTATTAAAAATATTACGAATTGAAAATTATAATCAATTCTTTGAGAGGTCAAACGCTCTCAAAAAATTAAAAAGGTAACAAATAAACCGGGACGGAGGGAATAGCTGCCGCCGCCGTCCCTCCTCACGGACTGATCACAGTCGGATCTTGGGTGGCGCACCCTAAACCCATTAAACAAACAAATCCGGAGATACAGACGAGGGGAAGTGGAGTGGAGAGAGAGGGGGAAGCGACGCAACAACGCTATACACGTGTGGAGAGAGAGAGAGAGAGAGAGAGAGAGAGACGAACTTTTCAGAAGCTGTTAGGCTTTTGATCTTTCTTTTTAGGTTGTTAGAAATTGGTGTAGGTTTGGAACGTTCCTGGCGTGATTTTATGTGACGTTTTTGGTGGGGTTGCCGAGTAATCAATGCGGAAGAGGAGAGGATTATTTATAAAAAAAAAACACACACACACGCCTTAAAAGATGTTACTCCCTCCGTCCCTTTTTAAATGTCCTACTTTGTAACTCTAACTTATTAAAAACATCATCATTATACTTTTCACATCAACTTTTTCCTCCACTTTTCCTACTTACCCATCATCATTACACTTTTTACTCACTAACTTTTCAAAATGGAATCTACTTTTAGGGACAAAATAGACAATATACCAACTTTTACTCACTAACTTTACCAAATGGACACTTATTAAGGGACAGCCCAAAATAAAATACTGGACTATTATAAAGGGACGGAGGGAGTACTACATTTTACTACTACTTTATTAACTAGGAGTAACATCCAGTTCATCAATCCAAAATGCTAGGGGTATCAAAAGTGGGTTTGGATTGAAAAGTAGGGTGGCTTAGGCCCCATTCGGCTAAATAAGTTAATTATTTTATTTTATTTTTTTGTATTAGTTAGTTTTTCGTTATTTTTTTTTGAAGATTATTGTATTGTCATGACAAGAGGGATCTAAAAAGTAAAAAATTAAGATCGAAATCTAATTTTTTTGAATAAAGAAATAAATAAGCCAATAAACCAATTTTTTCGTATTTATTAAAAAAATAGATTTCGATCATAATTTTTTACTTTTTAAATTCCTCTCGTCATGATGATGCAATAATCTTCAAAAAATTGACGAAAAACTAACAAGTACGAAAAAAATTTGAATAAGGACAAGTTTATTTAGCCGATCGGGGCCTTATTTTTTTGTCTTTATTTTAATTATTTTTGCATTTATTTGTTTTGCGTCAAATTTTTGTGACTTATTGATTCGTCCCAATGAAAGGAATCGGAAAAGTAAAATTTTGATCGAACCTCACAATTTTTTGAATAAAGATAAAAATAAGTCAATAAGACAATTTTTTTTTACTTATTTCTTTTTTTTTTTTAAATTATGAGTTTCGATCAAATTTTTTTACTTTTCTGATTCCTCCTGCTTAGACGAATCAATAAATTACAAAAATTTGATGCAAAACTAACAAATGCGAACAAAATTTGAGTAGAGACAAAAAAAAGTTACTCTTTGACTTTTGAAGCCAAATGAGAGTCAAGTACTTTTAGGTATCGGATTGAACTGATTTTTCGCGGTGGCTCTTGAGAAAGTATTTTAAATTTAATGGACGACTTGAATTCTTTGTGTGAGACCGTGCAGGCTTCACATCGCGATCAGTGCACAATCTATACACCATTTCAATGTGTCAATAGCACCATCCCTTTTGAATGACTCTCCAAATAAAGGGGTATTTACGGTAGTAAATAAATTTTGAAAAAAATTTATTGCAATTAAGTTGTTAGGTATTTTCGATAGTAAATAAGTTGTAGATGGGTACGCGTGTTAAAAAATTGTTAAAAAAAAGTTAATTAATATGAACAATAAGCTAAAATGGAGAGAGTATTCAATGAAGAAACGTTCAGGCGTCGCTAACTAATAAATTTTGGACCTAGTTGGGGGAGGCAATTCTAAGCGAGAACTTGTCAATGGAGAGAGTATTCAATGAAGAAACGTTCAGGTGTCGCTAACTAATAAATTTTGGACCCACTTGGGGGAGGCAATTCTAAGCGAGAACTTGTCAATGGAGAGAGTATTCAATGAAGAAACGTTCAGGTGTCGCTAACTAATAAATTTTGGACCCAGTTGGGGGAGGCAATTCTAAGCGAGAACTTGTCAATGGAGAGAGTATTCAATGAAGAAACGTTCAGGTGTGGCTAACTAATAAATTTTGGACCCACTTGGGGGTGGCAATTTTAAGCGAGAACTTGTCAATGGAGAGAGTATTTAATGAAGAAACGTTCAGGTGTCGCTAACTAATAAATTTTGGACCCAGTTGGGGGAGGCAATTCTAAGCGAGAACTTGTCAATGGAGAGAGTATTCAATGAAGAAACGTTCAGGTGTCGCTAACTAATAAATTTTGGACCCACTTGGGGGAGGCAATTCTAAGCGAGAACTTGTCAATGGAGAGAGTATTCAATGAAGAAACGTTCAGGTGTCGCTAACTAATAAATTTTGGACCCACTTGGGGGAGGCAATTCTAAGCGAGAACTTGTCAATGGAGAGAGTATTCAATGAAGAAACGTTCAGGTGTCGGGGGGGGGGGTGGTGGTGGTGGTCTTGAAACGCCAACTAATAAATTTTGGACCCACTTGGGGGAGGCAATTCTAAGTGAGAACTTGTCAATGGAGAGAGTATTCAACGAAGAAACGTTCAGGGGGGGGGGGGAGGGGGGGTTTGTGGTCCTGAAATGCTAACTAATAAATTTTGGACCCACTTGGGAGAGGCACATATTATGGACCACCCTTGAAACGCTAACTAATAAATTTTGGACCCTCTTGGGGGAGGCACATATTATGACTTCTGTAATTAACTTGCGGAGTAGTATATTACTAGAGAAAACCGAGAAGAATTTATTTGGGGATTAGGGGAGTAACATATAAAATATAAAACCACGTGAGGTATGCAAGGAAAAGAATAGGAACTACTAATATTCTTCACTTCCTATTCCTATGTCAGTATTTGTTAGTTTATTTTCGACATTCTTCACTTTCTTTTTTATATTGCAGGGTATTATAGCAAGTCTGGTGCAGAGTACATTTTGGAGGTTTTTTGAATTTCTCTCGCCACTTTAGTTTACAAGGGCTTGTAGCAAGCCTGATACAGATGCCCTTATGATCCCAATCCGAGTCTACAAATATCTACCGCCGCCGGCGCGTCCCAATTACCCGCCCTCCCCTTCATATTCTCAAAATCATCCACACACTGCTTCAACTTCAACCCCCTAACCCGCTTCCTCGCCGCCGCGAGCTTCTTCCCAGAAGCTTTATCGAACACCCTCTCCCACCCCTTTTCCCATTCCCCGTGGGCATCGCACAACTGAAGGGCCCCGTTGGCCCATAATGGATCCATCGCGCTCCCCACGCACCGGCCATAACACGCTGCCGTGCACGGCCTACACTTGGCCCCGTTCAACGGACCTGGGCTCGACAATGCCACCACCGGAACGCCACGCATACCAGGTCGGAATTTGTATCGCCGGTCAGACACTACGCAAAAAGGAACGCTTTTGGTGATGTAGGAGACGTTATTGGTGGTGAGTTGGGCTCGGAAGGCGGTTTCCGAGTTGATTTGACGGAACCCTGCCGAGTCGAGTAAGGGGATGAGGGAGAGGCGGGAGAGGGCCACAGTGGAGGTTATGAAGTTGCCGATTCCCAACCGGTCGTTGAGTCCACCGTATGATGAGCCTGGTGGGACCGCATAGTGGCCAGGGACGAAGTTTTCGGGCCCGAGTGGAGCTGACCAGTATCCGTCAACTCGGGTTCGGACTATCCAATCGTATGTGAAGTTGTTTTGGGCCTGGTACGCTTTGATCATCGTCAGGCATTCTTCTACGAGGTGGAAATATTGCAAGAGTCCCTGTGTAGGGAAAATACAGAGATAAGTTGAATTACACAAAACAGAAAAAGCTTTCACTACATTAGGGTTTCTTTTGGGTACAAAAAAAGTGAGGTTCTGTGTTTCTAAGAGGTGAGTTCTTTTCCAAGTTTAAGATAATTCGACGGGGAGTTTTTTTTTTGGTGGGAGCGTAAGAAATTCCATTAATGGAGAAAAGTACAACTGTGATATGAGAGCGCTGACGACAAGCGAAGACCAACAACAGGCCTAAGGAACAGAGCACAGTGAGCATGAATCTAGATTAAGTAGTAGCATTCAATATGACCTCATTAGATGCTCCCTTCAAGTTCCCCAAAACCTAACAGTCCATGCTCATTAGTCATTAAACCCATATTTCATCAAAACTATAGAGCAAGAACAAGAAACAGTGACATGGATTTCTTTCTTTTTTTGTCCCTTAAGTTACCAAAAAAACCTGAATTTCCAAAGCAACCAAGAAATTGGGACCCAACTCGAACATGCAACCTCCAAATAAAGAGGTCACAACAATGTCATTTAAGCTACAAATGTAATGTCTCAATTGATGTACATTTTTTGTGGAACTTTTCATTAAGGAGAATAAGAACACAATTCAATGTAGTAGAATTTAGGCAATATGATGGAGCTTGGCCTAATATATTAAAGGTGGGGACCATGGAATTATGCCACGATGCCCACGAATAAGTTAAGGATTGCAAAATCAATGGTAAGTGTCTTTTACATAGACTTTCTACTTTGGCTCTATAGGAAAGCCCTCCAATTTAAGTTTAAAAAATCCAGCAACTCACGCGGACAGATCTACATTATTAGGCAAAATCTAAATAGTACTCCGTACAATTTAGACGGCAAAGCTACAATATAAGTTATATAACTAGTCCAGTTCCTTTCAGGCCAGTGGTTGTTAGATGGGATGAGCATTCCCAACATCTAGGTCAGCAATTGCTTTCAGGAATGTAAAACGCACGACACTTTGATTATACTAATAGAAGAGTACATTTAGACTCTAAACACAAATACTTTAGGAAAAACGTATACGCGACAAGTACATGAACCAACTGCTTTAGAAAAAGAGTCGATGACGCTGCGCCTACATACATATAAAATCCAAATAGCCACCCAATTTCATGTAAGCAATTTTTTTGAAAGAAGTGTCGGTGTTTTGTTCAAAATCCGACTGCGTCATTGATAAAATATAGAACCAATAATCTATCACATATATTTTAACAAATTAGACTTGCACACGAGTCTCCTGTGCCTAGGCTTCTGGTCTTTAGAAAGAGTTTAGAAGAATCTAAAATTTTATTGTATGATTAAGGAGATACCTCAAACACTATTTTGAAAGAGTTAAGCTTCTCAAACACTATTTGATGCATGAGGAGCACCCATTAAACGTCAAACTAATGTTACTTAACTGCTTCACATTTCACATGTCTTGTTCTATATCACCTATGAAGCATGGATACTCTATTTTGGCCTACATATCACATACGGTACGCGCATCGGATACGGATACACTCCGGATATGTATCCAATACGTTTTTTTTGAGTATCCTGTTTTTTGAAATTAATTTTTGGTATCCCGATATATTTCGGATACACTTGGATAAGTTGTGGATACGTTATGGATATGTTTTGGATACGTGCGGGGGTAAAAAAGTTATTACTTAAAATATATGGGTCAAAACTGCAATTAGGTCTACATATTTATTTTCCCCTTCCTGGACAAGTCAAAAATAGGGAACGAAAGGCAGAAAAAGAAGACGATCCATCTCTCATCCCTCTCGACAACGACGACGAATGTAAGTCTCTCTCATCTCTCTGTTCTCTCTCGTCTCTCGTCTCGTCTCTCTCTCTCTCTCTCTCTCTCTCTCTCTCTCTCGTCTATCTCTCATTGTGTATCAGTGTATATATATATTCATTCAGACACACACACACACACACATATATATATTGTCTCTCTCATCTCTCTCTTTCTCTCGTCTGATTTAGGGTTTTTTTTAACAGTATAATATGATTTTAGGGGATTTTAATTTGCTAGGTTAACTTGGAATTTTATTTTTATTTGCAACGTATCTATGGGGGTGGATTTCTTCGTGATCTTTCTTGTGTTGTTCTCCCTACTTGCTGGACCGTGGGAGACGACGTTGAACTTGGGGTACCTGCAGAACCGGAAGGGAATGTTCCTCCGGGAAGAAGCTCCGACGAACTAGTCAGTAAGTGGAGAAAGAAGAAGAAGTTTAGTAAGAAATATGCTAGTGAAGAAGGAGTGCTGCGGTTGAGGAGTTCAGATCTTTTTCTTAGTGACAGTACCCTGCTATTTATAGGCGAAGGGGTAAAGTGCTGTGCAAGTTGGCTCTGCTTTACACGCGTCGAATAATGCTCGGATGACGTCATGCAGCAGGGCCATTTAATGAGCACCACTTCCCAGATCTTATAGAATCACATGGGTCGATGTCAGAAAGGTCACATCGCTCAGAGATGTCATTTCGAATGTCAGAAAGGATAGCTTTCTTATCAAAAGATATTTCTGGAAGGTTCCACAAACATCTACACTCGGTGGAGCTCACTTCTGATGGTCGAAGAATCTCTGAGCATTTGGTGTTCTATCTGAAGAACATTTGGGTCGAACGAGAGGACGTCCCCGAGCGTAAGATAATATCACCGAGCGAACTCAAATACATGTGCGTTCGGATAGGCGTACTACGTTCGGCGAAGCACCCGGGGATCCATCTATCCTTCGGAAGATTTATGACACATCACGTCTGAACTCACCTTTATTTACAGATGAACTAAAACAACAGGACAACGGGTCAAATAGCGTGTAAACTTGCTCCACCCCATTGGACCGTATGAACCTTAGGATATTTCGGCCACCTACAGTATCCCCAACGTATTATATACTACTTTTAAAAAAAATCACGTATTTATATCCGTATCCGTATCCGTATCCGTATCTGTGCTTCTTAGTATATCATTATATATCTTCTCCAATTATTGTTTTTTTTTTCTATTAAAAAATAGTAGTATTTGAATGGTCGATTATATTATACAATGACATTCATCTTTCAAATCCACCAAATTTATGCTTTACTTTATAAAGTTTCAAAGTACACTTCTAGAGATGATATTTGAGGAATCTGCTAAAAAATGTTCTTAGAAGCTTAGTGGCTTAAATTGGATATGAAGAGGCACTATGATCAATTGAAGATATTAATTACAATAAGAAGAAAAGAAAAACAAAAAACAAAAGGAAAGAAAGGAAAAGTCTGGCTAATGTGCGCCAATCGAGTTGTTGGAAATTTTGCCGACGGATACAACCAATTAAAACCAACCAACAAAGTGATTCCCAACCTTCACTTTACATGTTTTCCGTGTTCAAAATAACCAATTTTAAATTGCTAACTTTGTTCACAATACTGCAAGGTGTTCAGCACCCCAACTAGTCTTGAGACCCTGGTAGAATTCTTGAGACTTGGTAGAATACTAACAGGGTGTCTGATTAAAATCGGGACTATTAGATTTTTTGGACGGTTCCAACCTAATACCAATAGATGAAACTCTAGAATATATTAACCAAACTTGAATGACTTAGATGATCAACGGGGGATATAAAGTCTAACATCAAAGCCAAAGCCACCATTTTCAATTTGTCGATTCTTTCAAAAGGAAAAAAAAAAAAATACTCCGAAAGGATTCAGCTTCTCTGCAATGTGCTGCAGTCTCATCTTGTGGTCCAAATTTTTAAAAAGAATCATTCTTTCCGCGACCGAGTCTTCAAAAAAATATGGCCATTAAATACTCTCGATATTTCACAGACGGCGCTATGCACTCCAAACACAGACCACACAGATAAGTCATTTCCTAACGAAAACAACCAAAAGCTAACATGCGCCGGTTGAGTTGTTTGTCGGGTACAACTAAGCCAACAAACGAAAGGGATTACCAGACTTCTAGAGATCGCTTGACTAAAAACAAAACCCTCAATTAAATAAAATATCCCCCCAGAAAGTACTCCGTAACAGGACTTCGTACCCTTTTCATAAAGAATTAATTAGTGATGGCGGAGTAAAATTACCTGAATGCGATTGGGTGAGCCGCCGGGTGTGAGAACTCGGGCCTGCGACTCGGTCTCGGGGATGGGCTTGGGCTCGAATATCCGCACGGCGGCGATCCTCGGCGCAGTCCTCAGGAGGGAGAATTTAAACGCACTCGTGTCCAAGGGGCTGTGCAAGAAGAGATCTGAATTCGGATAAACTTTCAGAATCCTCTCGACGATAGAGGGCCCGGTGAGTTCAAACCTCCTGGCCCCACCCACCAAACACACCGCCATCCTGGACCGGCCCAACTCGGTTTTCCCAGACCGGTCGGCCGCCGGCTGGCCACCACTCGTCGTGCTGTTACGAGCCCTGTAAATTGGTTGAGGAGGGGCCGGGGCAGGGATATAAAAGAAGGATTGGAGAGGGGCAAAAGAGGGAAGGGAGGAGAGAGAGAGGAAGACGAGGAGAGAGAGAGGGGGGAGGAGGATGACCCGCCAGTGGAGATCCGAGGACCATCTCGAAAGCTGTATCGATATTGATTTCTGAGGGCTCATGTTTGTTAGCTGCCGCCGTCGTCCCTCCTCACGGACTGATCACAGTCGGATCTTGGGTGGCGCACCCTAAATCCATTAAACAAACAAATCCGGAGATACAGACGAGGGGAAGTGGAGTGGAGAGAGAGGGGGAAGCGACGCAACAACGCTATACACGTGTGGAGAGAGAGAGAGAGAGAGAGACGAACTTTTCAGAAGCTGTTGGCTTTTGATCTTTCTTTTAGGTTGTGAGAAATTGGTGTAGGTTTGGAACGTTCATGGTGTGATTTTATGTGACGTTTTTGGTGTGGTTGCCGAGTAATCAATGCGGAAGAGGAGAGGACCACCACCCCCGACACCTGAACGTTTCTTTATTGAATACTCTATCCATTTGACAAGTTCTCGCTTAGAATTGCCTCTCCCAAGTGGGTTCAAAATTTATTAGTTAGACCACCCCCCCCCCCCCCCCCCCCGACACCTAAACGTTTCTTCATTGAATACTTTCTCCATTGACAAGTTCTCGCTTAGAATTGCCTCCCCCAAATGGGTCCAAAATTTATAGTATGTCCTTGTTGATAAGGACATACTATAGGATTTAACAAGCAATTAGTCCATCTAAAGTATTTATAGCGACTCCAGTCCTTATAATCACACGCGTTTTCAAAAACATTTCAGAGACAAAGAAACCTAATCGCCGTCGTCGTCGTCGAACCTTTCACAGTCGTCATCGTCAATCCTTTCACGGTCGTCATCGTCGATCCTTTCATCGGCGACGATGAAAGGATCGACGATGACGACCGTGAAAGGATTGACGATGACGACTGTGAAAGGTTCGACGACGACGACGGCGATTAGGTTTCTTTGTCTCTGAAATGTTTTTGAAAACGCGTGTGATTATAAGGACTGGAGTCGCTATAAATACTTTAGATGGACTAATTGCTTGTTAAATCCTATAGTATGTCCTTATCAACAAGGAGCCCCTTATACATTGTGATATTACTATCTCTTGCTTTATCCACGTTTGAATGTGTATATATTGTAGGGTTTTAGCGTGCACTTAGTCTTTTATTAAGTTTTCGATGAAATAACTTTATCTCTTTATTAAGTTTGTGAGATACCAACACTATTTATCTGAGATACTGTTATCTCTTGCTTCATTTTTGCCAATACACTATATTTCTGGCAGATAAGGTTAGCTCTTAGTTTTTTTTTTTTGATCAGTTAGCTCTTAGTTTATTCAGCTTATTTGAGAATTGAATTAGCTGAGATAGAGTTATCTCTTAGTTTATTTTGTTAGGGTTTTAGTGTGCACTTAGCTTTTACATTGTGATATTACTATCTCTTGCTTTATCCACATTCGCATGTGTATACATTGTACTACCAGTAAATGTTTTCGATGAGATAACATTATCTTTTTATTAAATTTGTGAGATACCAATACTATTTATCTGAGATACTGTTATCTCTTGCTTCATTTTTTCCAATACTCTATATTTTTGGCAGATAAAGTTATTTCTTAGTTAATTTGAGAATTGAATAGGCTAAGATACTGTTTTCTCATCTGTTTTAATAGGAAGAAGATTTAAAATGATACAAAATCCTGAAAACCCTCCCGAAAGTCCTAAAAGACCCAAAAGATACAAAAGATTCAAAATGTTAGTCCACAATAAGACTACAAAGAAACTACAATAACAACAACAACAAAAATAAGTCATAAAAATAAGGAGTGAAACAACAAAGAAAAGGAAAGACAAAGAGCAATAACTGGAAGAGGAAGAGGAAGAGACAGAAGTTAAACCAAAGAGGAGAACAAAAGAATAGAAAAAGCAAGAAGAAGAAAAAAAAAAAAAGGAGGATGAAGAGGACATAAAAGAGGTGAAGGAAGAGGAGGTTAAACCAAAACGTTTGCAATACAGGTAATTACTTGGTGTGCCATTATACAATAACCTGAAGGTGTTATTTTTCTGAGATACTGTTATCTCTTTCATTTTTGCTGATGTACTGCTATTATCTTGTATCTTTTATTGTAGGTCGAATCTTTATAGCATTGTAAGCCTTCTACATGATGTAAAGTTCAATGAAATACCATCCGAACAGATTCAAAAATCACCTTTTGCAAACATGTTTACAATTACTGAAGGCAGTATTGATGAGCAAATGGTGAAGAAATCTGATCCCATTCTTATCAAGTTGATAGAGACATATAAGAGAGGACAAGCAAAGTTTTTGCTTGCAGAGAAAGATATTGCTCTAACTGATTTTGAGCTTGGTGTCATTTTTGGAATCACATTTGGACCGGTGAAGATCCACATCACAACCCATGGAAAAAGGCCAGACACAGAATTTGCCAATCGAGTCTTTGTTGGGACAAGCACCATGCACCTTCCAACAATGAGGGTGACAATTGAAAATATTTTGAAACCTCCTGTCAAGAAGAAGCAGAAGAAGAAGCAAAAACAAATATCAGAGACAGAAGCTGCAAAAGATTTGGCACGTCTTCTAACATTATACACCATTGGAACACTGTTTTTTCCAACAACAGAAACAAACCTGAATTGGTCCTACCTGAAGCTTGTTGAAGATTTGGAAAATAGTACAAATTACAATTGGTCAATGTTCATAGCCAATTATCTTGTTAACGAACTCAACTCCAAGAATTTGACGATTGTTGGTGGTTGCACCACTACACTCCTGGTAAAAATCTTCTACTCTTTCTTGTAGTAAAATATCAACAACATCTGACACCTATTTTCATTGAAAACAGTACTGGCTTTGTAGAGACCCGTGTTTAATTTCAATAATTTTAATGTTAGAATAAAATTAGAATATTGAGGTAAAGAGAAAGGGTGATTTGAATATGTGATTTGGGTTGAATGTGATAGAATTTGAAAGTTTGGGGTGAAATTGTAATTGATATGTGTGGGGGTATAAATAGGTGAGAGTGAGTGGTAGAGAATCATTCTCCCACTCACGTCTCTCTGTCTCTCTCTCTCGAAATCAAGCCTATAAACTCGAGACCCATGAAGATTAACCTTCATTCCACCTTCCACGCGCGATCTTGAGCTCGTATTTCGTTAGGTTTAGCTCGGAGAGGAGTATTCGATTGATTCAAGATTTTTGGAGCTAGGGCTTGCTTGATTGAGCTTGGGCTTCGTTCTTCGACTTTGAGGTAGGGATTTCTCACTTCTATTGTATGTTTATGTGTTGATTGGTGTTTGAATCGTGCCTTAGATCGTTGGTTTGGTTGTTGAAATTATTCTGGTGAAATCTGAAAGTCGTGCACTGAAAATCCAAGTCCTACCGGTAGGAGTTTTGGCCCTACCGGTAGAAACGCTGTCCAGTGGTGTCACTTTGTGAAATTCTGGTCTCCTGCTGGTAGGAGATTATGTCCTACCGGTAGGAAATCAAAAATCTGCATTTTTGGCAAAATTTCGAACGAGCATAACTTTTTCATCCGAACTCCGTTTTGGGCAAATTTTATATCGAAATTCATGTACCGGAAATTTACTTTCCAATGGTGGTGGCCTCATCTCCTAATTCTTCACCGATAAGGTTTGGTAGCCAAAATAAGATGGATATGTTCGTATACGTTGGATATTCCTTTTTCCTTAGAAACGTTGAGCGAGCCACAGACGTTCTTAAGTATGCCTGAGTACATAATTGAATGATTAGATGAGGTTGGTGGTATGCTTAAGGCTTCATAGTAGTCGTTGGGTTCTGTATGAGCCTATTGATACCGAAACGAGGGTTTAGAGAATATATGGAACATAGGTGAGCGAAGGTTGTGTGTGTTGACATGCTATGTGAAAAGCGAACACGCGGAACACCCCTTTGAGTTAAACAACGCTAGGCATGGATATATGAGACATTTTCTTATATTTGATATGTGGTACATCTCTTGTGTAACTGGTACGGTTTTATGAATTGCAAGGTGAAGATCTATGAATCGTTGTTAGGGAATATCCCTTGATATGTAAGTGCTTGTATGGTTATGAGAAACTAATTACGTAATGATAGCTAGTTGACTGAGATGAAATTATCCTTACTACTTCTTTGTGAATAAGTTTTTGTTGTGAATTTATTATATGTGATTGAGATGAATGGCTGAGTTGTGAGGTGTATTGGAGGAATTGTGGTATGGTGATCTATACTATATGATGTGATTCAAATCCTTTAGTGAGGAAGGTATTTGTAGGGAGTAGCGAGACTCCATAAACAGCCCGGAAAGAGTACTTGCTTATGACGTGTGATGTGGGATTTCGACGGTGATGTATATGAGTAAACGAAAGGGTTTGTTTGATGAATATACGAAAGAAATGATTGGTTGTCGAAACAACACCATAGAGTCATGTATCGACAGGTTCTTTTCTTTAAACGTGGGACGTTATGACTAAAGTGAAGTCAATGAGCGAATAGAGTATACGGAATAGGGTGTGGTGGTTAGCCTAAAGTCTTGGTGTGTAGTCATGGTACATCATTTATGTCGTCAACGTTGGAAAAATTACTAGTCGTGTTTTGTTTCTCCTTTGAGATACCGTATGTTGCCTCTGTTATTCATTCTACCTGTCATCCCATTTGCATAAAATGGTTGTGTAGGTTTCTCTACTGGGCTAGTGTAGCTCAACCTATCATTTTCAGGTGTGAACCTGAAGCAGTAGCATGGAGCGAAGTGCATGCATTCAAGTGCATATTTTCGAAAGAAGTGGCAAAAGAAACTCAAGGACTTTTTTTGATAAAATATGTTTTGGGAATGTAATTGAATCTTAACTCTATTCCTTTTTATGATGTAATCTATTCAAACTCTTGGAGTTGAATCTGTAATTTAATGATTAGGACATGGTGGACTCTTTTGGGGTAATATGTAAGAAAATGTGAGTTTTATTTATGAAAAACTATCTTTATGTATATTGAAAATCGAGGGCGTGATAGGCTCTATAAACATACCCACATTATGGAACCAACTCAACAAACTTTTCCAAGGTTTATGAAATGGAAAATGAATGAACTTGTTGCTAAACTCTTAGAGGCTCCACTGAGCAGCCTTCCAGAGGGAATGGTAAACATCATTACCTATTGAATTTTATTATGTATTATGGTCAAAACTAGATAATGGTATCTCATCAAAAATAGTGTATCTACCAGAATAAATCAAGAGATAATGCTATCTCAAACAATAAACTCTATATAAACACACAAAAAAAGAGATACCAGTATCTCAGTCAAATACAGTTTGCAAATAATATGAGATATAACTCTATCTTAGTTGAAACATTATATCTCATGAATCTATAATCTGAATTTACCTCTTCTAATTCATTGTGGACCCATCGTCGTTGACAAAGAGAGTGAATAAGAGGGAAGATAGGAAAGAGAAGAACATGGAGGATTTTCAAGTCTATGGGAGGAAGAAAAGCAAAGAGAAACAAGCAGAGAAAATAGCTCCAGAACTATAATATATAGGTGTTGAAACAACAAAGCTGGCATATCTCGTCTCAGAAAATGACAAGATCTTCTTAAATCACATATTTGAGTGTGAGAAAGATATCGAGTTAGTAAAATGCACCAATTTGCTTACTCAAATAGATGTTATTTGTCTGAAATATTGTTATCTCTTGATTCCTATTCATTGCTGACGTACTGTTGTTGTCTTGTAACTTTGCAGAATCCCTATCTGGGATAACAACCTCTTTGATGGTACGGTAAGCTTGCAAGAAGTCATAGAAATCTTGAATGAAGAAGATGTATAAAACATGGTAAGAAAGGAAAAAACACTCTCTTCAGGACTATTACCAAACTTTTGTGCACTTAAGTCTCACATGAAATTATGTGTGCAACTCATCGATTCTTTTACATTCATGTTGGAAAGAGAGCAATGAGATGAAAGTAAAATATTGTTTTTCAAATTCATATTGTGGATAAGTAAAGCACTAGTCCCGCATAATTACTTGATCTCTGTATCTATTACTTAAATACATGTTATTTTTCTATGATACAGTTATTTCTTGTTCACATACACTGTTTTTTCCCACAAAAAAGAAGAGATAAGAATATCAAAAACATATTGTGTCTGAGATACTGTTATCTCTTGCTTCGCATATACTGTTTTTGCACACAAAGAACAAGAGATAAGAATATCTCACGAATTCTATATTCTGAATTATCTATTAGAAACCAAGAGATATGGTTATCTCAACTAGTATATGGTATGTATTTTGTCGCATGTAATTTGTGAAACACTTCCTTCTAATAGAGTCTACTGAAGGACAAGAAAAATGAGGTCAGAAAGATGTTCCTTGATGACAAGCTGGTAGAACTCATTCAAAAAGAGCATGTCTATCGCGACTTGGTTTTCCCCATGAATTCCTTAGGAGGTAATAAAGAGAACGACAACGATCCATTCCATTGGACTGTAATGGTTTATGATATTGAGGATGGGTAATGGAGGCATTACAACTTCATCAGACCAATTGGAAAAAATGCAAATGCATACCTTAAAGATGCTCGTTTAATGGTAAAAATAATGATACTTCTTGTAATCCATACTCAAATAACACGAAAATAATAATAAACAAATATTTAACTTTGTAAATGCAGAAAATGTATGTTAAAGGATTTGTGAAGAAAAATCATACCCCAACATTCATCCTCACATCACAAAACAAAACAATCTTTGAAAAGCAAAAGTTTGATGCTCCAATAATCTCACCAACATATCCGCAACAAAGACCTAGAATGTAAGCCAATTAATCTTGTTCAGCATCTTGTTTCGATACTCCTATGCACTATATTATTTCTTGTGCACTCTATTTCTATCCTTCTAAACTCTGATTATGACAAACTTTTGCAGCGTTGACTGTGGAATTATAGTCTGCTACATCATTGACAAGCTTGCATAGGGAGATCGCATCCCTAAGTCATTGACAACTGATGAAATCAGACAATACATAGTGTTATTATTGCAGAGGTTTCTGTATGATAAACCAAGAACATGGACAGAAGCTCTTTGGAAAGACCGAAACTTGAAGACTGACTAGGTGTTGGAAAGTTGAATAGGTGTTCTTTTGCTGAATAAGTGTTGAAAAGTTGAATAGGTGTTCTTTTGTTAAAACTTACACATATGAATAGTCGACTCAGAACAATTGGAATTCGCCGTACCAGAGTTGTATATGAAATGTCTTGGCTGCTCTGTTAGAAGTACAATAGGTGTTCTCTTTTGTTAAAACTGACACATATGAATGGTCGGCTCAGAATAATTGGAATTCGTCGTACTAGGGCTTGTATATGAAATGTCTTGCCTGCTCTGTTTTGAATTATAATAGTTGTTCTTTTGTTTGAAACGATACATATGCATGGTCGGCTCCGAACAATGAAAAATAGCAGGTCATTATTTTGTTATGATAACAATTCTATATCTTTTCATTTGATATATAACTGATACTGCGAAATAGTCTATCTACCAGAATAAAACTAGAGATAATGCTATCTTAGCCAATAACATCTGTATCAACACAAAAATTAAAAGAGATAAAACTATCTCAGCCAATACATTTCGCAAAATAGAATGACAGATAAAGCTATCTCATACAAAACATTCTTTGTGAACCTTTCATTCAATAGTTATTTTTTTATTAAAACTGACACATATGAATGGTCGGCTCCGAACAATTGAAATTTACCGTACTAGGGCTTGTGTATGAAATGTCTTGCCTGCTCTGTTTTGAATTACAATAGTTGTTCTTTTGTTTAAAACGACACATATGCATGGTCGGCTCCGAATAATGGGAAATAGCAGATCATCGTTTTATTATGATAACAACTCTATATCTTTTCATTTGATATACAACTGATGCTGCGAAATAGTCTATCTACCAGAAAAAAACTAGAGATAATGCTATCTCAGCCAATAAAATCTATATCAATACAAAAATTAAAAAAGATAACAGTATCTCAGCCAATACATTTCGCAAAATAAAATGACAGATAAAGCTATCTCATACAAAATATTCTTTGTGAACCCTAAACCGAAAAACTGTAAAACCTAAACATGCTCTATAAAATATATATATATATATATATCTATATCTCAGCCAACGTTCAACCTTTCATTCAATGTCCAATAAATATGAATCAACAATAGAACACAATGAATCAATCGCAAGCTTCCTTACATCTCTTCCTATTATGATTTCCTAACTTCTTGCACCTGCCACACCTTATTTGCTCCACCTTCTCACCCTTTGACTGGATTCTTGCAACCTTAGGTCTCCCACATGGCCTCCTAATCTTAGGAGGAAGAATAACAACAGAATTTTTAGACACTTGTGTAACTCCAAGAGTAGAAATAAAAATAGGATGTATAGGATAATCGTAGAAGAATCGGAAAGCATCAGCAGCGTATAATAGATCAATATAATTGGATACATCTATGCCATTCTTCTGAAGAGCTGTGAATGCATGCACATAAGGGAAACTATAGAGCTGCCAACGACAACATGTGCATGTCTTATTTCTTATGTCAACCACAACAGCTGGTAATGAAGACACTTCAAAAACCTCATCACTTGATCCAAACACAGTCCATGTCCGTCCTTTATTAAAGAACTCTCTCAATTTCGCATCATATTCAGGACACAAAACACTGTTCAACTTTCTTGATAACTGTTTCCTTTCACACATTTGAGTCATGATTTGAACCTTGATCGTATCAACACATTTAAGGATTGGCACCTTACGAGCTTCAACATTCCAGTTGTTGAAAGACTCCACAGCATTTGAGGTCATTTCCCTATATCGTTTACCTGGGAAATATGCATTCGCCCAATTATATAACGGAATGGAAGCAACAAACTCTTTAGCTCTGTCTCCACTGACCTCAAACAATTTGTTTACACAGTTTTCAAAATCTAATACTGTAGGTGCAAGAGCACAATCATTGAAGAGACTCACTACTTGTTCCCGGAAACCATTAGGTGTTCTTCCTTACATCCTATCCCTCAAGTTATTCTTCAAATGCAGCAGACAAGAAGAATGATATCCGTCTGAGAAAACCTTTGGCACATGCTTCACAAGACCAGTATGGTGATCTATTATAAAAGTAAGTTCACGAGTTGACTGAATAGATCTCAACTTCAACAAAAACCAAAGCATTGTCATCGGTCTCGGAATCAACAACACCATAAGCAACCGAAAACAATCCTACACCACAAAAAATAACAGATAACAGTGTCTCAGCAATAACAGTCTCTGTATCTACTAGAATAAAACAAGAGATAATGATATCTCAATAAAAACAGTCTCTACCTATTAGAATAAAGCAAGAGATAACGGTATATCAGAAAAAATAGTTTATGTATCTACCATAATAAAGTAATAGATAATGCTATCTCAGTCAATAATCACAAAACTAGAAAAAGATAACAGTATCTCAGCCAATACAGCTCACAAATAAGCATTCTCCAAATTTGAAAAAAAAGAAAAAAACTGACCGTTATCAGCATCCTTTCCAACGGCTGCGAGCAAAGTTTCCTTATATCTCCCCGTCAAAAAAGTACCATCAAGACACAAAAAAGGCCGATAGTAGTTGAATCCTTTGATGCATGCATCGAATGCCACAAATAACCTTCGAAACCGATTATCTTCACAGCATTCAACGTCCACAACACTACCGGGATTTTTCTCCTTCGCTACCTCCGCATACAATCGAAGTTTGTTAAATGACAATGCATAATCACCCTGAGTATCATTGTTCGTCATCTCAACACCTAACCACGCATGGTGATAACCGATTGTAATACCGTATTGTTGCCTGAAGAATCTAACAGCATCTATAGGCTTATACGACGCCTTTGAACGAACTTCATCAAGAACTTCTTCTGCAACAAGCTTTGAAGACATCCAAGAATTTTTTGAATTACAAATTGTAGTACCACATCTGTGTTCTTTTTCAAGCTCCTTAATGCAAAAAAAAAAAATGATTTAATTTGTCTAAAATTGCATGAACAAACCATTTACACCCATCTGCCTTAAAAGCACTGTCAGCTGTCACTATTGATTGGTCATTCTTCAAATACTTGAACCTAAATTCAACTTCAATTGCATACTTACACAAAGATAACCTAAAATCCTTAACACCACTTCTAAATTCTTGACTAACGTGACTAATCAAATACGCCCAATCAGCAGAAAGCCTTTTTGTCTCATGATGAGGACAAAACTTTTTAAGATGATCCTCAACAATTTCAGAATGTGAACTACTAGTTACTCCACCATTTCCATTGCTATGACTGTTTTCTCCGATTTCAAAATGGCTACTAACTCTACAATTACTGCCTTCAACAGATACTTCAACACAACGGGCACCATATGCAGCAGCTAAATCCATCATATTACGAAAATCATCATCATTCTCAAGGAGTATATTAAGATGATCACAAACAGAATACAATAACCTCATTGATACCAAACCATTCCACTTGTTAGAAATACTTCCAATAAGATCCTCAAATTGATAATCTTCTGTCACCTTAACAACAAGACTATAGGATCCATATTTGCACAGTAGAAGAATAGAAGAATCCATTTCAACTTTAAAAAACAGTTCAGTCTGCAAATAGATAACATCATATCAGAATAAACAAATCAGATACACATATTTCAAAAAAGTAGTCTATCTATGAGAACAAAGCAATAGATAATGTTATCTCAACAAAACCAGTCTTAGTATCTACCAGAACAAAGAAATAGATATAATGCCATCTCAGCAAATAAACAAAAATAGAAAGAGATAACAGTATCTCAGCAAATACAGTTCACTGTGATACACATACCTCAGCAACAATAATTTTTGTATCTACCAGAATAAAGCAATAGATAATGTTATCTCAACAAAAAACAATCTCAGTATCTACCATAATAAAGCAATAGATAACGCTATATCAGCAAATAAACTCTATAAATACAAAAATAGAAGAACATAGCAAAAATCAAAACAAATATTGAGACAGAGAAGAACACAGTGACAGAGAAACATCACCACAGAGATCGCGAACAGAAAAAACTCCGAAGACAAAGATCGTGATCCTGATCGGGAGAGATCGTCACAAAAGGAAACGAGATCGTGATCGCAATACAGAATCAAGATCGTGAAAGTGATCGTGACCCAGAACTGAGCTGTGATTGCGGGAAGAGAGAGAGTGTCACGCCCCGCCTCGCAAACGGCACCCAATGTGGGCCCGAGTCGACGCGATCACGTGACATTCTACACCAAAAACCAAACCACACCTCACAACCTGTCAGAATAAACACCCAGCGGAAGACTTATCACCTTAACATAAAAATGAGTCGACGTATCGACCAACCAACCATGACATCGCACAACTAAATCACAATATAGTTTTACAATACTTTAAAAATTCTACACTTCAACACATCCACCAACAACATATTTATAACTTATATAAATCTACTTTTTAGTTCACTACCTACAACCAACTCGATTATCCACTTCATTCGACGCTAGCCCAAACACTTCTCAACACGATGACCGGTAGTGGACCCACTCTACGCAACCTGCTGCCTGGCAGACCAAAAAGGAAAGCCAGAGTGTGTGAGATATAGAAATGCTCAACAAAATATAGCAACAACCGAATAAATAACAACCAAAATATAAATTCTCAACATATCTGAGATACTCAAATGTACGTAACAGATATAATCACCACATCCTCCAAATACAACACAACAGTAATATCCAACAGCTAAAAGATAATCTCAACTTGTCAACAGTTTATCGAGAAATTAAGAGCAACACCGGGCACATAGCCAATAATTTAAGACATAAGCCTTTTGGCATTAAGCCAATCACCGGGCACATAGCCAATAATTTAAGGCATAAAGCCTTATGGCATTAAGCCAATCACCGGGCACACAGCCAATAGTTTAAGGCCATAAGGCTCACCGGGCACACAGCCAATAGTTTAAGGCATAAAGCCTTATGGCATAAAGCCAATTACCGGGCACACAGCCAATAGTTTAAGGCATAAAGCCTTTTGGCATTAAGCCAATCACCGGGCACTAAGCCAACATTCAAGTTCAATTCAATATAGAACAACATCTATGAATCAAACACTCACATATCATAAGCTAAACAACAATAGCAGGATATACACTCACCATTACAGCAATATCTCATTAAAGATAACCATATCGAAAGCTTACTATGATTAGCAAGATATACATTCACCACCACAGCAACATTTTATTAGGAAGAACCATATCAGACACACTCACCTTTGCATCGACCGAGATATACACCAAACTTACGGTTTCGGCACCTCCTATTTGACCGGCTTGTTACCTAGCCACAAGCTACCATATCAACATATGAATCCCTTAGAATGTTTAAGTAAATATATGATACACCCCATAATACATTCACCATGCTAACAAGTGTCAAATGAGCTTAACAATGCCACCAACACCCCTAAACCATTTAACAATCATTTGATACTAAATTATAAAACTAATAAGGTATTAGACAATACCCAACGAATACAAATATGTCCATCTTAAGGCTTAAAAGTGCCCCAAATCAAACGTAAGAGTATAAATATGAACTCTTAAAATCGATTTGAAACCATGACCATCCTGTTGTATTTCGACCATAACTTCTTATTGATTTAGAACCAGGTCGTCAGACTACCACCATTAGAAAGTACACCTCCGGTACATAAATTTTGATATAAAATTTGTTAAAAACGGAGTCCAGACGACAAAGTTATGCTCGTCCAAAGTTACACAAAAATTTATTCAAAATCACAGATTCAGCACGTCTATCAACTTCAAATCAAAAACTGATTTAACCTGGTACAAACTAAGCCACAACCTTTACATATTCCAAAATACGTACGAGTCTAGTTTCAGAATCAACAACCCGTGCGCTAACCCGATACCCGAGCTAAAAGATATGATCATTTTCTCAAAATGTGTCAGTGCAGCAAATACAAAACTCAGCAGGGATACATCAACTTGTAAAATCCGCCAAACTTAGAATATGCATCTAATAAATCCCAAATTTGGTACACACCATTACCACACACCACCGTTCATCCCTGATTTTTTCCAGATTTTTCACAATAAAGAAACCTAGTCAAAATCACTTTCAAACTCAGAAATTCTGTGCAGCGAAGCACAATATCCAGCAGAACAGTCCGTGTTCGAAAATTCATTAAAAATCGAATACTCCATACTTTTTAGTAATTTCAACGCCAAAACGTCACCGACTTATCAATATTTCAGACTCACAAGGACCCATAACTAGGAGAGTCGTTTAACTAAAAAAAAAATGATAAAAGACGCAGCTCTGTAAGCTGCCCAGATTTCCAGATTGCAGAGCAGTATTCTAAAAATCACTATAAATTGAATTCTTAACGATTTCTTGTGATTCTAGGGGCAAAAGAACAAGCCTCAAGTCTACTTTATTTCATAAAAAGGAACCAAGACTCAATTCTGAGTTTAAGAAGGCGGAAATTCCCAAAAACCGAGACCCTGTTCTGCAGATTTTCTAGGTTTGGACAGCAGTCACAACCCCCACGAAATTCTCCCAAAAACCCATCTCAATAACTCAAAACACACCCAAATCAGCATGCATACACGAAGCTAAGACATGAATTGAAGCAAGAGAAGTGTGGAATCAAGAACTAGGAAGCAAGAATTAACAAGATCAAACCTTAATTCAAGATAAACGGCTTCAAATCCTAACTCCTCTTCCTTTCTTCTTCTCCGTCCGGTTCTCTCTCTCTCTCTCCTAACGCAGAAGACAGAAGCCCCTTTGGGTTTTTCTCTCTGTTATTTTTTTTAGATACACCTCACACACACACCTCACCAGCACACGGCACACATGCACAGCTCTTATAAAAAATGCACTTTAGCCCTTTAAGTTACTAAAGTATGACATGAAAACACCTCATTAATAAAGGGTGTTACAGAGAGGGAGAATTGAGTTGTGATCGCGCGAAGAAAGACAAACAGAGAGAGAGAGAGAGAGAGAGGTGCACCAGAAACGAGCTCGAGCTCGTGATCGTGCTGGTCGAGATCCAGAAACGGTGCCCTATCCAGTAATGGTGCGTTGGGTTGAAAAGCAGCAGGGAACAAAATTTAAAAATAACACATTATATATACACGCCAGTCAGGGCATTTTGGTCTAGAAACGGACTGTAGACCTAATAAATGTTACAGTAATGGACCTTCATCACTATTACACATTGGACTGGACTAAACACCCAAAACCACATTCAAAACGGACCCTAGCCCAATTTACCGTAGTATGAATGAGATGGTAAAAACACCAACGTTTTTTCCTCAAATTCTTCGGTGGAACATGCTTAGTGAAATTGGATACAATTTTTTTACATATTTTTTTAGGATCTGAAATTCTAAGCGAGAACTTGTCAATGGAGAGAGTATTCAACGAAGAAACGTTCAAGTGTCAAGGGGGACCTGAAACGCTAACTAATAAATTTTGAACCCACTCGGGGAAGGCACATATTATGACTTCTGTAATTAACTTGCGGAGTAGTATATTATACTACTACTGAAAACCGAAAAGAATTTATTTGGGGATTAGAGGAGTAACATATAAAATATAAAACCACGTGAGGTATGCAAGGAAAAGAATAGGAACTACTAATATTCTTCACTTCCTATTCCTATGTCAGTATTTGTTAGTTTATTTTCGACATTCTTCACTTCCTTTTTTATATTGCAGGGTATTATAGCAAGTCTGGTGCCTTATTTAGCCGATCGGGGCCTTATTTTTTTGTTTTTATTTTAATTATTTTTGCATTTATTTATTTTGCGTCAAATTTTTGTAACTTATTGATTCGTCTCAATGAAAGGAATCGGAAAAATAAAATTTTGATCGAAACTCACAATTTTTTGAATAAAGATAAAAATAAGTCAATAAGACAATTTTTTTTTTACTTATTCTTGTTTTTTTTTTAAATTATGAGTTTCGATCAAAATTTTTTACTTTTCCGATTCCTCCCGCCGAGACAAATCAATAAGTTACAAAAGTTTGATGCAAAACTAACAAATGCGAAAAAAATTTGAGTAGAGACAAAAAAAAAGTTACTGTTTGACTTTTGAAGCCAAATGAGAGTCAAGTACTTTTAGGTATTAGATTGAACTGATTTTTCGCAGTGGCTCTTGAGAAAGTGTTTTAAATTTAATAGACAACTTGAATCCTTTGTGTGAGACCCGTGCGGGCTCCACATCGCGATCAGTGCACAATCTGTACACCATTTCTCTGTGTCAATAGCACCATCCCTTTTGAATGACTCTGCAAATAAAGGGGTATTTACAGCAGTAAATAAATTTTGAAATTTTTTTTTGTTGCAATCAATTTGTTAGATATTTTCGGTAATAAATAAGTTGTAGATGCGTACGCGTGTCAAAAAATTGTTAATTAATATGAACAACAAGCAAAAATGTCAAAATTTGTTAATTAGTATGAATGCGATGGTAAAAACACCAACCTTTTTTCCTCAAATTCTTCGGTGGAAACATGCTTAGTGAAATTGGATACAATTTTTTTACATTTTTTTTTCAAGATCTGAAATTCTAAGCGAGAACTTGTCAATGGAGAGAGAGTTTTCAACGAAGAAACGTTCAGGTGTCAAAGGAGTCCAGAAACGGTAACTAATAAATTTTGGACCCTCTTGGGGGAGGCACATATTATGACTTCTGTAATTAACTTGCGCCGTAATTAACTTGCGGAGTAGCATATTACTAGAGAAAACCGAGAAGAATTTATTTGGGGATTAGGGGAGTAACATATAAAATATAAAACCACGTGAGGTATGCAAGGAAAAGAATAGGAACTACTAATATTCTTCACTTCCTATTCCTATGTCAGTATTTGTTAGTTTATTTTCAAACATTCTTGTCATGTATTGAATGATCTATATCTTTTAATTTGTAATGTATTTCCTGATTTTGAAAATTCTGTAGAGTAGAATTAAGTGAAATCTTCTATCATATAAGATCTACTGGGCGGTTTTGGAGACACCTAAAAAATATCTAAAATCTTAATCTCGTAGTTCCCGATCAAATTTTGATAATCTAAAATTTTAATCTCGTAATTCCCGATCAAATTTTGATAATCCGAACAGCTCAATGTAAGTGTACCGTCTGATTACATTGAGCAGATCCGATTATCGAAATTCGATCGAAAACTTTGGGATGTTTTTTTAGATGTTCCCGAAATCGCCCCGTATATTGCATATTTTTAAAAATTCTTATTGAAAGGCATGTACAATTTTTTAAGGAGTGAAATAGTAAAACGAACAAACAAACGCAGACAAAGTATTATTCTATTTGATAGTAATACTTTTTCATCCGCGCTCAAGGGAATGAATCAGGAGTCAAAGTCGGCGCCTTGTCTGTTGTCAGCTAATTCTTAATTAATTAAACTATCCTTAATTAAAGTAATCCTAATTAAGGACCATAAGCCACATGGATCTATCAATACAGCTTCCTTTTGGTTAAGCAATCTTTCTCTAAGAGTCAAGACTCGATAAACAAAGAGAAGGAAGTACGGAGTATTTATCAGTTGTACCTTTACAACGGGGGTTCGCATCATTAATTAATAATGTCCTATGACGTTAATTGAATATAGCTAAAACGAGTACTTATTATAGTACTCCTTCCTTTCTGATCTATACATAGTGATTGTAGAGCTGCTGCGGAAACCGACCGGGGAACCAACGGGCATGCAGGACCCACTCGGTTTTTAAAAAAAATTATTGTACGGCTCGGATCATCTGTACAGACCCCGGAGTGGGCCCGGCCCCTGTGGCCATCGGTCCCCCTTGTCGGTTTCCTTAGCTTTTTCATTGGTAATTGTATTTTGTTTTATCAACTCAAGTATCAGTTCTATCGGCCCTGCGAAAAGAAGGTGGAAGCAACTTTACCAAAAATGAAAAGAGCAGAAACTACATATTCATACAACGTAAAACCAATACTGAATTTACAACCTTCAGCCCTTAGATGCACTGATGAGCGGGGGGGTTGGATACGAATGGAATTGAAGATCGATAGTTTGGCACAAATGTTCCAACAAGAGTTCATGAGCTGCAAAATTTGATCACAATGATTACAAGAACTTCCTAAAAACGATTTGTAAAATACCAGCTTGTCACTGTGATGGTGGGACATTGTCTGGAGGTGGTGGAGATGACCCAAAATCAATATTTGGGAAGACGTTAGGTGGCCTCTCCTGAGGTTCAATGGATAGCAACTGACTTGAATCACCCACCACGTCTGCCCATCCGTAATGAGGTTCAGCCCTTCCATCAATAGTGAAAACTCAGTCAATTTGATTAGAAACTTAAGATCACAGTGAATTACAAATCTTCATCATCATTTTAGAACAAACTTCTTGGTTTTACGCAAATTCAAGTTTCTAGAGAGGCTTTCCACTAGAGACCGATTACACAGACATAACACTGGGTTAGAGTCTCATGATCACCTATCTTTTTAGTGTCCATACTCCTCCAAGTTCGGGATAATTTGCTTAGGAAAAATGGCATTCGGAGGCCCCATTCTCCTCACATGAGGAGATTGAATGGTCTAGGTTGTGATCAATAATAATCTACGCAAATTACTTAGGGGGGAAAATGCAAGAATCTTTCAACATAGAAGTAATGGAATTGATGATGCTATTGCCAGGATTGAAACTGCCATCAGTTCTTGGACAAATTTGTAGAGAACAGATACAACCAGAATGGTGTGCATACAAAGGGGTGTCTTCACTATCTTGATTATCCTTTGCTTGTTTTGGTACTTAAAGGGTGTTTACTGCGTCTTTAAAGAGTCTAGGCATTCTGTTTGTAAGGTTTGTGTTGGTACTTGGTAGTAGCTGCACGTCTAATGGCTTGTGATTCAGGTGTTTTTGGTTGTTTTGTTCCGGGGAATGCCCCTGTGAGCATTTGTTTTCAGTGAATTAGTCTACCAAAAAATATTAGAGAGGAAGAGATATCTTACTCGTAGTAAGTTTCTTCATCCGCAACAATATCCCAGCTTTCACCCGTTGTGCTCTTACCATATTTGTGCACCTTACTGGTACAGAGAGAGAAGGCATACAAGTTCACACAAGTTTTCAAAATAGCACGAAAACAACTATAGTTTGCTTTAAATCGTGACAAAAGCTTGCTCAAGAGTGCATGCAATCGTAAGATTAGTTGCATACCCATTTCCCAAGTGATCCTCTCCCCAGTTCCTAGACCAACCTAGAAGCAGAGGGATAGAATATTAACGCCTCACAAAATGCATAAGTATCAATCCAATTGTTCTTATAACCAAGACAAAGAAGGGGGAAGTTTTGATATAGTGCAAATACTACATTTGTTCACATCCACACACATGGTTGACAACACAAAAGAGTGCCCATTCATCATGAGCAATATACGCAACTGTTGGTTGAGATTCTAATTTCCATAGTACCAAAAAACTGTTTGTTGACCTTCACAACTACAAGGACCTGTCAGTCATGTTCTTCCAGTACACAAGTAAAAGAGCCATTCCCTACGGACACAAATCATAACGTTCGGTTTTGGTTTATTCTCTCTCAGCACTAGTAGCTTAAACCTCCATGGTATCTTTATCTATTGAGTTGACTCTATAATAATGTACATAAAATTAAGGTGCTTACAATCCATTTACTCTAGTATTTAAATGCAAATATGCTACAGCAGATAAACATATATGTCACCCAAAAAGAAATTTCTCAAATATATCCTTGTGCACCTAATATAAAAGTAGTTTATAAAAGTAGTTTATCCTAATACTCAAACGGAAACATCGACTGCTGCAAGTTTACCACCCATAGTATGAGCACTTAAGTTTCATAAGTAGTGCGCATGAAGAAAGAGTGATGATCCAAGACCAGGAGATACCAAAGAGTGATCATTTTAGGTATTTAGGCTCAATTATTAGTAGAGGTGGAGAGATTGCTAATGATGTGACCCATAGGATCCAAGTGGGGTGGCTCAAGTGAAGAAGCGCTACTGGTGTACTATATGACAAGAGGGTATCCACAAAATTGAAGGAAAAATTCTATCGAACTGCCATAAGACCAGCAATGCTTTATGGGACAGAATGTTGGCCTATTAAGAAACAACATGTGAGCAAGATGAGTGTAGCGGAAATGAGAATATTGAGGTGGATGTGTGGTAAGACTAGACGATACAAGATTAGAAATGAAACATTTCGTGAGATGGTAGGTGTAGCAGCTATAGAGGAGAAGTTGAGGGAAAATAAGCTAAGGTGGTTTGGGCATATCTACCAATGTTATGAATACCGTTCCGTACCGGCCGGTACGTATCGGTTTGAGAGAAAAACGGTACTATAACCCTTTAATACCGTTCTGGCTCTAATACCAGGCCTTACCGGACCTTACCGGAAATACCGGCCGAGAAGACGTTACCGGAAAATTCGACCGGTATTTTGCTCAGCCCAAAAAAAACAAAAAAACAGATCTGAAAATGAAAATGTTCAGCTATCTCTAAAAATGACGACGCCGGCAGTGACGATCGCTGGCGACTGACGGAAGGTGTTCCAGTACCGATGATTGTGCTCGCCGTTGATATCTTCTCTGCGTTTTTGTTTATTTACTTTTTGTGTGGTCTTCTGAGTTCTGACTCCTCTCGATCGAGGAAGGTAGAAGACGATAAGTTCAATAAGGGTTTTTTTATCCTCTGTGTGTGCAACTTTTGTTATTTAATGGTTGTCCAATTGTCCAACAAATAAAGTGCCAGGAATTGCTAGTATATTGTCCATTACCCATAAAACTTGTCCTTTTCTTGGTGGAACTGCCACACCTGATTTTATACTGGGAACAGCTGGAATCACGTTTACAAATACAAATGTTCTTTATTTTTTGCAATCTAAATAATAGAATAATATTTTACTTTTTGACATTTATTCTATACATATATGTAAGAATTTTAGCAAATACTTGTATTTGACGGGAAATCCGAAACGGTACCCGGTATCTCACCGGTACCGGTACGTACCGTACCAGTAGCAAAACCGGTACCATGTCCGAAACGGTATTCAGAACTTTGATATCTACAGTAGACCAGAAGATGCAGTAGTTAAGAGAGCGGATATGATAGCTCTAGGTAGCAATGTTACGGGGAGGGGTAGACCTAAATTGACATTTGATGCTGTAGTGCGTAAAGATATGAGTATAATGGGTCTGTGTGAACACGTAGCCCTTAACAGAGCTCAATGGAGGAAACAGATTCATGTAGCCGACCCCAAGTGATTGGGACGTAAGGCTCGGTTTGGTTTGGTTTGGTTTGGTTTAATAGTTGTTGACGGCCATGTTAAATATGTGCAACAAACGAATGCAGTTGATAGAGTTAAGTATTTCTATTTAAAAGAAAAGTAGAACAACACGTACGATCACCACTGGGCATTACATGCCATGTCTCCCCTTGACGTGAACCTATTCCAGCAAAAAACTTATCTTCCCACTTGTCTCCCCATTTGGTTCCAAGTTCAGTCTCAGCCCACTTGTCTGTCCTGAGGAAATGAAATGGGGAAAACTTCAATGCAAACTACAGGAAGAAAGAATTTTCCCCTAGCTTTTCTTTCTAACCACGTCATTCAACATGTGGAAACGGTTGCAGACAAATTTCTTAATCTTCTAGAACGTGAACATTTTCCCATCTACCGGATAAATATTCGAGGTAAGCTTAAGCATGCCGAACTGAAGAGGGTAGACTACAAAATACCATTTTAGAACAGATCCTCGTCCATCATAATGCTCTCCCCACTTCTCCCACCAGGATTGTTCATCCAGTCTGCCATACTTATGTGCCCCTTTCTCAGTCCATCCTTTAGCATCATATTTCTCCCACCTGCCCGAAAATGAAGGCATCTGTCATATATGACGTGCCCTAAGTGACATGAATGTGGCTCAATTGATTCTCAAGGTCAATAAATTACAACTGCGGTGCAGTGAAAATTAGCTTACCATTTTTCATACCATCCAGCATTTTCCCCTGATTTTGCTTGTTTCTGGGCACTCCTTTCTATCCTAGCAAGGTCACTGCAATTTCAGAAAGCAGTACAATTATCATCAAAACAAATCGAAAGATATGCCATTGGTGAAGTTTAGTCTGCCTATACAGTTGGGAAGCAATTGATTAATATTTTTTTTTCTCAAAAGGCTACAACTTTGAAACGAAAATAATGGAAGACAAAACCTCCATTCATCTTGGTGAAGAACTTCTTGCCATGTTTCCCACCATGAATCCCCTTCGGCATTCCTTCCTGATTTTTCCACACCTATAATTTTCAAACACAAGATTAACTATTATCGCAAAGGTTAAAAACGCAAAAACAACATAAACAGTCATTGTCAGGCACCAAACCACTACAAGTAGTTTGCAATTAACAACTAAATTAAGCTGCAGAAATAGTTATTTCGAAATTCTTAAGATAGCTATATGGTATGCACAGTACAACTATCAAACACTTTCTTTAACTGGAGCAGGCTACAAACCAACATATCTACAGAGAAAGAAAAAAAACACAAAGAAACATACCAAGCTCTTTGTATCCTGTCCAGTCACTTTTCTCCCACCACTGTCAAGATGATCAACAAATCCAATTAAATGCATATACCTGGGACGATACTTGATGAGGTTATGGACACAATTTTAATGTAGCACTGTCATGAGAATATCATAACTTTTGAACGCAGCAATTCCCATGGCGCATTTTGAAAAATAAGAGTGCATTCTCTGTTTTACTGCTGCTTTCAGGTTTTAGACTTGATCTAGGGAACGTTTCCTGTTAAAAAACTTCTTAAAGATACTTAATATACAAGCAATCTTGAAGAACAAGCATCCAACAAGATATAGTGAACAGAGTCCAACCACACCAGGATAAAACAGTGCATTTACATGTCAAAAGGTGGATGCAAAGCACACCTACCTACCACCAACCGAAAGAACACACATGTATCAGTTAAACAAATGGAGAAGCTATTCCCGTAGGAGTCTGGGCCGTGTCTCAGTCCCTTCAACCTAATTAAACTGCCTTAAAAGTTAACACAAGTGTTTCGACAATATACACCAGACTAGCACATGTATTTCAGATAGTGTTGTATGTCATCGAAATTCCTATGCTAGTATGCAAGCTAAAGTGCTGCAGATAACAATGAAATTGACGACAGAAAGATGAAAAGTTGCATATTGTCAGGTGATTTTCAGATTAAGAGAGACGCAAGATCATATGTGAGTCGCAGTTTAACCTCCAACCGAGTCTTCATAATCAAAATGGTAAAAGACTTCATCTTTGGAATTCAAAACCTTTTTCCCAGTACTAAATCCTTGAAATATAGCAAAAGAATAAGGATAGGTATTTGATGATTCAAATCTCAGGCTTGGCCTTTATTGAGCTGCAAAGATTCCCCAGTTTGCAATTTATAGTGTAGTTCTATTTATGTGCTATGCACATGCCATGAAGGTTCTTCGGTGGTAGCTTTCCAGCTGATTGGAAGGTGTAATATAATTGGTTGAGGCCGGTTTGTCTCACTGGATATTGTCTTTTTAATCTTTCTTCCATTATGAAATAACAGTGCAAGGAACGGAGTCATGGTTACATGTGATTTTCTTGAAACTTGGTCAAAGATTGGTTTTAGTGAAGTTGCTTACAGGCTAAAGCTTTAAGCGGCTAGGGCAGCTCTAGCCCATACAAGAAAAACAAACCAATACTAATTAGAACTTCACCATTCTGTTGGGAAGCCATCGAGACGATCTGGGACATAGTTCTCAGTGGTATGCTCGATAACCTTTAGTCATCATCGTTATTGATTAGGATATCATTACGGAGAGTAGTTGTACTACAAAAGTCATTAAATGGTTTATTTTCTGTGAATTGCTTCAAAATTGTATCCACACACACATCAGAGACCAGTATGTCAGGAAACCAATATGTACCATTTCTTTCCATTCTGAGGAGCCATCATGGCTTTGACCACCCATCCTTGTCCATCTACATCTGTACCCATTTTCGCCAAGATCCTCTCCACTTTTTCGATACCATTTGCTGCCATCTTCATTAGTACCAGAGTCGGTGATATTTTCATTTATCGGATGGATTCCCCAATCCTTTTCATTTGCAATACCGGTATCTACCATGAAGGAAAGCAGTGAAAATCATTCGTCAGCACCATAAGACGCCAAGATAAATATTTAACAATATGCTATCTAACAGTACTATATCATGTGCATGTGTGCTTAATGTCAATATTTACCAAGACATATTGATGCCTTTTGGGATTAATCCTCTGAAATCTTCCATTTGTAAAAAAAAAAAAACATCAAAACAGGTTACCTCTTTTAGGTGGAATATCACGGGACTGCGGACCAGAGCTTCTTGGGGTACATCGGGGATAGAATTTTTCTTGTTTGGAAACAAACCGAGATCTGCAGATTGAAATGCAAGTTAAATTACAAATTTCAACCAACCATCATTTTCCTTACAATTACCATACCTCTGGGGATGCCAACTATAAGGGGTTGATGATGAATTGTTACCCAACCTGAACAGCAACCTTGGAGTTGACAACCCAAAAGCCTTATCATACTTCCAGTTGGTTTTCACGGAGAGGGGGAGAAAGACAACATAATGCACATTAGATCAATATTGTGGATGAATACGCGGGGTGTACTCATACACACTCATTGACACTAACCAAATGAAAAAAACTCAATGGAAAAGGTAACTTCCATAATGATGACTTCTATCCATTCAATCAGATATTTAATCTCGACATAATCATCAGTCATCACACTCCTCTCAGTCCTCCATCAAGGAAACCGAGTGACAAGGTTCCAAGAACAACTTTCAATCACTGCAACGGAGTTTCACAGAGGGAATAAGGAGATTTCAGAAGCCGGTTGGAAAGAAAGAAACTGCCAGAATCCCAGAAGGAATTCATTGGCTGTTTAGTTTGCCTGAAAAGTGAAAACAAGCACGGAAGCAGGGTAAAAATATTTTCCTTCAACATCCTCTCTTTTCTTCATAATCAAACAGAACACAGTTAGAGATACTAACAAGTATTCTCCAACTAACATGCATTCCGGAAAGTTTCTTTGGATGGAAGGAGGGGTATTGGTGGATTAGTGTAGCCTCTTCAAGCTATCCAATAGCGAAAATCTTCAGGAAAGTAGAGACCATACAAGTACATGTATCTGAACAGACAGTGCCGGCCTTGAGCAAAGGCAAGCAAAGCGTTCGCCTTGAGCCCCAAAAATAAAATGAGGGCCCAAAAAACTGTGCTATCCGCTAAATATAGGTCTATCAAATTATATTTATTCAAAATGAGCATGCCAATAAATGAAAATTGGATATACGAGTACAATTATCTCTGCCGCCAAAAATGCAAGGAGAGTGATCTTTAATTGATTAAGATACGCATAATTTTAAAATTTTATCTTGGTGGATACCAGTAATTTTGCTTTTTGAAGTTGTCTGGTCTCTTTTATCATTTTGCTTTGTAAAATGCATAAAAATCCTCAATTTTCTTCCGGTCAAATGTCAGGGACGACCCTGCGAACAAACACACACACACACACACACACACAAACACATAAATATATGTATAATTCGGAAGATTGGCACGTACTGAGGGGATGCAAATGGCAATGCGGTCGTAGCTTGGACTCGAGCCCTGCGAGTGCTCTTTTTCGAATCGAAGCGCCGTTCCTCGGCATTCTCCACACTCTTCTTCGCAGTGGTTCTCCGAATCGGGCCCACCGAACAACCGCATTCTGTCCTCCTCCTCTTCTTCGACTCGAGTCCAGACCAAGGAAGAGGAGACAAGTGGAGTCTACTCACCAGTTTCAGACCGATTGGAGTTGGTAAGCCTCCAGAATACGCCGCCATTGCTCACGAAAATGCCATGAGGATCGGCGGCGGGTGCGGGACGAACCCTAGCTTGTGTATATGCGAGCTCTGCTGCGAATTTTAGCTGAAGAGTCCGGAAGTGGAAGACCCGAAGCTTATAATTGGGGGTTTAAGAGCCAATGGCATTGGCTGGAAGAGACATGGAGAGTTCAGAAGAAGACGACCATTTGCGTTGAGACATTTTCCCGGCGACTAGATAGATTTTGAGAGAGAGAGAGAGAGAGAGAGAGAGAGATATTTACAGTACACGATCAGTGTACTGTGTAGTGTGCTGGCAAAACGGCTGCGAAGGGATTTAACAATACATGGAGATGGAGTAATAATTCGGCGCTCTCGGAGTACCACGGCAAAGTGATGCTCTCAGTCATTTTCAAGTAGCGACAAATTTTGCGATAAGAATATTATCATTAATTATTATTGGATGGCTGAGAAATAAGAAATGAGCCATATTATGCGATGGGATCTTTTAGTTTAGGGAGTACCAAATAATTGGTTATTGTTTCGGCTCAAAAAATGATTTTGTGCTTAAAAAAAAAAAAAAAAAATCCTCCTTCTCAACAAACAAAAGCGTGTGGCTCCACTTCTAATAAGTGTGCTTTTGCGAGAGGGAGAAGCTCCAAGCATTGAAGAATCTCTCGCATGGCTCTGTAATTATACTGGACCTTCACAAATATAATTGTAAGATTTACACACTTATAATCATGTGCAACACTGATAATCATGTGCATGTATGGTGCAATTTGTGATTCTTTTTTGAGTGGATTGATGGGTCCGCTACCTGAGCTAACTTTATGCGGATTTTCTTGTTTTGTTTGTTGTTTTGATATATATTGTTCTTTTAATTGTAATTTGCTTTGTTGTTTTTAGGCCTATAGACCACACAATTTGTATCTGAATTTATCAACATAAGTTGCATATGCATTTCTCTGGAAAAAAAGAAGCTGTTACTTGACTTTTAATAATACGATAAATTCAGTTTCACTATTTATATTTTAATTTTGATATCTTGTAAAGTGCAAGAAAAAGAGAAAAAAGTTTAATAGAAGAATCCCAAATACGCTCATCTACAATTAATGCAATCACTTAGTACAACACAAGCCTAAATACCCCATGCCATGCACGAGCGCAAGAGAAAAATTTAATGGTATTTATCCTCATCAGTTTACGATTTATTATTAAATATAAAAATTTACGTAACAGCCAAAATTCAAACATGAGAGGAAGTTAAAATATATTTTTCTAACCTTTTGTATTTAACGATTGGTGCTCAATAAAGTGTAGGAAAAAAAATAACTTGAGAGAGTACACTTGCTTAGCAAATAATATACATGTATACATATAGTTGTTTTCATGTGATTTTGTGAAATTGGAAACATCCTGGTCTTTTGCAATTGAAAAAAACAAGTAAACATCAGGGGAAATTGGACGAAAAAACAAGTAAACATCATGGGAAATTGGACAAAAAGATAAGGCGCCATATGAGTGGGGTCAACTCTCTTGCATAGCCTAATCCTCTATATCCTTCCAAAATCCACATCCTTGTTTTTTTTTTACTATTCCGGACTCATAACAATGATTCAAATGGTACACTACATCCCTAAATATTCCTTTAAAAAAAATCAACTCAACAAGACTTGAATAGATGCATGAACAACTTACATAAAGTGCATGAATTTAGTTGAAAATATGTTTGCCGTCCATTACTTGTTGATGCACTTATTTAAACAAAATAAGATTTGTCAATGTAACTATTTGATGTCCGATTAAATTAATTCTCACAAGAATATTGTTCTCTCTGAGATCTATAAATATGAGCTATTGGATCATTGTCGTCAGCCTTGAATAGAAACAAAAAATAAGAATTGAAGTGGTATGGAGAATTAATAAACAATTCTGGTCCCAGGTCCCTGTTAATACAATGATAAGCTAAATAATGTCACTTCGTTCTCCAATAATAACAAAATTTCCATGATGCTCAAGATTGGCACTACTACGATTACGACAGAAACATCAATTCAATAAGAATTCTGTCCTTTAGCAACTGTGCGGCTCAAGAAATTAGAAGATTTGAGTGAAAATTCCATACAACAGTACAAGCACTACATGTAACCTCACCTCTTCCTGAATGGCACACCACAACTGCATCTGGAAACATCACAAAAATCGTCATTGAGGACGAGAATCTTCCATATCGGCGTGAAAAATGTCATACCAGAAAGTGGAAAATGCCATGTCGACAAAGCAGAGATACAGTACCCGCAAGGTGTTGAGGTATTCCACGGTAAGCTAAACATTCTGCGGTTGAAGCAAATAAGTGAGTGCGTGTGAAAGTATTGCACGAAACAGGTGCATTTATCCCCTTGAAAGAGGAATTGTGAGAAGAAGGGTATATACACCTGTTTCATGCAGTATCCGTCATGAGTATGCACACAAGACAAAGGAATCGCAGGGACTACAAGTGAATAACAACTCACATCAAATTCATGGTGTAAGCTCATTTTTTGGGAAGATGAGGCTTTATTGATTCTACGACCACCTGTTTTACAAAGGAAGCAGTCAACCAACTAGTACCTCAAATATATACAAATGTGTGGAAGAATCAGACTTCAAATTTCTAGTTCTCAAAATAGTTCTTAGATGTTCCCTACTTTTGATTGGGTTTGGACGAGGTCGAACTTTAATGACATGTTTTAAAAATAAAATTGACCGAAGTCACACCAAAATCACCGTAATATCTTTTTCAAGTTTCCTGCTATCTATACGATGGCCAAACCACAATAGTGATCAGAAAACTCATCCCTTAGTTTGTATGATCATCCAATTTAAAAATGACTGACTATAGACCGTACTCTAAAATTGCGATAGACTAACTTAGATAAGAATGAGCGTGTCTTATGGATTTTTGTCTGGAATCTAATTTCCACGAAACAGAGCTAGATGACAAACCACATTATATATGATGAACCAACGGGTTTCCTTGTTTCTTTAGAAAACAAAAAAGCATAAACTCAACAAAATGAGAAACTCTGAAATAATCAGGTTGCGTAGCCATCATTCAGGCAATCACAATTTTATAAGTGGTCATTTATGTTGAGGCTTTACGCATGTTACGTCAGAGCAACTCACTCTATATCCTCTTGGGACGACAAAGTATAATAGCTGAAAGCTAGAATTTAGGATCCTGTACCCAATTTTTCTCCATACAACAAAAAAATGCTGCTCTTACCCTCCCGTCATAGGATAATGATGCAAAAATCCATGGCTCCCGGGAACTCCAAGCAAGGCCTGCCATTTTGGTACAACTAGTTAGACTAACTTCTGGTATTGAGCTTTTTTACTTTTAATCTACATGGATATATACGTATTTAAAGAAAAAGGAGAAGAATGAAGGTTGCCACAATCACCATAGACACTATCTTCATAGTCATTGAATGAATTGAGCAATGGATCTATCCGCCTTGTAGGTGACTCCACCAAGCTGGCAAAATGATAACAAACATCAGAAATTAGATTATTAGACGGAATCAAAAAAGGTTAACTACATCACAAATTTTAACTTAGGAGCAGGCAAACAGGAAATGACCTTTCAGATGAAAAATCATCACTAGTAGGAAGAGAAGCCAACCACAAATTGACAGCTGAGTCTGTCCCGGCACTCTACAAAAGAGTAGCTTCAGTCACTGAATTACCATAATATAGATAGAGGCTAAGAGAGTCATCTCAATTGCAAAAATCACATGTTCTGCCATGAATCCAAATATACAAGACTGATCTGAATGTGAGGAGCCTCAACTCATATCTACGTCGTTATTTGGGAAAAATAGCACATATACAAAGATTGGAATGTGAGGAGCCTGCACTCATATCTACCTTGTTATTTGGGCAAAATAGAGACACTGTTTATCTATTACAACTTAAGCCTAGGTGTACATCTCTTCTTTGACCATATTATTACGTCTCTCCCTGTATTTTTTAGAGAGAGAGAGAGAGAGAGAGAGAGAGAGAGAGAGAACCAGAATTATGCCATCATACTCAGGATTGCACCTAACAGCCCATGTCCTGCAAAAGATATTGCAAATTTCTCAGTAGGATACTTTCCCGCACGTGGTTAGATAAAATAGTGTCCAAACAAGAAACATAACCAATTTAAATTCATCAAACTCCAATAAACCTAATAACAAAAAAATCCCTAAACACATTATTAGAGCTTAAAAGTGTGATTCATGATCACATATAATGAGAGCTGGTCCATGGCATTCGTGTGCAATCATACCAGTGTGAATGTCCTGGAAGCTCTAGGATAGGAAACTTCAGCATTCTGAGATCCCATATATGTATCCCAGACTCATCCTCTGCAGTAACCTGGAGTATTTTCCCCAATATTGTAATGCAGTGCTAGAATAACAAAATGACCTAAATAAAGAGTAATAATCCAAGGCAGGAAAACAAAACAAAAAATGTGTACAGCGGTGAAGAATGGGCATTAATGAACATGCCAGTCGGATTACATATTAGGATTTAGGAGTGGAAAAGGAAGGGAACCATGGAAATCCAGATGAAACATAAAGTGGCTGTTTATGGTATGCCTTTCAAAATTCTAACTTAAATGGAGTAAACATGCCATATCACCTAAGACCTTCAGAATGAAAATGAGGAGATCAGCCACTAGTCCACATAACTATGGAATATTGTGGACTCGAAGAGTCATAGTGCTGGTCCTGAAGAAAATATTTTCCAGTATCCATGCCTCATCTCACCCTAATTACAAAAACTTAGTCCACGTTTAAGACATAATTTTACCTCAGCTTAATTAAAGCTCAAGGCTGCCTGTATGTTGGGTGAATGAGGGCATTGATGCCAATCTTCTTTAAAAACTTTATTCTTTTATTCTTCATATGGATACATAGATGCTTTTACAAGGTAACAGTTCAAATAATTGAACTGAGAGTTCAAGTGACCCATGGACTTAGTCCAGTTCTTTCAGAAGATAGTGGAGATCAGTAGTCATGACCACGGTCTTGAGTGAAGACAAGCTCATCAATGTGGTGAAAAGTTACAAATGTCTGCAATTTGATGTCATATTCATTATTGGATGACCTCAGTTTTTTTTTTTTTTTTTCACGGGACGACCTCAGTTACATACTTACAAGAATATACTTCCTTTTGGTGTCATAATCAACATTACGTATATGGGCTTGCTCAATTGAATTTGTTTTCCTGCAAGCACATGAAAACTTTATCAGCCATAAGTAGAATTCAATATCCCATCAAGGCAGAGGCTCGAGTAGGAGTTCCAGTTCCACAGAAAAAGTGACATCAAAGAGTCAATGCATGGTACCCAAACACAATATGTGCAAACAAGCACGACATGTTCGAATAAAATGTTAAAATTTCTAAGTTGAAATTACTTTAAAGAGTCAAAAGCTCACCCAATAAAACGACTCTCCATTTATTTATACAAAAAAATGCCAAGGAAGGGGGAGTGCAGGGAAGTCTGCAGGTAGGAATTCCTAGGGGCGTATTACGGTTTTTCACTGAGGGGGTGCGCATGGGGGACAGGAAAAGGGGAAAAGAATGTATAGTACATTTCATATTTAAATTATCAATGGTAAGCAGATGATTGAAAATCACATGTAAGACACGGAATGCAAGGCGTGCATAGGATGTTACCTATGAAATAGCACCAAGTAATTTTCTGACTTCCTATAATTAGGCATGGCAAGATCAACGGTCACCAGGGTTAACGTTATTTTATTTGACAGAAAGAGTAAGATGTGCCAGGATGCTTGCCTAATGAGGAGGGATTGGCAAAACATTCTTTAAGATTATGTAAAGCAATGGGATCTATATTAAAAGCGTAAAACCACATACTTCATTGTCCGTAGATCCCAAAATTGTACCAATGAGTCACAGGTTGAGGCAACAGAATTTACATCGTGCGGGTCCCATGCTCCACCAGATAAATAATGAAGCAATCCAGCTGACTCCTGGGATTGTACCTGGATTTCACCTCAAAACCAAAGTACAAATCAACTCAAGAATAGAAAAGTAACGTCCTATAACTATGATGAGAGGACCTGTGGCAACTAGTCCCAATGACATGGCGCCTTAAACATGGTGAGACGAACACACAAGAAAACAGCAATGATTTCTGGATCTAAATCAGGGAATTATCAAGAAATTATAAGACATTAAAAGAGTTTAGCAGATAGCTTAAAAGCATTTTGGTAAGGAAGTATTTCAAAATGCAGCTGTAACCCTGATGGCAGCATCTCTAAATTGCATGAAAGCCATAAATACCAGAAAGCTTGAAAATAATCAACAGCATGAGATGTAAGCTGGAAAGAACTAAATCCACTATCTTCGCTATGACCATAGTTAGCAGTTCTTTTCAAGAGGGAACGGCAAATCCCTTTCCACGAATCTCTCATCTGACAGTTTTGAATTTTGAAAATTGACAAGGAAACTCTGTTTTCTCATCCTATGACAAACAATTCCTTTCTGCTGAAATATCATTACTCTTACTCTTCCCGTAGCACAAGCCTACTATATTTGCAAATAGATAATAATTTTCTGATATACTATTTAGGTTGAAGCAATATACTCCCAGGGGCACTCATGCAATTTTCAGGTCTTCAAGTTTGTCCAGTTATGAACAAGAATTTCTGAAGTAGGTTTTTCAAATTTTCGGTAGATTCTTGATTTTTTGTTAATCAGATTTCTGAAAAAGTCCTCACATGACATCACATGGTTAAGTACTCCCAAAATGAGTGTTAAGCATGCAGATAGTGAAGTTTATAAGGAGGACAAATCATGTAGCTTCTAGCAAATAAAATAGACAAGGTAAAATGAAGTTCTCAGGTAGCCACCCAATGAGAGCAAATTATGTACACCACGAAGAAAGGGAAAGCCAATAAATGGCACTTTATTACTAGAAATAATGTGACATGGCGAAGCTAAAGTCAAACGGAAACTTAACAACACAAAGCTGCAACCCATTCCTCTGTATCCTTTAGCATGATCATATCTAACTGCACAAGGTTAGTCCGATCATTCCGTCATAACGTACCTGTGCTGTCTTTTTGGACGAATCTAAGCTCCACAAATAGAGACTCTGCTCATCAATGCTGATCAATTTGTCATGCCTTCCAGATGGCCACCATAGCGTGCTGGCGAGCATACAGTGAAAAACCAAAAGACTTTACATCATAAAAGATAGAGTTTCATCTTTCAGTTAATTTAAAAGCAAACACATTTCAACCCAAGTCCCAACATAATAACGGGCTCATTAGTATATTTTATACAGCGGACTTGAACTGTAGACGTGTTTCTTCGGCATGTCCAACCTACGTCTACCCCATAACCAAGCATAGAAACCTCAAGCATTAACATACTCCATTTATTCACACGTTCTCACTAAAAGTTCTCCATAGTAGTGACTCATAAAAGAACATTAAAAGAAGAATCCATCCAACAATCTAGCAAAATTGTCATCCTTCCGAAAACTTAAAGAAATAAAAACTTAAAGAAATATGATTGATTGTCCTAACCACAATAGCAACTAGTTTGCATCAATAATATTCTGAGTTTGTAACAGACTCTTGTGGAAACTTATACACCAACCAAGAAGCCTTAGTCCGAAAACTACGGTATAGCAATTGTTCTTAGAGCAATCAACCTAGAAGTGTAACTTCTGATAAACTCTCAAAAAATCCGTACAGAATGGATTATCGTAGTGGCTGATATAAATTGGTTTCGTAGCTTGCCTCCTCACGGAAGCAGATTTTGTAGCTCCTCTGGAGCCTTATGCATAAAATTAAAAACAATGCACGTGAAATTCAAGTGAAAGAAATAAAAGAGAAGGCCATATGCAGGTCTCCATGAAGCAGAAAAAAGTTACATTATGCAGATGTCCATGAGGTGCACCCAAGTTAAATTGATAAAAAATGCACCCAGGGAAGTAGAACTCACCATTTGATCTTAGACTTGTGGGCATCAAGGGAACCAATACGTTCCAACTGTGGTGAATTCAACTGGCCATATAGCTCAGGGATCTGCCATATTGCTGCTCCATATGATTCACCTTCAATAACGAGGAACACAGTCACACCACTATCTATATTTACGATAGTGGCTTTGCCATTTATTTAAAATAGTTGCAAAGAAGATCATATGGGCTCCATAATTTTCTTTTTCAGTTGTCTTCAGAAGGCTACGAAGGTCATTCAAAGCAATCAAAAACAGAGTTCACATAACATTATTATTCACCACGGTTGTATGTTCCTAAATAGTAGCCAACAATTTTTTCTACTGTCCAATACCAAAACATAGCTCATGATTGATCACTAGCCTTTTTCATTCAAATGCGTACAAAGCCAAATAACATAAGAGAACCAGAAAAAAAATGCATTCTAGTGAACCTAAAGCAATGCACAATGAAGTTTGGACTAATCATTCATATGTCACCTTCACACAAAAACGAAACCAGAAACCGCAAACAAATTTTCTTAATATAAACGACTAATTACCAGAAGAGAATACGGTGGAGAAAATGCGTTGATCAAAGGGGCAAGAAGAGAGGTCCCAGATCTCATTCGGATGCGAAAACAGACCCTCGCACACGAGCTCAGTTCCTCCAGACGAAAGCCTAATCAAATGCACCTGAGATACATCACATACGTCCTGTTTTAGATTCACTTTAAATTAAACAGTCGAAGTTACGAAGCATAAATTCAAATCAAAGACAAAACCTCATTTTCTTCTCTGAGACTGAGAGTGCCAGCGATGAAACTGGTGTGATCCGTGTCTGCTTTGACGTCTGCGATGCATCTAGCCTGTGAAGAATAATTAGAAACCAAAAATTAGGGTTTTTCTGCGACAGATCGTGAAGGATTCGGAGAGAGGTTATTGACCTGGTATTTGAGACCATATCCGATGCCCGTTGATCCTCCTTGCATTGTTGTGCAAACCGTATGCCGATTTGAGACGCAGGAATCTATTCAATGCTCGTCGACATGCTCGAGCTCTTGGAGCTTTTTTGTCTTTGCTAAATTGCGCCTCAATCGGTGGTTTCGTCTCTCATCGCTCCGTCGTCGTCGCTCGGCTGACTCTGAAGAGAGTTTCCGAGTGAACTTGACGAGTACTGTCGTCGAAGCAATCAATTGCATTTTGCCCCAAAGCTTTTATCAAGTTTTACTTTGCCACAGATAAATGTTTGACGTCCGTTTTCTAATCCAGTGATAAATCAATTGTACTTGCTTGAGTTTCTTTTTGTATTTATATATTACAAATTTACAACTATACGATACCATAAATTGTCCGTGCCTTAGACATGACGCAACACATTTTGAATAAAACTAAAATGAACTATTTTGTGTTACTATTAACCGCCCTACCAACAAATCCGACTTCTTTGAGGAATACAGTAATTTTTTTCATGTAAGTTTGTGATATATCAATCTCGTCAATTTTCATTAAGTGAATTTACAAAAGAAAAATACAATAGCTTACGGCAAATAATGAAATCAAAACAAAAATTGTTAAATTTCTATAATGAGATTGAAACATTTTTATAACCAAATGATATCAGAACGTTAATCACTAGCCAAAAAACAAAATGCGATTGTTGATCAAATTTTATTTTCTCATGGTGTTGGCCTACCACTCATATGAGAGAGAGATGGTTTGACAGTCATAGAATATAAGTGTGTGAATGTGAGTGACTGTTATGATAGTCAAATGAATTTAAATTTTAAATTGCAAGTACAGGGGGGAGAGAGAGAGAGAGAGAGAGAGAGAGAGAGAGAGAGAGGTGATTGTGTGATTGGTGGCATTATGATTGACCTTCCTTACTATTACATGAATCCCTTTTTAGCCATTAAATGAGGTCCATCGGATCAATTAACCCAAATATGAGTAGCTGAAATTTGTGTTCATTTAAAACATAAACAAACATGTAGAAATAAAAGGTAGAGATTCATATACGAGGAATATTCTCTCAAGATATTGAGCTTGGTTATTATTATATAGACTACAAATGAATGATTCCATTTATATGATAAATAAAATTTCCCAATCAATGAGGTGGTGGATAATAGACCAATAATGAAGGAAGAAAATAGACTATCAATGCACTTACATCGTCAGTCAATACTCCTTATCAACAACTCTACACTTTTATGAAATATTGTATCTTGTCTGGTCAATTTTTATACTACAAAGATAGTCATTGTTTATCAACGTTTAAACTAAGATACATATTTTTCAAATTAATTACTGTCCATCACGCGTATATTAGCATCTTTTTCATGATAAATAAAAATAACCGAAGCATGGCAAACCTATTTATTGCTTTTCCTCATTTTGTAATTCATCTACATGGGAAGATAAGTTTTCTTTCTTTATTCTTTTGGATTTTGGGTATGATTTTTACGATGTACTTCTTAAATGGTGGAACTGAAGGATCTAAAACGAGACCTATTGTAAAGTAAAGGATTCAAAGTGTATTTTTCTCTAATAAGCAAAGATAAAGTCCCGGACGATCAATCACAGCCGTTCATCTCTCTACTCTCTTTCTTCAGCGGGCCACTCTTCTCACCTTACATATATAAGCTCACACCCTCTCCGAAGCTCCCCTCTCTCTCTCTCTCTAGCTGAGGTATCGCCGGGAGAGAAGATGATAGGGTTTTAGGGACGAATTCTCTCTTTCCATTCAGAGTGGGTTTCAAAATGTCGTCTCTGACAGTGAGACTGTCATTATTTTCACAGTCTCTTTCTTCTTCTTCTTCGCCCGTTCTCGTTTCATGTCGAAGTAATCGGTTGTGTTCTTCTTCAACCAGATTTCCGAGGAAGATAAACAGTAGAGGAAGATTCACTTTGAGAGCTACTTCTTCCGATTCTCCTCAGTACAACAGCGCAAACAGCAATGGAAACAGCACTCCTAACGGCGGCGATTCTAAACCCCCAAACGGCAGTCTGGTACTTTCCCCTCTCTATACGTGTGTACTACTAGACGTCCGGGCACATACGAGGAAAAGTGAAAATCTTTAATTGAGATTAATCCGTAATGGAATATACAGTAACTTTTTCTTTCTTGGCACTTGGCAGGTTCTTTAGGCAGTTAAAGGGGTATTTAGGAAATTAACACTGTGTTTGGACCTTAAAGAAAGAGAAGAGAAGAGAAGGGGAGAAGAGAAAATAATTAAGAAGGAAAGTGGAAGAATAGGATAAGAAAAACGAACCGAACAATGGAGGTGATATTTTTTTTGATTTTCCCAAGTTTTTCTTTTCTTTTGCCTGAGTTCCAAACAAACCCTAAAGTGCGAGTCAGTTGACTGACGTTCACACCAAAAGGCATGCCCTTGTAATAGTAGTTGACTCCCTTGCTTGGGAATCATGAAGGCTCATTTGTGTTAACGTGTTAATCTAGCGAGCTTTCTTTCTAGTTTCTAGGAGCTATTGTGGACAGTGGCTGCAGTAAAATTCACTCAATTCAGCTGTGCAGTAAATTTGCTCATTGCTTTTCTCTTGAACTCATATAAAAATATTTTAAGAATAAGGAGCGGTTTGAATCAAGATGATCTGAAGTGGTCCCCACTAAAATTCAATGAATCATTAATACGGAGTTGGGTGTTTTGTCCTACAAATTCTGAACAAACTCTTACTTATATCGGATGGAGCTAATCTCTGAAGCTTCAATCACTTTTTTGTCCGTTGCTTCTGGCATAAATACCACCAAACAATACACTAAAGAAGTGTAGGTTTTAAGTTAGCTCAATCTGATACCGGCAAGGGTTTCTTCAGAATTCAAGGATGAAACACTCAATTTCATATTAATGATTTATTGAATTTTAGTGGGGCCCATTTAAGATCCCATAAAGATGAATCAAAACCTCTCCTTATTCTTAAAATATTCTTTTATGGGTTCCTAATTCTGTGGGCTCACTCAATTCTAGTAGAAGAAATTTCCTCATGTAATTCTGTGGGTTAATTGCTAGAGTTGTACTTGGTTGGAAGTTTGACATTCGTTTTACAAATTGTGAAAATAGCAGAAGAGCAGGAAGGATATTCTGTTGGAGTATGTGAAAAATGTGCAGCCAGAGTTCATGGAGTTGTTTGTGAAAAGGGCACCCCAGCAGGTTTCAAAACTATACCTTTCTTGTGGCTGTCTCATACCTTACAGTGCTGCACTGGACTAATTTAGCAACCTTATGGAAGGACCTAGTGGTGACAGTTTTTCTTTTTAAATTATTTTTAGGTAGTTGATGCTATGCGGCAAACAGTAACGAATATGATTGGAACACTGCCTCCTCAATTCTTCGCGGTGACAGTGACCACTGTAAGTATATACAATCTCCCAACACTGGCATTCCCCCCCCCCCCCCCGCAAAGTTAGGCACTGGCATTCTAGCTGATTGAATTTTGGTTGGCATGAATTGTTTTTCTAGGAACCTTAGTATTTTGGTTTGCTATAAGTGGGATTTTTGGCATTCATTCAGGTTGCAGAAAATCTTGCGCAGCTCATGTACAGTGTTTTGATGACTGGATATATGTTCAGTAATGCACAATATCGGTTAGAATTGCAACAGAGTTTGGATCAAGTTGCTCTTCCCGAGGTTGAAGAGAAGAAGGTGTGCCATTCATTTACGCATTTCTTTTTGTTTATCATTTTGGAGTTTAATTTTCAGGAAGGTTAGTCGTTCATTGTCCTCTACTTAGTTTTAAAATTGTACTTGTTTCTATCTTAAGAACTAGAAGAACTCTGGTTGAGGTACTATAGTAAATCTATTCAATTGCTAGCTTCACTTCCCTCCCTCAGCTAGCCAAACCATTCAGCCCCTTGAGGATAGTAATTTCCCTTGTTACTATAGGCCATAGTTGTTAAAAACCTACGATACACGATATGTATCTTACGATTTGTATAGTCTCATTTGGAGAACGATACGTATCCCATCATGTATCCTTTTTGTATAAAAATCCTACGATACGACCGCGTATCTTATGATTTATACGCGTATCCTATTTCTATACGTATCCTACGATTACTTATTCGAAAAAATTCGGACATTATTTCAAGAAGCGGAACCCCAAATGCATTAATCTAAGCTGTTTAATCTAATTATGGCATCTTTCAAACCCTTTGATAGAAATTCAACCTCAATGTAGGTCTTGTATAAAAGAAAAAACAATATTCGATTGTATTTTGTCTTACTTTTCTTTTCCTAACAAAGAGAACATAAAGCCTTAATGTAATAGGTCCCAGCTGAGAGACTTGAAATTTTGCATATTAATTTTTTTTTTAAATGTAAGCATAGTTTGTTGGTGTTATTTGGTGTATCTACTTCTTAATTATATTTTAATTATGATTAACGTTGTTGAAACATAAACTAAATGACAAACCCCAAATATGATAGATATTATCGAAAAAGATATAAATATTGAGTTTTTAGAAACTCTAAAATATCTAGCTCTAGAAGCTCTAGAATATCCTTGTGAAATATCTAGAGTTTTTTTGTGAGAATTATTCTTGTATGTAATTCTAGAATTACCTCAAAGTTTATCTTGTATGAAAATATCTTTGTACTAGAGTCTTCATAAAGTAGTACAAATAGGTATGAGTTCTAACCATTTTGTACCAAGCCAAAAAAAAGTTTGAGTTCAAGTGGAACACAAATACTCTCCTTTTCCATCCTTGTCTTTAGTATTCTCTGTCTCCCAAAAATATTCTCCGACTACACAATAGAAACTCCTACTCTTCTAGCAAGCAAACGTATCTCAAGATACGTATCTCGATACGAACGATACAAGTGATGAAAAAATGATACACGATACGTATCCCGATTTGAAAACATTGCTATAGGCCTATAATATTGACGTTTAAACACTATGTTCCTTTGCTTGATCAGTTGATCTTATAGATTGATATTCCACCACTTGGAGGAACATTTCATTTTTATTGGAGTACTTTTGTGAAGGATCTAATAAAAAATTGGAGTGGTTTTAATTTCGTATCTAACCATTGTCTTGTTGAATTATCTAGCATAAAATGAAAGACGGTTATATATCCTTTAACTTTTCCCCTATGTGTCGTGGTGCTATCTACATTCTCACCCATCCAATATCTTGTCCAAATCTTATCTGATGAGGTTTTTAACGGGCTCTCATGACTATAGGATGTGCCAGATTATGCACCGGGTACGCAAAAAAAGGTCTCAGGTGAAGTTATAAGGTGGAATAACGTTTCCGGAGCTGAGAGAATAGATGCAGTGAAATATATTGAGTTACTTGAAGCAGAAATTGAGGAACTCAATCGTCAAGTAGGAAGAAAATCTGCAAATGGGCCAAATGAATTACTGGACTATCTCAAGTCGCTTGAGCCCCAAAATCTGAAGGTGAGACCTTGTTACCTTCTCTGGAGTGTGAGTTCTAGCATTAAGCCTCTGGCATTGTTTATTGATATGCCTGTATAATGTTCTAATCAATTTCTATGCTGCCATAAGTACGTCCCAGTTCCCCATGTTAGGTCACCACTTCTAATTAATTTCTATGCTGCCATAAGTACGTCCCAGTTCCCCATGTTAGGCCACCACATACCTGAACTATTTGTCAGCCATTATTGTCTAATATGCATTTTAATTTCTTGACCGATGTTATGCAGGAATTAACGAATACTGCCGGTGATGATGTTGTTCTGGCAATGAACACATTTATTAAACGTCTTTTGGCTGTTAAAGATCCTGGACAAATGAAGGTTTAATTTATGTTGTCTTCTTGCTCTTCTCTGCCTTTATCTGATGCCTTCTTATACCGAGTTTTGACTTCCATTTTCCATCCATGCTTCATGTGCTCCCAACCAAAGGCTTCCAAGTAGTAGAGTGAATGTCAGACCAACCTATAGAAAGCGCTAATCGAATTATGTTTATTTTCTTGTCAATCAACTCAAACCATACATGTCACATACTTAACATGCAGATTTTTTTTGGAGCATAACATGCAGGTTGCAACTAAAGATGTCTGAAAACTAATGAATGTCACTTGTTCTCTATTTTTGAACTGCTTGATTTTCTTAACAAAGACAATCAGATCCATCATTTGAGTGCCCTTTCCATTGAACTTTTTGGTTTGTTAGATGATTGTGATAGTTTTTTCGCCCTCATTGGGTTGGACTTTTGTTCTCGAAAATTGGATTTCTTGAATTTGTGACATTTTTTTCCCTGGTATTTGTTATTTACAGACAAGCGTGACGGAAACTAGTGCGCCAGAACTCGCAAAACTCCTTTATTGGCTGATGGTGGTCGGATACAGCATTCGCAACATTGAGGTTCGTTTTGATATGGAACGAGTACTTGGCACTTCACCAAAGCTTGCGGAGTTGCCTCCAGCCGAGAATATTTAGGCATCTTTTTAAACTGAAAATGAGCAGATTAACAAATTGGAGCACTGACAACGGTTATCAGGGGAGCCTATCTTGGTTGAAAAAATTACTGAAAGGAAATACATTTTTTTTGCTATTTCTCTTCCTTCTGTGTTCCATCGAACAAAATAGAAAATAGGAAAGACCAGTGGATTGGTGGTTAGTGGATTTAACCATCTATACTTATTGAGGACATTCATATTGAAAATCCAAATCTGTAACATACTAGTATTGCAATATGTTTTTTTTCCCCATTTCTGGGGATTATTTGATGTTGGTAATGCATTGTGAATCTCATAGACTCCCCGTATGCTTATCAAGAGTTGGAGGCTGAAAACTTCAATTAACCATATCATCATGGGTAATTTTGTTACTCTTTGTGAGTGCAGAAAGACCCCTCGAAGGTCTGCCAACTTTGAATGCACAACTGTAAGATCACAGATACCAGCAACTGCTGATAAGTCATATTCAGTGGGTTAGTAAGGACTGCCACAAGAGTTGTACAAGAAGCCTTTGACTTGGAGTGAACAAAATCGAAACTCCAAAAAGGACGATGGTATAATGTTATGTATGAACAAGAGACTGCTAAAGAGAAGGAATGTGTTGAATAAAACAATATGTCCTCAGGAGATTTCATTGCTCGCTTAAGAGGGCCTCCCACAAAATACGTTATTCATGGCTGGTCTTCCTCCCAAAGGGCTCCAGAAAGAGTTGAGAGTAAATTAAAAACCAAATCATGTTATTGCTCAATTGACAAAGTTATTGCATCCCTCTCATTACCATACGCGAGAAAGCAAAGAAACCAAAACTGAACTAACATGGCCTCACATTCTAACTACAACATTTTACAACGAAGCTGTTCTCTCTTCAGATGTAATCTGAAAAATTACAACATAGACCACAAGAACCACTCCACAGCCTACAAAAGCACCATCTTTACCAAGTCGATAGGCTAGTCTCCCTGCACCATACTGTAAGATCTAAGACTAATGAAATCTAGGAATAATTGAAATTGTCCAATAAGCATTTAACCTTCTCATTTCCTGAAAAATTAGCTTTGTTGGCACGAGGTTTACAGAACCTAGGATTTAGCATGGTTCTTTTATGTCTATTATAGGACCTGTGTTACTATCTGATTAACCAAAATTGGAAGGAGTTAGGCCCCATGCCCTTTTCTGAAAAAGGGCCCTTACCCGGCAACAAAAATCATTTGGGAACTCCAAACCAAGTTTAAGCCACAAAATCACGTCACCTTTAAATTCATACGGCAACACCTTCAGCATTGGCATAATTACTTGACAGTCTCCTGGCCCATAGACTTCGGTTAGGAAGCCATGATATCTCGAACCCCAGTGTAGCACACCATCTTAGGTACAAGAGGGCAACGGCAAGATTCTCATTACAATCCTTGAAAAGCTCTAGAATGCGTGACTCGGCTTCCATGTCTTCAGAAAAGATGAAGTTTTCCTCATATTCAGTTCTCTTCTCTTCAAGGATGCTATCTTCCTCAGAAATCATCCGCATACTCAGAACTTGCAATGCTTCTATAGCTGTGCTGATGTAATCATGGTTTACATATGCTTGAAACACATAATAACATGTTGATGGGTCTGGCTGAACCTTTTTTTGGTGCATCTGCTGGGCAATAAGCTCAATTACATCAATTCTTCCCTGACAGCAAAAAAGAAAAAGAAAAAGAAAAAGAGAGGCAGATTGAGGAACTGTACATCTGAGCATAACACGCACATAGGCCACAAGTGGATGCGTGTAACTTACCCTGAACTATTTGGAACTTCCCCCTATAAGTGGCACCATCTATCTTTTATTTGTTCAGCCAGAGCATAATGAAAATGTCAAGAGAACTTGGGAATATATGAACATGTGATGATATTTCTAATAGGTGTTGAAAGAACTCACTTTTTTGCAGAATTCCGAAATGTTTCAGTGCTTTTTGGCATGTGTCATTGGAACTTAGGATTCCACCAACATTTTGCCTGGTCTACTAGGAAAGAGAAAAGTTCCGGCCGTTGCAATGGAAACAAAATGAAATTTTGTTCCTTGACTACGGTCTACACAAACAGGACCATATATATTGCATTTTACACCGACGTAGGGTGTGACATTTGGACGCGAGATCAAAACAATGTAGCTCCATCGAAACTAACATGGCAAATGAAGCTACAGAATACAGATGGAGTGATGGATCATTGCATCTATATACATGGTTTCATTTATAGACAACCGATGGTATGGTATGCAGCAGTAGGTGAACTTATAGAGGTTGAGAGCTTCTACTTACTAGTGAAGGTATAGGTAACATCAACATCTTTTCAGAAGAACCAATACCTTTTCACATGCTTCCCGAAGTACAGTGTTGAATAACAATACATCAGATTGGATCCCTTCCAAGCTTCCTTGGTCCAGAAGACTTAATGCTTTATCAAAATCACCATTCCCCAACAGAATCTGACACATGCAAGTCTAATATATGAAAACTGACAATTTCTAGGTCAATTTAAAGGTTCTGGAGTAAATCCAACAAAAGTAATAATAAATTCTTTACTCTTGTCAAAAGATGCATATGACTGCACCATTTTTGTGGGATGCCGACAAAGTTAAAACCCAAGTGGTTGGAAAAATGAAGAATACCTTTATAAGGGCGGTGTATGTTACTGCTTGTGGATAGAACCCATCACGCAACATCAGAGAAACTAGTGCACTAGCAGATTTGAAACATCTTACAATGCTGCAGCAATCAATCATTATGTTATAAGTTGCAGCATCTGGCAGAAAACCACATGATTTCATAGATTTGAATATATCAACCGCCATATGACTCTGGATTCAAAGGAAAATAATATGGTTAGTAACCAAACTTAACAATAAATATCATTTGGAGAGGATGCTAGAGAATATTTGCATCTGATAGCGAAACCTACTTCGTTAGCCTCAACAAGAGAATGCAACACTATATTATAGGAAGCGGTTCCGAGACAAGAGTAACCACGAGAAAACTGATTCTCTGCCACACGTAGGTACTGGATGAGCTCCCTCACCATCCCCTCTGCTCCAAGCGCTTTTAGCTGAAGAACCGAAAAGAAATTAGCGCCATGCGCACTGTTTTGACCTCATATATGTCAAGTATAAAACTCAAAGCATAATCTGCCTCATGGCCCTCACATAGAACAGATTATGATTCATTGTCCACATAAATCGGGAATTGAATAAGGAACATGATTCAGGAAAATTTCTAAATCTTATTCAAACTGACAATTCCTAAATCTTACTCTAGGAACCAAGGATTCAGAGATTTTTTTTTTCCCAGAGAGATACTTATTTTCAGATTATTATCTGCAATAGAATGCATACAGGATCAAATCAACTAGCTGTATCACTTTTATGTGAAGGAGGATTCTCACAAACACACATCACCACACATACCACAAGGCAGTTCAGGCTACGATACCATATTACACTCCCATTCCATGTGGACCATAACGATTATGGCTTTTTTGCCCACAATTTATGACTATAAAAACACATTCGTACTGAGAAAGTATGTGACCTCACTTTGCCCAAGAACTTTTACCAAACTGATGTGGATCATAGGATGTTAAAAAGTAGACCTGGATTGTCAACTACTTAGCAGTCCAAGATTCTGGCGTAAATAGACAAAGTACTTAAAGCACAATCATGGTCCTGATAACATGAGAGAAGTACCATAACATTGAAAAAAATTCCCACAAACAAGCTGAGCTGAAAAAGAAATCAGTAAGACAAAAAACCCATGCTATCACAAGTTTCAAATTCCAATAATTCAAAGCTCTTTGAGGACACCTAAGTAGTAGCTGGCACGGAAGTAACTTACCAAGTTCCTCATTGACCAATGGCTATGCTGAATGCCATTTTTCACCATATCCATTTCTATTGCATGTATCCTTTTGGCAACATCAACTTGTGATAACATATTGCCTTCTTCATAGGGTGCATTCACATTACCAAACAATGAAAAAAGCAGCTCATATGTCCTGATATTTGGCTGGAGTTTCATTTCTTTCATTTTAACCAATGCATGAACAGCACGTTCAGGTCGATCCTACAAGATAACAGTGTGATTTTGCATTAGGAACCATTAACCATTTGACTTTTATTTTTAGTTTTACTCCGGAGTTATTCTCTTTCTTAATTTTTTTATAGTACAGAGTGAAAAGTTAGAGCTCCTCTAAGGAAGTGGTAGCCGTTCCAGTACACAAAAGAGTGGTTAAGGCATTGGAGTTCTTTCAAGAATATGCTACCCACTTATAATTTAATAAAGAAAAAGGGCCGACATTTGAAAAATGTTTACCTACCAACCACGGTGGCCTGTTTATTGGCTAGTCAAAGGAGACTGCGGTTGGCACCACCTATTCTTTCATTTCTATACATATGTACCACATATTCTTGCTAAATTAGAGGGAGGGGGAGTACAACTCACTAGAGTGTCACATGCTTTGAGAAAAGCATTATAAGGATGTACAGAACGACTTTTGGAAATTTGATCCAGCAGAGCCTCAGCTAAATCGAGTTCCAACCCTTCGCTGCAACCAACTGCAATGGTTGCAAGAGTAGAATCGTGTGGCTTCAAATTCTTGCATTGCATCGACTTTAGCTGCAGAGAGAGGAAGGGTGAAACTGAATAAGTCGGATAATGTTTGCTAACTCAAATGCCATAACATTTTATTCATGAACAATGAACAGCACAGCCTTTATGGACTGGTATATCTTACAACTTCAATGCCATCATGGAAACCTCTTTCGGAAACAACTGCTCTTATGAAGCCGTCATATGTACTGCTTGATGGTTCCAAACCCATATTCTGCATCTAAACAAAATAGAGCTCAAAAAAGTCAATTAGGGGAACATGACTAAGTTCAAAAATCTGCATTTACTAATAGGAAAGTAAAAGATTAACAAACACAACAACTTAAAACAACTTCAGCAAGAAAATTGTGATACCTGTAAAATTAATTGCTCTGCCAACCTGCAATTTGGAGACCGTGCACAAGCATGTATCACATCATTAAAAGACCACCTCAAGACCTTCATAACAGATGAGCCATGACATTTCCTCATCATACTTTGCCCATCATTCTCAGCTTCACTCTTTTTTGTGAAGAAAGTAAAGCCTTGCTTATTGTTACTGGCACAAGCCTCCATTTCCTCGGTGTTTATAAAACCAGAAAGTTCAGGATCTTCATTCTCCTCGCTACATCTCTTCAGGTCCAGCTCAAAGCTCGAAGGTATAGGAATGTCCAGTCTTAGAGTGAACAACTTTCCCTCAGCTGTTTTCCCGACAATAAAGCCTCCCCGCAGAACCATAGACACCATGTGTTGTAAGGCAATATAAGCAGCTTCCAGATCTCTCAACATTGAGAAGGCCCATACAAACTTTCGAAGAGAAGTAATGCTAGGACTATAATATTTTATGTACTCCTTCCAAATTTCATGGACAACAGGGAGATTTTCCTGCAAAACTGCAAGCTGAAAGAATTTAATTTAGAATTGTAACCAACGTGATGTGGTGTATTATTAAACTTCTCTATTATTACCATATTTCCTCTTTATTTGTAATGGGTTTTGTAGGTACTGCATTTTTATTTATTGATTAGAAGGGGGCTCTACTAGGTACATAGGGTGCTTTCTACCTTCCCTGAATAAGGCAATAGGCACTACTTATTTGTATCATTTCATGTCAGGAGAAAAAATGATCCCCCCCGATTTTGAATGTTTTATCTCTTCTAAAAAATGTGCTTGAGTAACAAACAAGTACGAAACCAAACCAAGTCAACTGAAAGTTTAGATGAAACAGTTGAAGGCAGAAATTTCCAACAGAAAATAACCAATATAGACTGTCCAAACTGAAACTGCTCCTGGAGACAAATAGTCACCACCATCACCAAGTAAAAATTAATCTTAACTATTTCTAACCTTGAGAAGCTCTGTGTATGTTATTTCATTCTTCCCCACCATTCGACGCTCCATCAAATCCAAACATTCATTGGCACGACTTACACTTTGAATTCGAGCGCAGCCTCCCAATAAGTTATTGTACATATACAAAATAGGATACAAGTCATGGTCTTTCTGAAGCATATCCATCATATTTAATGCCTGATTAAAGGATCACAAAACACAGAAATAAGATAAGTACATTCCAACAAACGAATAGAAAAAGGAAAAAGAATATAAAAAGGACTGAAGCTAAAATAAACTGACATATTTTGAACTTCAAAGCACTAATGCCCAGGATAATTGAATATTACTTCATCAGGGAAAAAATCCCAAACGTGTCTACCAAACAAGCCAAATATTGCATCATCTTGATGACGAACTTATTGCATTCTTTTGAAGGTGAATCCGATCAACAAAATATCCAGTATGAAAAAATTCTAACATTAAGAGACCATATACACTGAGGTATGAGGGATAATGTAAACTTTTAAACTCAATGAAAGCAAAATAGCCGTAAAGTGACAATGAAAATATGCAAAATATATGTAGAAGGTTGTCATACCTCCTCTAGGTAACCCCCCTTACAGAGTGCTCGAATAATAAGAAGGTAGCACTTATCGTCCAAATCAACATCTTTTTCACCCATAGTTCTCCAAGTTTCCATCACAAACTGCAGGGAAAAGAAATAACTTCAACCTTTATTCCACAATTTCATAGTTTGAGATAGTCAAACTCCACACGAGTGACTATGAAAGCTCTATTTCAATTTAGATAATGTAGGAGGACTCAGTTTCACTTGAAAGTGAGGCAAAACTGAAGATATAGTCCAGACTCTCAAGGGCGTACTATTAAAATGCATGAGCAAAGAGTGAAAATGAATTCATTATCTTATATTCCAAACTCTGCATGCCCCAAGCACAGAAACCATAGACTGCAGAATAGCCTAAGGGAAACTATTCATTCTTGAGCCTACCAGTGGATCTGTTGAACGTGCACAGTACTCAAGAATATAAACAAAATCATTGGCTGTCAATTCAATGTTTCTGCGGCCAATATCGGATAGTAAACTGGACGCTCTGCTTCTCTCGCCTAAGCAAAGTGCATTGACAATCTGCATCTGCACAGAGCTTACTGGTTCCTTCCCATACCCTGATGAACGATGACCTGAAATGAAGGCCAAACAATCTATGAGATTCCTCGAAACATGAGAGGCTATTTTAACCATTTCTCATTTGTGTATGGTAGGCAAACTTATTTATCCTAACAGAACTTCACCAATTCATGCCGAAACGTAAGAAACTATGGAACACAGATATAGAAACAGGACACAAATTTGGTACAAATATGACTTCACCAATAAACCTCTAAGAATACAATATAACACGGCCAAGGTCCATCTGTAAAAGAGGTCTCTGTATGATTCTTTAAATTGTATCACAGCATTAATTCAAGAACAGTGAGAAACCAATTCAGCAATTAGGTATCAATTCAAGAGCCACCAGAACAGATAGCGTTTGAAGTTTGAACGACAGCTATGCACATGCTGACATGCGACCCACTTGCGATACTGTAATAAGGATTCGTCAATTCAACTACTTAAAATCCAATGCCATACAAGAAATGTTAAGACTCACAGACTCCATTCACAACCCAGAGTATCCGAATGTTATATGATACTTCTTTAACAAAGATAATTAAATAGGCACGTATCCGCGAGTATGCGAGGAGTATTGGTATCGATGTGGATTCAACTCCCTTCAATAAATATCCTGTTCCACAGATGAGAAGTGATCATGCTTTCTGAAATGAATAATACCACTTAACGCTGAGAAAGTTTGCAACGATTCCAATCGGCCACCAATTCCCTGCACGATACCATCAATATATTTGGCTTTGTTTAGTTCTTGAAGAAGACAAAAGAACAAAAACGGGCTTCGTTTGGGACACGGGGAAAGAAACGGAAGAAGAAGAGAAAGTCCAAATATTTCCCCTCCCATTATTCGGTTTAAGAGAAACAACAAGAGAAAATGCCAACATAAAGTATCAAGCATAGTAAAACTCTCTCTCTATTTTCCTCACATTTTTATTTCTCAACAATTTTCTCTTCTTTTCCCTTTCGTTCGACATGTTCCAAACATAGAGGAAATGAAATCCTCACAAAAGGATAATTTTTTTTTTCTTTGCTTTTTCACATTCGAAAGAAAGTCTAACAACAGAAAACGAAAGGAACAATTAATTACACAGTGAGGTGCCTTCGATTTCCAACACGAGCTTCCAATTAACCGCAGAGAGATTTTCAGTCTGTGCAACAAAAAGAAAGATTATCATGTCAGTGCTCGTGACCTATTCTTCGTGATAAGCATAAGAAAAAAATCCACTAACAGTGACCTGCGCATGCTTTGGGACTTGGTAACTCTCTCAGTAAGCACAACGAATGCTTCGACCTGATGTGGAAACCCTTAGGCCCATTTTGAGCGGCGGAAGGGATGCTATCGTTAGGAGTGAGCTAGCATGACTTCACGGTGGCGAGGTTGTGCACCCGAGGAAGAAGATTACGACGGCAAAAACGACGGAGGAATGGGCTCTGGGTATTCACCGTGGATCCAAACAACGGCGGCGGCGGCAAGGTTCGGTTATGGGGAGGCGAGGGATCAATCTGGATTTACCGTTTGCGTTGGTTTTAGAACCATTTTTTTAAGTTGTGTATGGAAATTGTCTGTTTGGAACCCATGAAAAGAAAAAGAAAAAGGAAGAAAAATAAAAGAGAAGGAAATGAAAGGGAAAATTTATTATTTTTATTTTCTTTACTTTTTATCTTCCAATCAAATAACGGAAATGTCAGGGACAAAGAAAAATTAACCCGAAACTACTTCGAAAAGATTAATTAGTGGTTGAGATTCACTTTGATGTGTGCGACACAATTATCAAAGTGATTCCCATCAAATAATGGAAGAAATTTTTTTCATTCTTTTTCCTTTCGTTTCCTTTTCATGAGTTCCAAACAGAGTCCGAGCAAAAAGGCCAAGTGTATTATGTTGACGGTTTGTTTGAATCTGTAACCTATAGAAAAAGAAACGGAAAGAGAGAAACTTTTTGGTATACCGGGATACTAACACTACGGTCTATTTCTAATTTTTCAGTAATTTTCTGAACACAGTTGAATGATCGGTTTTGTTCATTTTGTAGAGTTTAGCAAGAACCTTAAACATATCAAAAATCACGTCCATCGGATGTTTTTAGATATATGATCGGCACACGTGAAAATTTAAGAAAATCAAAACTGAATCCAAAATCACACTGAATCAGAACCAAGTTTTATTTCTTTGTAATTTTCACATGTGTCGATCGTGTATCTATTAAAGTCCGATGAACACGATTTTTGGTATGATTAAAGTTCTCGGTAAACTCTACAAAATGAACGAAGCCAATCATTCAAATGTGATCAAAAAGGCCAAAAATTTGAAAACAGACCGGAAGGGATACTAAGAATGTTGGTATCCCTGATAATAAAAAAAAGTTTCCCAAGAAAAAGAACACTATTGAAAAATTAAAAAAAAATTAAAATCATATTCATTCTTTGGCTTGGAGAAAGTGGAGAGAAAATAGAGAATTGAAATTTCGTGGACATCAAACTTTTCCTCCCATTTCCTTCACTTTCTTTTATTGTCTTCCAGTTTTCTCAAGATCCAAACACATCGTAAAAGCTTAATCACATAATTCGCGTGCGGGTGCGAATGCGGGAGTGCAAGCTTGGAAAAAATTCTTAAAACACTCCTAAATTACTAAAATTCACAAGAGCGATGATTGAAAGAGTGAGCATAGTGCGAGGATTGAAAGCAGGAGCGGATAACATGGTAAAGATTATGTAACTAAAGATTGCAACCAACGCTCTGTGAATGGGTTATTTGTGAAAACGCTTTAATACAACCACACTAGCCAACATTTGTTGATTTCAAATTGCACGCTTTCACAGAATCGTTGTGACGGACCACCCTTCAGTAAGAGAATCTGAGAGGAAACAAGTAGGAATCACAGTGGTGAATGACGGCGGAGTTGTGCAATTGAAGAAGAAGATTGTGGCAGCGGAGAAGATAATCGGATATTGAATTGTGGTAGCAGCCATTGAATCGGAACCATTTATATCAAGATAAATATGTTGAAAATCATATCAAAATCAACTAGTATAATTTCTAACAGACAATGTTCTTGACGAGCTTTAAAAAAGTGAACATTCTTGGTAGCAAGCCAGTATGACCCACAAATGGCCAAAACTAGGCTGTCCAGTTCGCAAACTGGAAAGGATTCAGCCCCTTCTACAAAGCTCTCCCAAATCCGAAAAACACGTATTACCAGTCTTACAAGGGAAAAGCAACTTCAGAAAACCAAAACGACAACTCGAAGATCAACTTCACCAGGATATGAAGAACATGTCTATATAGCCAGGGTTTCCCCACGGCCGGAGGAATTTGAAGATTATAAATAGACCAACTTTACGTGCCCGTCTCCAAATATTTCCACTCTATTACATATAAAACATATGTAATTTGCTCAGTAAGAACTTGAAAGATCAAAATGCAGTCTCTACAGATAGGCAGTGATCTAACAAGTTTTAAAGTACAGAAAAAAAGAAAAGAAACAAATCTGTATAAATTACATTCGAAAGTTTCCGCATAAATATGTTTTGCAACCAAAAGAATAACATAGCACAATGACTACAGCAACACACCGGCAAAACTTTTTGCTTCTCCAATTGTAATGAGGAAACACCGAACTCGCATCTCACTGAGCACATAACTCATAAGGCAAACACAAAACTTGAACTGTGAATCGGAACCAGAGCTTCATTCCCCTTGGTGTCTAACATAAATTCTCTCTGCTGTTTTTTTCCAGAGAATCGAAACCAGAATCCGCGCCAGGCGTCATCTATTCAAGCGTCGAGTGGGAACCAATGTTGTGGCCACTTAGGATACATGCGTTTGTACAAACTCATGCATACAGTGTCGTGCTGCTGAAGGACCCCATTCAAAATACACTTCATTGCCCCTGAGAAAAAAAAGAAACAAGAAAAAAAATATTGCATGCCTCCTCACGATGAAATGATTGAGAACTATCATGAACTTCTGACCCAGCAAAACCAAGATAACTACAGTCTAAAATTAAAAAATTTCCGAGTGCAGTGAAATGGCATATTCAAAACATATCGTCAGAAATGATAAAGCATCCTTTTTCCTGACTGTAACTATATTGGTCCAAGTGAGCATCATACCATGTGTACCAAGAGGTTCCGTGATGCGTCCACGTCGACCACATTTTGTCCATACTTCGACTGGCTGCAACAAAATTGAAGGCACAGCAGATCAATCATGATATATACGTAGGTATATCCAAGTCAAAGAGACTAATCAGCTAGGAGAATTTCTCACCTTGAACCATCTCACATCCTCTGGTTTATGGAACATGTATTTTACTGTAGCTTTTTTCTTCGATACTCGCTGAGGATAACTGCATCAGATATGCTTTAATGAGCAAAAATCACACCAACACTTCAAATTCAGAATTACAGATAATCAAGAACTCTGGACCTTGTCATCCGTCAACAAATTAGGTGACATGAAGTGTTTGATGGAAACCAATACATTTAAAATTGCAATCAGTGTGGTGTCTGTTTCCCTATTTTTCTTGATCTAATTCCATCACTGGCATATACATCTTTGGGGTGAGAGAGGGAGGGGAGAAAGACAGCGCTTAAAATTGCAGGAGATATGGCTTTCATACCCAGTTAAAATGATTCTCTTCAAGATAATCCTATCGGGATCGATACTCCTCAATGAACCAACAGCAGCAACTGAAAGTGATGCAGAAGTTGGCTCCCTCTTCAGTACAACCAAAGGAAGAGGAGGAAAAGAAATTGGAGCATATATCGAAGCTACTGAAAACTGTCCTGCATGAAGAAACCTCTCCATCTTGTGCTTGTCTGAATTTGTATTGTCCGTAGAAAATATCGGCCTGTAAATTCAAAAATGTCATTAATCAGAAAATAAAAGGAAAATGAAGCAATTTGTAAATAGTGAACATAAAAAGAGTTTCATCCATGAAATCAAGATATTACCTACAAATGAATTGGCGAAACCCCACATGAAATATTAGTTCTTCTTTAGATTTGATGGGGGCAGTGTAAGTGTCATGCTTCTTTACACTGGAGAAAATAAAGCGATAAAAAACACGCAATAAATCACCACCGAGAAAATTAAAAGAAATCGCAAACAGTAGAACAAAAGATACCTGAAGTGAAGAACTGAAACTTTAGACTCGTGTTGCAAGAGGCCACATGCTATAATAGGCATTGTGTTTGCAAGCCTACATAGTTTAGAAGCAACACCTGTTGGCACTTCCTTGATATGAAGTCTTGCGTAAGAACTTGCTGGTATGCAGTCATCAATGTCCCCTTGCTCTGTGTCCAGAGCTTTTGCAAGGACATGTTTTTGTGTTCTTGAGAAATTATCGAAAGCAAATATCTTTGCATATTCTGGGGGTAGAGATTCCTGAATTGATAAACAGAATGGTTAATAAACTCTCAAATTGAGAGGCAGAAAACACTAACATGGACCACTATCTACAAATGAGAAAAATTACTTTGGGGTCCCACGAAGACGTCCTGAAGGACTTCAGACCTCTAAACTTAGCAAAACGCCTTCGAGCAGGAACATCTATTGGGGTATCCACTTCATCAGGGAATTCTGAGACGCAGCAAATTAAGCTTTAGGAAATGACTAAGCAACATATAAGTGCGTGTATCTAATGCTAATAATAGCTAAATAATACCGAGAAATATGCATATCGCAGACAATACTAACCCAACCATCTCCCAGAAATTGGGGGAAAATAAACGAGAGAATGCAGAAACTCAAATATAGGAGATTCAACTAAAAGGGATATCACATGATCTTCAAATCAAGTTGCATTCAGGTTTATACAAATAGAGCAATAAGATTAAGTTATTTCAGGCGATTTCAATCCAGTCCTTTTCAGATATTGGAGACATACAGTGAGGTATGATTAGACGAAGTCCTCAGTGCAGGAAGTAGAACAAAAAATCATTAGATAAAAAATAAGCTTGGATCACAAAGACATTGAGTATGACTTGTGCCAGAAATACACGTGCAACAGAGTAATGGGAACAAGACAGCCATAAACTCAGCAGAGAAGGGGGAGTTGTGTGACCGATTCAATACTGAACAATTATCATTTATAGGTGTTCATTTAAGCGATATCACAAGATCCTCTCTTATGATATATACTCAAATTCGAGAAGCTATTGGCATTGTGGACTACAACAGACATGATAACCATCCCCATCGTATAGAGCACTAGATAGGGCACTAATCATGTAAGAGTCCATTATTATGAGTAATTGTCACTTCCAACATAACCCTAGTGACATCAAAAAATTTCTTGATTGTACTACCCTTTATGTATTTACACGCAAAAACACAAATTCACAATAGTTAGATCATATGGAGAATAGTGACCCCAGTGGAGCATTGAAAAATCCAACAAAACAGAAAAAGCAACAAAAACACTAGCTACTTTACTTCCTAATAGGATCCCATCAAAATTTGCAGTTCAGTTATTATAATTTCTAATGCTCTAGAGAAAACACCAAGTGCTACAAATGACTGCTCACAAATAATGGCATTTAATTTGGAAGAAAAATAAGTACCCTCATCTTCAGCATGTGCTTCTTTAATTTTGCGAATCTCATCCTCTATTTGCTCTTTTGTAAAGTTTTCACCTTCCTGCAAGCAAATTAAAGCATCTTACATCTCTAGGATGTCCAGCAGACAACGACATGATAGCATGCATCCGAGAGGGTGCTTTTGACAGACAGTAACATAAAAACAGGATCTGGCTTTCAAACTAAAACACCATAAATATTTTCTAGTAATTCCTTCAAATTTGACAAATGAACTTTATCATTTGTATGCTCTGCAAAATTACATCAAGTGCCATGCATCCTAATTCTTGACCAACATTGAATCACCAAACTCCCTTCACATGGCAACCTACCGCTGGGAATGCAAGAACAAGATCAAGAAGAGAATAAGGACAAGGAAATGTGGCCATTAATGGCTAAGTTAATAGCACCACGTTACATTATTTGGTAGGGCCTGATGCTTTTACTTTCATCATGCACTCCCAGCAGCTACAGTTCTAGGCTTAACTACTTCAAATATATAGTTGGAAGAAAAGGCCCAACTTTCCAAAGCAGAAAACTGTAAATCTTAAGGGTACTAATGGAGCAGCTGACAACTAACATGGTGAAACTCGTGATTTGCCAGCGGAAGCTTCTCCCATCACACAATTGCAAATCAAACAAATAGCCTTGGATCAGTGTTTTGGGCAGTTTTTAAGCACTGTGTTCAAAGTGGTGGCCAGTAACTCTGGTACCTGGGTATTCCACGGTTTCCACCTTGTGTGATACGGCCATTCTTGACAAGCTATTCCTGGCATTGTGAACCATGAAAAAATTGGCTCTTCAAGAAAGCAGCACAGATGTGGCTCTTAGCCCATTTGGTTGGGTTCGAGTCTATTGAGAGACATCACCCCCACAAATACTGATGACAAATCTTTTTAACCACTTCACAATATAAACAGATAATTGCCAGAGAGCACACCAACAGCTTTGTGTGCAAAAGTTCCCATGAAAAAAGCATCTACACCTCCGATGGAAGGGTCTACTTTATGCACATGTTTCCTAAGTCTTTAACACTCACCATTACCACTGAACCAACTTCAGTTTCTTCATCTGACTCTAGTTGAAGAGAAGCCTGGTCATCGTCAAGGTCCAATTTATCATTGCATTCTTGATCTACAAAGCCACTAACATTTCTGTCCAACACCATACCATCATCTGTATCATCATTGCTATCTGAGTCATCCACGTCTGAATCATCAACAATCCAAGCAGCCTGCAAAATTAATGTTTCGCACATCTACTATTTAGCCTTTGCCTGTCGTCATGGTCTTGGAAGGGTGCAAGGATGGACGATTGGAAATTATGCAGAATAATAACAAGCATGGACCTGATACTCGGAAGTGCCCCGAGGCAAGGTCCTTTTTCTCAGCTTTTTCTCACGTTGATTTCTATCAGCGTCAGCCATTTCTGCTTCCGTTGGCCACGTCTAATTGGCAAAAGAAGAATGAAGAGAAAAATGAGAGAAAAGAAAAAGAAATAAAAGAAAACAGAGAAAAATAATGTTATGAAAACAAAATACAACCTCTAATTATTTTAATTTTGTTTTTTTGGGCCAAAAAAACCCTCCAAAACAATTTTTTAAGAATAATATAAACAACCCATATGGTTTCTTTCCTTAGTTGGTCAAATACAAACGATTTACTTTAAAATGTACTTGCAGGGTTGTTTTACAGAAACCTTTTCAGGTGAAAGAAAAGTATTTCATCATCCATAAATGAGTGCTGTCCACAAGTGCGAGGCAGCAATCATGAAGCAAATTTTTCATAGCATCAGGTGAGAACTAATGAGATATTAAAACAATATCTGGTAAGAGGTTCTTATTTTATGGCTACGCAGCCAAGGATCAAAATTTCAATTTGTTTGCTTATGCTTGCCTCGGAAAAAAGAAAAAACAAAGTAAAATTTTGATCTTGCATGTGGCTGAAGAAGTGTTTGACATTAATCCAAGCTACCTGCTCTCCTGCAAGAGGGTCTGGAACATTCTCAACAAGTAAAGGCTCTTGTTTCATAGGATCAGGGACCAAAGACCTTATAACCTGCAACAATCAAGAAGGAGAACACATTACAGGAGGATGGAGGGGGACATGGGGAATAGGACTTCGCAGACAAATAAAAGTAAATAAGGTAGGGAAGACCACTGCCCTGGCAGACCAAGACAACAAGACCAGTTCAGTTCATATATCATAAAACAATGGAACATAGAACCTCAAAATAAAGAAACAAAAGGCATCCATCTATGTGGAGAAATAACTTGTGGTAAGAAGACACTGTCATTGTACTTATTTTTTAAGGTAACAAACGAACCTGCACATCATGTTCATCTGCATCCATAAGATCCCCATCTTTTCTTGCATTCAGTGGACATGGATCCTTGAGAAGTTCAACTTTGCACAACTGAAAATCCCCTGCACCAGAGACATGAACCTGATCCAACAAAAACAAAGGAGAAAAAAGTGAACCATGACGCAGCTGAGTAACCAAATGAGGCAATTGCCAAAGCCTGAAAAACATACCAGCTGATTAACTGAGAGATTACGGGTGCGCAGATAACCAGTAAGAAGAAGTGTACTTTTCCCTCCATCAGTGACAAAATCAACCTGCCATGGCCCAAATAAACAACAGGCGTAAAACTTTAAGATTAAAATGCAGACAGGTATTTCAAGCCAACATAAATGGGGAACTAATCAATGTAGCAAGCACCGAGCCAACAAACACAAGCATCTCTCTAAAAGAAATATATAATTTGTGGGGAAAAATAAAATACAAAATGACAAATAGCTAAAATCCAAAAAGAAAAAGGCAAAAGAAGAGGACAATAGATTAACTATGCGTTATGTTCACTTTTGAAGAGCAAAGGCTGTTTGAAAGGATAGTTGTAGTTAACACCATATATTACTTAAAATCATAAATAAACTACTGCTTAAACAAGATCCTCAACTCCACTAGAACCAACACAGTAAACAGAATCTAGTAAACAAAACTGCCACCTTTTGGGCCATGAGGTAAGGATGTTTGTCCCGCCAATGAGGAACTGTCAGCCTTTGCTCCTTAAAAAGCCACATGAACTGCAATCATCACGTAAAACGGATAAGTATAAGAAAGTGTAGCCCTGGACGATGACACAACAAAGCATGATGAGTGGTAGACTTCTATGGAGCCATTAAAGCACCACTCTAAACCCCCTAGGGGTATGATCTATATGCAATTACCTTGTGTAACTCATCTTTCGTATCTGCAGGATAGAACTTACAATCCTCGGGAAATTCAGAAACAAGGCTAGAAGTGCAAGTCTTCTTCGTATCATGTCTTCTTTTCAAATCGCTAGGTAGATCCTACAGGCAGAGCAGAAAATTTTGAGTCTCCAACTCAAAACTGACTAAAAATTTGTCCACTGAAAAACCGAAGCAAGTAAAACACATCAACAACGAACTTACACGAATCAATACAACAGTACTTGGTAAACCAAGAACTCTAAACACAGAAAGGCATTGCTTTCCAAAGGAGTCGATATAATAGCTAGAATTGCTTTCTTCACATGAAGAGCTTGCAGATGCCACAAAAGCAATCAAATCTGCAACCTATAAATTCAATACCCAAGTGTCATAAACAGTAAGAAAAGAGTAACAATGACATGAGCAACCTCCAATTCAAAGAGTTGAAAAATAAAAACGGCAACAAGAAAGACAGGTACCTTGGCCATTTCCATGCAGGATAATAGATCTCCATGAGGTGCTTTCAAGACCTAATTTGGATAATAGAATTTATTACGCATGAACGATAATGCATTCTCCTTTGAATGGAATGACATTTGAGATTACATTGGACAAATGTATACATGAAAAGCTAAGATCACATATTTGGGGGAAAAATGCATCAAATCTCGATTCATAGTGATTCCAACAAAGAACATAAAAGGAATCCACAATCTTTATCTACGCTGCATAAATGATGCCAATAAAGAACAGTTGAGCGGCATCTAGACTAATAACTACCAAAATTATATTAGTATGAAGCTTACCGTAGTTCTCAGCTTGTACTCAGGAGAAGCTACAGCCGGAAACACAGTTTCAGCAGATAATAACGAGAAAATATCTTCTGAAAGTGAATTTAAATTCACAGAAGCAGAGAGGCCGAACAGAACCTGTTATTAAGAGAAGATAGAGTGTAAGTAGTAAACAGAGCAAAGTCAAAGATTTAAACCTTCAAAATCATTTAAACAGATTACTCCATTGAAAATAGCACTTTTTTGTGGTTGACATAACTCGTTGGAAATGCTGTTCACCAGCATATCTATGCTAGTATCACCTTTACAATGACGAAGAGAGTGGAATTCTACAAGTGAAACCCCATGTTCATCATAGAGCAGTTAAATTTCAAAAGTACCACCATTGTCACACTGAAGCATGTCAAGAAAAATAATCTAAAATGCATGAATAAAAAGCTGATCATTGCAATCAGGAGCACATTTACAAACTGATCCGTAAGTAGTCGTGAAAACAGTCTGTCACACTTCTTCACATTACAAATACAGTAGTGTATCTACCTTTTAAATGCATCTTCTTTTTAATTTATCAAGAACTTACTCCTGGTGATTTCGAAACAAGAGTTCGAACTGTCAAACTATTCACGAGCAAACAAAACCGTCACAAACGTAATCACTACACTAGTTCATTTGCAACGAGAGAAAACAACACAAAGTATGGAAACCACTAAAAAAACACATCCAGGATACTCACAATGACACGGGGAGGGCTTGTTGATGCGCTGGAGGCCCTTTTTTCTTTCAAGAGGGCAGCCCGTTTCTGCTCCCTTATCTACAAAAATTCAGTCTTTCCCTTAGCCAACGACAATACAACTACTTTTATTTAGCAAAAATACTAAACTTATGAAAAAGAACTGACACACGTTGGTCGGCTTTTCTTGTTAATAACACAAAATTTTCAAAGGTATATCTTATTTCTTCTTTCTAAATCTTCCTCCTTTATTGATAAAAATATTTTAATCTTGGTGGGTTGTGGATAATCAAAGTGCCTGCTCAAATTATGTAAGTATAATGATAAACAGACATAATATTCATCTGGATGGAAAAATGATTTTTTTTTTTTCCATCTATAAACGGGCCTATAAATAGATAAGAGAAACAAGAGAAGATTACCATCTTATTGCGCTGAATACGTGCATTACGAGCTCCCTTGGCGGCATTCCGATCGGTTTTAGAGATCTTGCTTTTATCCTGAAGAGAAGTTTTGTGAATGTTACGAGATGATTTCGAGGCGAACCTTGTCTTGTGCGCCTTGTTCACCTGAACACGAGAACCCGCCATGGAAGACAGCGAGAATGGAAAACCCTAGTGAAGCATTACAGTGGCACCTATGGACTCCAAAATCGCGTTAAAACCCTAGTTCAGCTACTTATTGGACGGGGCAGCGTGGTAATATTGAAAAATACGAAGGGTGTTTTGTGGACTTTCGGGAGGAAATAAGGTTTTCCCGCGGATATTGTTATTTTTATTTTTTTTTGATCCGCGCGGATATTGTTATTTAATCCTGGTAAAAATATACTCCACTTTTTTATTATCACATTTTTTGGTCTTAAAATGTATTTATTATTGATCCGAATCATATTTGTTTTGTAGACTCCACATAATAGTATATTTATGAAAAAAATAAAATTAATCGGATATCGATATGAGTATCAAAAATTAAATTCTTCTTTGTATTATTTTTATTATTATTGACAGAAATCAAATCGTCCATTTTATAAATTCAAATTCAAATTTTGATATATCTAACGACTTTCGACGAATCTGATTTTTGGCATGGCAACAGTATACTGTGGGTCTTATAATATGAACGATTCAGATTATAATAATAGATGCTCGATGGGGCCTGTAATAAATGATGGTGAAAAAATAAGATTTTACATCGATAGAATTTATTCTCATGTTCTAAAACATCTCAATTATTTTTAAAAAAAATCCATAACATATCATCATCTTCCTCCCCCCGCTCTCTCTCTCTCTCTCTCTCTCTCGAGAAAACCACTGAAAAAATATCAGACCACCAACAAACCATCTCTCTCTCTCTCTCTCTAAAAGGAAGAACAGGATCACGAACATGCTTCTCCGTCAGCCATTACCTACTCGCTTCCCCCCTCTTCACTCAACCAATCCCTTTCTCCACCACCACCACCGCCCAATCTCCCACCGCCCACTTTCCCCCGCCATAACCACCGCTGCCTCCACTAGAACCTCCCTCTACTCCACCCACCTCCACCTCACCACCGACGAATCCTCCGACGACGACGAAAACGACATCGCGTCCCTCAAGAACCGCCGCTACGACTTCACTCCCCTCCTCGACTTCCTCTCCACCGCCGCCGCCCCGTCAGACTCCACCTCACCGTCTTCCCCGGCGTCACTGGACCCCACCGAGCTCAGCCTCGTCGAGTCCTACCGGTCCGTACCGGCCCCACTCTGGCACTCCCTCCTTAAAAATCTCTCCTCATCAAACAACTCCTCCATCCAAACCGCTTACTCCCTCGTCACGTGGCTCCAGAGACACAATCTCTGTTTCTCGTTCGAATTGCTCTACTCGATCCTCATCCACGCCCTAGGCCGCTCCGAGAAGCTCTACGAAGCCTTTTTACTCTCTCAAAAACAAGCTTTGACGCCGTTCACTTATAACGCCCTGATTGGGGCCTGCGCTCGCAACGATGACCTCGAAAAAGCCCTGAATTTAATGGAGAGGATGCGTCGCGACGGGTACCAATCGGATTTTGTCAATTATAGCTTGGTAATGTTGGAATTTAGTATAAGTTTTGGAAATTTAAATGAAGATGTTTTTTCAAGGGTTCTGTCTTGACAGTCACTTGTCGTGTCTTTGTTCAATTTTGTTTAAATAGGCACCTATTTTTGTTGTTTATTGACTCATAAGAGTGTTGCCGTGGAAGATGCTATCTCGCATGCTATTTTTCTAACTCTAATTGTCCATTATGTCTTGAATAGATTGTGTTCGAGATTTTAGTGTTTCATGATGTATTTTAAATATTTTTAGTGTTTTGTGATAATTGTGTGATAAATTTAGTGTTTTGTGATAATTGTGTAATACATTCCCAATAGGTAATTCAGTCGCTAACGCGACGCAAAGAGATTGACTCGGGGATGTTGGAGAAGCTGTATGAGGATATTGAGTCGGATAATATCGAACTAGATGCACAGCTGTTGAATGATATTATTGTTGGGTTTGCAAAGGCTGGGGACGCGGATAAGGCTATGTACTTCTTGGCTGTGATACAGGGGAATGGGTTGAGTGCGAAAACGGCTACTACTGTTGCTGTTATATCTGTGTTGGGGGATACTGGGAGGACGCACGAGGCAGAGGCGGTTTTCGAGGAGTTGAAGGAAGGTGGATTGAAGCCTAGGGCACGAGCTTATAATGCACTTCTTAAGGCTTATGTTAAGGCAGGTTAGAGTTTCCATCCGTTTGATTGGCAATTTCGACAAAAATCCTTGTGAAAATAGACGTGGAAGATGTGTTAAAAGTGGAAAAGATGCACTTCTTAAGGCATATGTTAAGGCAGGTTAGAGTTTCCAAAACAACACTATTATAGGGTTCGTTTGGATTGCTATGGATTTTCAATTGAGGGATATGATGTTCAATGTTGATAAAAAAGGCTTGTGAAGTTGAAGATATATTAAAGGTAGAAAAGTTGAAATCTGTTGGGGTCGTTGTACAACTACAATCCTTAAGCACACAGGATTTCAAATGTAATAGTTAACGTCAGTCTATAGTCCATCCTAATTGAACCTAAAACTGGATATCAAAATTCTTATCGAACAATCAACCCCGAGTTTGAGTTTTCTTATTGAACAATGTCGAAACGCTCGATTTGAATTCCAAGGCTATCCAAAGGGATCCTTAAAGATTTGGTTTTTCTTTGACCTCAGGTGGCATACGTTAAGGTGGATTAGAGTTTCCAAAACATCACTATTACGGTCGGTTAGTGTTAGATTGAATTTCTGATCAAAGGGATATGATTTGCAATTTTGACAAAATGCTTGTGAAATATAGAAGTGGAAGATGCATTAAAAGTATAAAAAAAAACTATATTTATTTAAAACTACAATCCTCATCACGAAGGATTTCAATGTAGTTTTTAATTCAAATCGATAGTCGACATTGAGCTCTCGAACTCGTTATTTAAATCCCTATGTAAAGAATCAAACTCATATTTGAGCTTTCTTATTGAAGGATGTCGAACCCTTGATTTAAATTTCATGGTTATCCAAACAGACCCTTAAAGATTTGGTGTTTCTTTGACTTCAGACACCCAACTGTCTGAATAACTCTTCTGTATTTGTTCTACATTAGGTTCTTTGAGGGATGCAGAGTCAATTGTGTCTGGCATGGAAAGATGTGGTTTATCTCCGAATGAGCAAACTTATAGTCTTCTTATTGATGCTTATGCAAATGAGGGTCGGTGGGAGAGCGCGAGAATTGTGTTGAAGGAAATGCAAGATAATAAAGTGCAGCCTAATTCGTATGTTTTCAGCAGGATTTTAGCGGGTTATCGCGATAGAGGTGAGTGGCAAAGATCATTTCAAGTTTTGAAGGAAATGAAGGAATGTGGGGTCCAGCCTGATAGGCATTTTTATAATGTGATGATTGATGCTTTGGGAAAGTATAACTGCCTTGATCATGCAATGGCAACATTTGAAAGGATGAGATCAGAGGGGATTCAACCTGATAATGTCACATGGAATACACTTATAGATTGTCATAGTAAGTTGGGACACCATATGAAAGCAGAGGAACTGTTTGAGGAAATGCGGGAAAGTGGATGCTTGCCATGCACCATGACATACAATATAATGATTCATTCTTTTGGGGAGCAGGCAAGATGGGAGGAAGTGAAGGTCTTGTTTGGCAAGATGCAGAGTCAAGGATTGCTGCCTAATGTTGTTACTTACACCACACTTGTGGACATCTATGGGCAATCAGGGAGATTTGGTGAGGCGATTGAGTGCTTGGAGGATATGAAGTCAAAGGGGTTAAAACCATCCTCAACCATGTATAATGCCTTGATCAATGCTTATGCACAAAGGGTATGTTGTTGCCTGAAAATTCACCTTCTATGCACGATATTATATCAGCCATTTTCATGATAAACTTGTCTGGTCTACAATCTCCTTTCTGTCACTTATTGTTTTTTAAGCTTGGTAGTATCATGAATTGAAATGCATTCATGACACACGATTGTAGAAATCCTTCAATTTCTCCATGTGAAAACAATGAGGCATTATATTTCTACAAAAGCCCATGATCCTACAAGCCTTGACTTGTATGTTCAAGATTTTGGACACATGAAAATTCCGGTGATTAACATTGGTTTTTATTTTGTTCGGTGATTTGCATTGATTGTTGAAAACACATCTGATAACCTCTTATATTTTGACAGGGTATGTCTGACAAAGCAGTTCATGCATTTAGAGTCATGAGAGCTGATGGTCTAGAACCCAGTATTTTAGCTCTCAATTCACTGATTAATGCATTTGGTGAGGATTGTAGGGTTGCTGACGCCTTCTCCGTTTTGCAATTCATGAAAGAAACTGTAAGCTCTTGGATAATATTCTTCTACACTTCAGTTTCTTGTTGATTTTGTGCATTTTTAGTTGATGGTCCTATCTCATTGGTCATTACGTCTCCATGCAATTGATTTAACTTCAGGACTTGAAGCCGGATGTAGTTACCTATACTACACTTATGAAAGCTCTAATTCGCGTGGAAAAGTTTGATCAGGTATATGCTCATTTGCCCTAGTTCTATTTACTTTGAAAAGTGAGTAACCTTAGGTGGTTTTATCTGAAATGTACGTATGATTGCTCTTGTTTGTTAACCGGAGCATGGATAAGTCCTTAATTAGATCTTTCAGTCATGATATTCATCTTTGAAGACAGTATCAACTGTTCCGGAACCATATTTGGGCATTAATGAGAATTGGATCACATGCCAACTTATGTGACAATTAAAGTCCAACCTTTCCTTTTTCTCGACATTTTGGAACCTCATTAAGCTTGCCAAACATTGACAGCATTTTTCTGTAGCCTTACTATTTGATGTTAGATAATTGTCATTTTTACTTGAAGAGAATTCAAAGGTAAAATGGTTCTTTGATAGGTTTTATGTCAACTTCGTGAAATTTACCACACAGAAGAATAAAACATCTATATATTATTTAAAAAAAAAAAACTGGAATTTGGTACAGTAGAGAAGGCACTTTTTTTGGTATTCCAAACAGGGGGCTAATAGAGCTTAGTATACAATGAACCAGACTGACAAGTGCAAGTTTGTTTGGGCTCTGTAGTGGTTTTGAACATGAAGTTTAGTACTACGGAGCTTCAGTAGGTAATCCAACTCCTGAATCAATGTATAGGGACTTCTGCCTAATGAGCATCAACTTATGTTGAAATTCAACCCACACCACGCATTGGATTGAGTGCAGGAAAGGTTCGTGTATTGTATACCTGCTAATAGAGGCAATCTGATATAGCAAATATTCGAATGTATAGGGACTTCTGCCTAATGAGCATCAACTTATGTTGAAATTCAACCCACACCATGCATTGGATTGAGTGCAGGAAAGTTTCGTGTATTGTATACCTGCTAATAGAGGCAATCTGATATAGCAAATATTCGATGAGATACACACAAACTGCATTTTCAATCCCGTGTGCTCAGGCCAACTTAATGCGAGTTGAGTTTTGTTCACCCTCCACTTAAGAGGGTGAACATTAGGGCCTCCTCCCTATTGGTTGAAATGGTGTGGATTTCACTACAAAGTGATGTCATGCTTACCAAAAAGTTTATTGCATGGTAAGCATGACATCACTTTGTGATGGGATCCACACCATTTCAACCAATAGGAAGGAGGGTAATGTTCACCCTCTTTTAAGGAGGGTGAACAAAATTGCACTCACTTAATGCTATACCAGACTGCCTCAGAACATAAAAATGGCAATCTTGTAACAAAAAGAAATCTAATGTCCATGAATCAACTGCTAATGCTATGCCATGTTGAGTTGCTCTGGTTAATTTGCATGATTCTCACTTTGGACATGTACTAAAGACTATTTGATATCAGGTCCCTTCTGTTTATGAAGAAATGATTTTGTCTGGGTGCACTCCAGACAGGAAAGCTAGAGCAATGTTACGCTCTGCACTGCAGTACATGAAGCAGACACTAAGGTCGTAGTTTACAGCATCAAGTCAACCAGCTGACCAAACTTCATGAATGACACTAAGGTCGTAGTTTACAGCATCAAGTCAACCAGCTGACCAAACTTCATGAATGATTATACTTCCATGCTTTTTGATTAGTTGATTATTGACCCAAGGTAAGCAACTCCAATCCTGAACTCGTTTATGATTGGATACCAAGTCATGCGAGGTGCTGTTATGTTCCAAGAATATATCAATGACGTGGTAGATGTTCTCAGCAAGTTCTATAAAGTTGACAATTTTGGTTGTCAAAGTGGGCCGGGAAAGACCCACAAATGCCTTGAACAGGAGAGATTTTTCAGTGAGACCACATATTGTTGTGGGGTCCAAATACTTTGTCTTGGACCTCATATCAATGTGCGGTGAAGAGGCCTGATTAATTTTTCCCTAGCAAGACCCTTCAGTCCCTTTTGTGGAACTGGAGAAGACCCTGTTCCATAAAAAATAGATTGGCCGTTGAGCTTTGTTGAAGTACTCGATGCTTTGGAAAAACAGGTCAATGATTTGCGAATGCTTGTGAGTACCATAAAAATCACCTTGTAATTTGTATTGAGTGGCATTGTGAAATAGTTCTCTCTTTCTATAACTTTTCCTATTTTGATTATTTAGGAAGGTTGGTTCTTTTATGATAGGTCATTTTGTCTACCAGAAGGGACTCTTACTGACTCTTACTGGTGTGATGTTACAGATCAAGAATGAAGAGAAATACCATAGCTAAAGACTCGAACACTGCTCGTGCAAAAGTGCCAGTATCTGTATTATAGTTGCACAAATTGTAACTACCTATTTTTACCTATTTTAATGGTGGTTGTAAATGTCACAGACTCCCAAGTCCATTAATCCTGTTGTATTCATTTGTGTTTTACTTAACAGAGAAGTGACAAACAAATATGGCTGCATTGTAAATCAGATGAACCTATTAAGTGAGCAAATTTTCTTTCATTTCAGTCCTATATCTTCTGTGCTTCATTTTCGTGTTTTTTTCAAGAATATTTTATATTGGCAATAATTTTCCTCTACGCTTGTTGACATCATCAAATTTTCATGGGAGTGGGCAAGTCAGTTCATGGTTTAGCTTTCTCATCACTTTTTGCAAATACCGTAAGTAGGCATGCCAAAACCTAGCAAATGTGATAAATAGACATGGCAAAACCTAGCAAGGTACTGAAAGCAGTGACAAGCAAAAAATTATGTAATCATGACCTATAAACATTGCATCTGTTCTGTTGTACTGTGTTATTTCAAGTGTCTCGTTGCAATGACACACATACACAATATGGAAAGAAGAAAATGTTGATAAGACTAAGTAAACTGATAATGGTATAAAGTTAAAAATGAACGTCTGTCGAACAAGATTACACCTCTTTCGTTAGCACGGGTAAAATTTCAGAATGTCGTACCAGAAATGATAGGTCTAATCCTCTTAGAGATTCTATAACAAAACATCAACAATAACAGAACCGAGGATAAAAAGAAAAGCCTGAAATATGTCCTTATTTCCTGCATTCCAAGATCAAGCACCTCCATCTTTTTCCCGTATCTACTTCTCCTATCTATTAAATACCCATTTAGATAGTCATCGATAGATACAAACTTGTCCAGATTTGAAGCCGTGGTATTTGAACGAAGTTCATCAAGCTGGTGTGTGCTCATATTGAACATTGCAATGAATGCAGCAGACCAATCATTCAGAACTCTCTGAAACCCAATGGAAACAAATGAATCAATATAGAGTATTGCGCTACCTGTTAACATAGTAATAACTTTCAACGCTCTTCCTCTAAAAGCAGTTTGAATTGAATCCGACGTGAATAGAAACATCCAAGTAGCATTGTTTACGTGACATGTCTTACATTGAAGGTAGTCTGGTCAATGGGATTGAACATTTTAAAGCAGTCTTTTGCGGAAGCTGTTCCATCTCCATAGATCTGCCAGTCAATAACAAACCTAAGGAGCAAACTTTGCTAATGACGGAATGATATTTGATTGGATAAGAGAGGAAATATCCCAAACCTCAAAAGTGAAAGCCATGGGCACTCTTGCGACATCGAACATGTAATCTGTAGCTGTCCCATGGGCTAGATACCTACGAATGCAAGTGTCACACTAGTAATTTTGCTATTAATACCAAAACTAACAAATCTACTTGAAAAAATGCTCTCTTCTAATGCAATCTTAAGTTGCTAGCTCTGCACACACCGAATTCTAGCTCGCTCCGTTAAACCCACAGAAATATTTGACACAAGTAAAATATGAAAAAATATATATCTCAAAAGGATCAAAACACCAAGCCATGAGAACACGGGTCATGACATTTTTCAGCGACACCAATACAGTTTCATGATTGCTTATGTCAAACCAAAGCTCATCCCAGGCCTAAAATACATAATGAACGCAATTGTTACCATCAAATCTGCAAGTGAGCCACGCACTTCATCTGGATTTGGAACCCTAACAAGCTTCTTTACCTTGTATCTTTATTTTCCATTGCACTATACATAGCAGTCAATTATCTTACTATTGGATATTTTCCACAGAAATTACTGGCTATACATGCAAGTAATACTAACCCAACAGAGCCACCTCCTGATCCAACCAAGCAACGGCCTTTGCAATGAAGATGGTTCAACCTTTGAAGCATCAATTTCATTCTATAAGAAGGTAATCCATCAGGTGTCGTGTTTTTGTGATCATAGGGCATAAATAACGCCTAGAAACAAAACATAAGAGGAGAAAGATAAGATCAAGTAGCATCTAACGGATACTATTGAAAGATATAAAAGAAACAGAGAATAGGAAAATGTTGGCTACTGAGAGATTTCCTTTGAATTAATTCTCACTCATATTCACTAATGGCATCGAGGGGCAAAAATAGTTGACAATCACGAAGAACCAGTGAAAACCTCATCACATGACTCTAAAGGGAAAGAGGAACCAAGTCCTATGCAACGTGTGTTATCTCATTGATTTGTTTTTTGCAGGTGCTAATAGAAGAGATTTGCAGCCAAAACTTAGAACAAAAAAACAGCAGCAGAAAATATTTGGAAAAGAATATAGAAGAAGATGAATACTTGAACGAAGAAGAAAAAAGAATGACTTACTTCCATCCCTGAGTGCACATTAATCCATATATGTGGTTCAAATGATAGACAGAGTTTCCTCATCATTTGAGTCTCAGGCTCACTAAAAGGAGCTGTTCCCGGATTTTCTTCATATGGATCATAATCCTGCATATTGAAGTACACATATAAAAACGGAATTAATTAAAACCATCCAAAGAGTCGCAACATATAATAGCCTAAGAAAATGATAGCAAGTTAGCAACACATGCAGCATAATGTTCACATATCGAGGAAACTGCAACGTAATTACCACATCCGCCAAAGAGAAATTATCTTAATGCATTGTTACCCAAACAGATAGGCCACAATCAACAAGTGATGAAACCAAAAGCACAACGAGAAAAAAAATTGGTCTCAAAGGAAGAGTAAATAGTTCAATCTATTAGTACTATGTATCAAAATTAACATTACGAACGAACCTTCTCTTTCTTGCCCCAATCTACACTCCAATTTCGATTGAGATCAACTCCTCTTCCTGCCATAAAACAGAAGCATAAGTATTCAAACATCTTTGCAAGTAGTCGTGTACTATGCTTAAAGTCACTGGGATAGACTGTAAGACCATTTCTTCTCTCACAAAGATCTCCTGCTTCAACAAGTTCGCGACCATTCATATTTTCCATTGGCACCACCTGGCAGACAAGTGTGCAAATTAGCATTTCAAATATACCTCATTCGTCAAAACCTAAGCTTGTTCCTCAATAACGACAATAGCATACTCAACATGTTGCTACTGTACCGTGTATCACATATGTAAACTTCTTCATTGAAAATGACATTTACTTACTGGAACATCTTCAAATCCTTTGGTTTACTGTCTGTTTATAAATGGTTCACAGTCCTAAGAAGGATTGCATTGTTCAAACTTTAAAGCCATGGTGAAACGTGATCGTAGATGTCGTAACAATGCGATCTGAATAGTTTGATAGCTGAAAACCATGATTATACAAGAACTTTTTCCAACCACAAGACAATGAAAATTGAAAACGCTAGTACTATCTGTTTAAAGTTACAGCCATAGGCAAGTTTTAAATTTTCACATGCTCGTCAATAAGCCTAATGGAGTTCCAATCTCCTGACTAAGCCATAACTTACATCTATTACACTTAATTGATGCTGAAACCGATATACATATATATTAACATCTATACCAATTTGTTTCAAAAAGAGGTTGGTGCAATGGGCAAGATTCTAGCCATACCTTTATCACAAGCCTCTCAAATAAGTTGTGTAAAGAAAGTGGATCTACGTTGGGTAGAGATTGCTCTTTGCTTAAGAGGGACAGGATCCTTAATGCAAGCTCAGATGTAATGAGCTCCCTCCCGTGCTGCCCAAAACTCTGGAAGACAAGTAATTATCTGTCAAAAACACCAGCAATTACCAATCTGAGATAATCTACATACCAGAGGTCAATTTTGAATGATGCATGAAATATATAGCTATTTTAGTTGGAGTTGATAAAGTCGGTAAGCAAAAGGCAATAGGAATTCAAACGCAATCTAAAGAAAAAAAAACTTACAAGAAGTATCCGATACTTCAACTTGTCATCAATCTGTTTCCGATTCCAGCAATAAGTAACCACAGTCATCTCTGCATGGTAGCCCTTATTTTTACTTCTAAAGGTCTCCATCTGTGTAGTGTACGAACAATCAGAACTAAAAAGTACACAAAATAAAATGACTGGTGCAGAGCGGAAGAAAATACACCTACATAGAGTTTGTCTGGGTGAGGATGGACCAGAGCTTTTATTTGTTCCATCAAAGCGTCGCTGCAAAAAGAAATACAGCCAAACCAAGAAAGACAATTCATTTACTAAAGGTTAGACATACTGTCACAAAATATAGCGAAAAACATAGGAACTCAAGATATTCCTTGTTTGTCTTTTGACAAATGAAAAACTTAAGTAATAGGAGCTAAACATGCCCGAAAATTTTCAGGCATGTTTTCCATTTCAGAGATTGTGTTAGCCAAAAACAAAAGACTCGCGCTATCCTTTTGTTTCATTTTTGACAGACGAAAATCGTAAGTAAGAGGAGTTTAAATGGAAAATCAGTTAAGAAGAGCTAAAAAAAATAAGGCAATATCATCCAAGATGTGACACAAACCACAATTTCCGTTCTTTCCCGATAATTATCAAGCCACCACACCAGCAACCTAATGTTGTCATTATCAAAGAAACTACTGGATTTGATCTTCCCAATTCAAACACAAACAAAATCAGTCCCAATCTGAGCAACAATTTTCACCTCTACTTTGAAGATTCAAGCAATTTGTGATGACATATGCTAAAGGATAGATTTTTAATCCCAACACCCCGTCTCTCTCCCCCGTTATGAACTGGGTTTCTTTGGATTGAGGAATACGATAAGAAAAGAAAAGAAAGAATTGGAATTTCTTGCCAAATCACTCAGTTGGATTGAGTAACTTGGTAAGAAACGAACAGAAAAGAACAAAAAATGATATTTTTCGATTGGCTCCTTCTCATTTCTCAAATGGAGAGATTCGATGAGAAAGAACTCCCCTTTCATTGTGATAAGCATTAGAAAGCGTACACATACATGTACATACGTCTATCATACATGGATGTGCTCGTATGAGGTTTTCCTGGGTGGTTTACTTTACCTGGTATGGTAGAGATCGCGATTGATCGGTGTGGAAGAAGGTCCGGTGAGATTAACTCTGGCATTGATGTGCGAGAAAGGACCAAAACAGAAGAGTACGACGAGGAGTGATGGAGTCGAGGAGAGAGAGAGGACACGGCGACTGCCCATCTGGTTCAGCAACTACAGTGAGAGATTAATCGTCTGTTGTTCTCTCTCTCTCTCTCTCTCTCTCTTTCTCTTTCTTCCTTTCCATTTCAATACTAGTATGGTTCTCGATCAATCAAAATCATGAAACACATACGAGGACCCAAATGGGAAACCTGGGTCGTTAGGCGAAAAACGACACCACCACCGCAAACTTTAACAGCATTGCCGTGATCTTTTTCGCACTGGACGCAAACAATAACAGGATGGTGGCGTACTTAGAAAGAGTGGCCGCAAACTTTTACTTTTTGTTTCAGATTTTGAGTTTCGAAAGTGGGCTTTCTTCATTTCAATTCCAAAATGTTTTTCTTGCAATCCAAGATAGTAAAACTATTTTGAAAATGGTAAATTTCGCAAACACCCCTTCTATAAGAGCATGTGACAAGTTAGGACACATTACGCTAATTGTCAATACACCGTTGTTTACCCTCAATATAATAGATATTACAACTAGCTAAAAAGTTTGTGTGTCAGTGGGTTTTTTTTTTCCATGCGAAATGTCTACGTTGAAGTATATCACTTACCCATTCTCCAACCACGAATTTTCATTTCTATGTGTAATTATTAAAGACTCAATCATTTCTTTCAAAATGTTGTTTTCCCTTTTAAAACTCTAGTATTTTATTTATGGATTGTGCATCGATATGTTGAAATAGGGTCTAATTTTAATAGTGTGATGAATGCCTTTCCAATGGTATTAAGTTCACAAAAAGAAAAATATCGAAGGTCAATATATGAGTAATAAAACATATTAGAGTGTAAAACTATAGTATGAGGAGTGTTCTTAATTTGTTGAAGGGTTTTACATTATTGTGTTTTCAAATAAGGGTTTCAATGTGTTTCCCAAAATGAGGGCTACCGCACACATTAGAAAACCGAAATTAGCTCCTCTTTTCTTACTGGTAAAGTTTTATCCTTTTGGTTTTTTTTTTTGTTGTTTTTTTTACATTGTTCCATGTGTGTGTATATATCTTGCATTTTCCTATGGTTTGGTTTTCACTTGCCCTCACACTTGAAATATATATTTTTCTCCGATTCCAAAATTCCAACAAGTACTTTCTTTTCACACAGGGGTGAACACGGAACTAATTAACCAATAGGCAATAACCAAACCACTATTCACGAATTATAAATTTGGAGAACCAAAGCAACCCATAAAATTCATATAACCAAACAATCAAAATCATTAAAACGCGGTTTGGTTTTGGTTTTGAACCACGGTACCAACTCCATAAATTACTTAAAGCACTTAAAATTGCATAGTTAAGTTAAACAAAAATTATATTAAAATTGGTTATATAAAAATCACCGCTCACTAACATCAACCAACTGAGTAAGAGTAGAATGCCAATAACTAGTAAAGA